>NC_059327.1:6727500-7042500 GCF_018350155.1 Leopardus geoffroyi | reverse complement strand
GTTGGTATTTAAAAATCAACCCTGAAAAAACAAAAACAGCTTTTGAAATTACCCTCTAATGTTATAGATAGCCGTCTCCATGAAATTCTCATTTTCTGCCATGCACGTAATTAACAGTAATAAAATTTGGCTTCAGTTTGCTTTGGAAGTGGCTCCTTCATTAAATTTCTAGTTATGGGGGCAAAGATTTTGTTTTTCTCGTATTACTACCCTCACGCTGCTTTGGTTGAAGCTTTTCAAGTACTGAGGACTCAAACTGTTCCATTTTTAAAAATCAATAATCTGCATTTTTTAGTTTATAGTTCTTATTCCTGTTACTGAATGTGAACCGAACATGTCTTACCGGTTTGAAGATAATTCTCTGAGAAAAAAATTATTTTCCGTGATTTCCAGATTGAAAACACATCTCTGTTGCCCTCGCTTTTTTTTCTTTCTGACGTGTCAGTTAAACATCTTTGTTTTCATTCTTTGTTCCCTCTTTTCAGTCTGTCCTCAGACCTTTCTCATTGTCCTTTCTTTTTCAAGTTTCTTCTCCGTCTTGTTCTTGTCTATTCAGATCCAGCCCCACTCTCCCTGGATTCGGCTGCTTCCATTAGATTAGCACACGTTGAGGAATCTCCGTAAAAGAAGAAAAGAGTGGGTGTAAGAACAGGGTGGCCTGGAGAAGAGACGTGCTGGAAAGGAAAAGCTCAAATGAAAAATGGGAAGAGTACAGATAAAAAAAAAAAAAAATGAAGGGAAAAGGGATAAAACCATGTACAGGAATGCTATTTTTGTTGGTTCAAACTTCATAGCATATATCTATATAAGGTATTTTTTCATTCTGTATTGGATTCACTCATTCATTCATTCATTCACCCATTCTACTTAATAAATGGATAATGAGCCCCTGGCTTGTGCCAGCTCTAGCTGAACTGCTTGGGACACAACAGTTAAAACCACACACAAGAAATGACACAAAGTCCTAGCCTTTCTGGAGCCTATATTCTAGTGGATAAAAACTTAGCTTAAAAATGGTGCTTTATACTGTTTACGAATATCCTGGTTTCAGACGTAAAAGCAACCAAGGTTTTCCCTAGAGGATTGTATCTTGCGTAGACTGAATTTGTTTGACTGTGAAGAGTGATCTCCAGTAAGCAGTTCGAATTCAGTAGAAAAATCTGCATTGGAATTTTGCACTTGTTTTTTTTTTTTTTTTTTTAGAGAGAGAGTAAGAGAATACGTGTGTGCGAGTGGGGAGAGGGGCAGAGGGAGAAAGAGAGAGAATATTAAGCAAGCTTCATGCTCAGCATGGAGCCTGATGCAGGGCTCGATCCCATAACCCTGGATCATGACCTGAGCCGAAATCAAGAGTTGTAGGGCTCCTGGGTGACTCGGTTGATTGAGTATCTGACTTTTGGCTCAGGTCATGATCTTGCAGTTTGTGAGTTCGAGCACCACATTGGGCTCTGTACTGACAGCTCAGAGCCTGGAGCCCGCTTAGGATTCTGTGTGTGTCTCTCTCTCTTTGCCCCCCTCCTGCTCATGCTCTGTCTCTCTCAAAAATAAACAAACGTTAAAAACAAAAGTGTTTAAAGAAAAATAAATCAAGAGGTGGACACTCAACCGACTGAGCCACCCAGGCACCCCAGAAGTTTGCACTTTTAAGTTATCAATAACTATGTGATCATTGATGATATTGGTATTGACTAAATCAACCTGAAGGTGTTTGTAGATCAAGAAGAGGCCCCGTACAGATTTAAAGAAAACATTGTTGAAAGAAGCTGAGAACAAGAAAGAGAATGTTAAGTTACCAGAAAGGATGTGTCGTGTCCTTGAGGGAAGGTACAAACGAAGTCACAGAGGAAGAGGAGGCCAGGAAGGCATGGAAGACAAGGTCAAGGATAGCTAAACCTTTGAGTGAGTCTTTCCTGAGGTATTTCTCCGAGGCTTATACTATCTTATATTATTACAGCTTTAAGATCTATATTCATGCCTGGTATGTCCCATCCTGTGAGAAGAATGTTACTTTCTCATGCCCCGTGTGATCTTTGATACGGTAGGGATTTGAATGTGCATTTACATCAAGGGCAAGGAATCGCAGTAGTGAAGAAACAGAAAACAAGAAGATCGCCCTGAGTTCTAGGCCAGTGAGAAGCTGGTACAGGGAAGTCATTTGTGGGAGGTGCTGAAATCTTGTGTGAACTTGGAAAGGCTCATGAACGCTTCGCAAGAAGACCTGACCACAGGGGTTTTTTCCTGTCCCTGTTTAAAGAATAAAGTTTAGGCCTGTTTCTTGAACACAAAGAAGGAAGATTTTTCTAGGTTTCATTTCTTATGTATTTGGCCGTATATTTTCGGTCAGAGAAAAAGCACAGTTGTGGGGCAGTTCGTCCGGAGGCTCCTTGAGGGATGCAGTGGAGGATCAGAGACTAAGGGTTGGTGGTGGCCACACCCAGATAAAGGCTGTAAGTTGAAAGGATTCAACTGATTCAAGGAAATACGGGGACAAAAATAGACGAGACACCGGCTGTCTCCAGGCCAAAAGAAATACTTGCACTCCTGTCTGTTAAGTAGTCGGTGATAGTATGTCCGACAGTGTCTGACAGACGTCCCTGTGTTTCCTGTGGCGAGTTAAAAACGTCCAGCGGTGTCCTGGGAGTTGGCTGCGGCACTGTGAAGTGCTTCGGGTCACAGGTCGCAGAGCCTAGGTCAACGCTATGGTTTCTCATATCTTGTTCTTTTCGGAACAAGTCGTGTGCTCTGTCATAATTGCTTGTGGATTTTCGGTCCTCTTGCCGGGCTGGGCCTGCAGAAGACATGAGCAGAGAACCCACATCTGTTTCGTTCCTCCTCGGGTCCCCTGTGCCCAACATGGTGACTGGTTTATGGCAAGGGGTTCAGTAACTAGTTGTTGGATTAATCCAAATTGTGGCTAGGTTAATCTCATTAGTCTCTGTATAAAATGCTAATTTATCTACATGTATTTTGCAAGCCGTAATTAATTTCTGGCAGTATTTTTTAGCGGATTCACTGTTACAGTCTCTGTGAGATCTGTTGGCGATGTATGAGCAGAATGAATGCAAGCGCTCGAGTGAATTGCTTTCCTAGGTCTGCGTGAGAGACCGTCAATTAGATGAATAATCCGTTTGGGCACACTTTTGAGGGAATTGTGGTAGACGTGAGAATAATAACGATGACAATAGTGAGAATTCGTATAGCACACTTAACTCATTTTATTCTCCAAACAGCTGTAGGAAGGATGATGCATAGCAGATTACCCCCCGAGTTAGGGATTGAAGACAACATTTGGTTTTTTCTCTCTCACAGTTACGTGGGTTGTCTGATTCATTCTTCTGCTCCATGTGGTATTGGCTACAAGATCCTGGGACATCTGCAGTCATCTAGGGTCTTGGTTCGCCGAAGTGTCCGAGGGGCCTCAGTTGATGCTGGCTGTTGACTGAGACTCAGTGCCAGTACCCCTAGGTGTGGCCTCTGCATGGGCCTTGGACATCTCACAGCATGGTGGCTGGATTCGGAGAGCGAGTCTGACAAGAGCAAGTGGCCTTAGAGACCCAGGCAATAGTCACGAGGATTCTTGTGATCTGGACTCAGAATTCTGAGACCTTCTCTTCCACCACATTGTATTTGTAAAGGCAAGTCACTGGAGCTAACCCAGATTTAAGGGGAGGGGAATTAGATCCCACTTTTTGGTGCAAGAGGCAGCATGCACGAGAGAAGAAATGAATTAAAAGTGGTTAAGTTTGACTTTCTACTGCATGTAGGTACTGTTCTTGTTCTTACTTTAGAAATGAGGGCATGGATTCATGGAGAGGCTGGTAACTTAGTTTCATAGCTGAGAAATGCAGCAGCCAGGACTCAGATTCAGAGAATTTGCTCCCAGAGCCTGTGCTCTTAATCACAACCTGTTACTCAAGCCTCACGTCTAGCAATACTGTTCGCTGTCCTACATGATCACACACACGCACACACACACACACACACACACACACACACACACACGCTCAGTATAGTGAGAGATCATGATGGCAGTGATGATGGCTATAATACTTTGTTTTGCATCATTTATTAATGTTCACATTGACGTTTTATTTACTCATAGAGTGAATTTTTCTTCTGTACTTTAATGTTGGAATGATTTTAAATTTACAAAAGCATTGCAAAGATGGCACGGAATGTACCAGTGTAAGGTCACCCAGCTTTCTCCAATTTTTACATAAGCGTGGTACATTTATCAAAACTTAGGAATTAACACTGATACACTTTATCTGGACTTTATCCAGACTTTATCTGGATTTCTAATGTCATTTACAGATGTCATTCCACGTCTTCAGATCTAATCCAGGATGTGAACTTGCATTCAGCCAGATGTCCCTAGTTTCTTCTAGTGTGTGACAGTTTTTCCATCCTTCCTGGTTTTACAGGATCTTGACACCTTTTGAACGGTACTGGTCAAGGAATTTGAAGAATTGCCCTCATTTTGTGTTTGTGGCATGTTTTCTCAAGACTGGCCTGCGTTTTGGATTTGGGGGACGAATGCCACAAGAGTCATGTGAACATTGATTGCTTGCTTCGGGTTCTGTCCACCAGGCGGCTTCTCTCTAAAGTTACTCTTTTCCCCTTTACATACTGTATCTGTTAGACATCCGTCATTGAGTCCATCCTATGTTTCAGTGATATCAGATATTTCAGAGAGGTCCTCTGAGGCTCTGCAAATATGATGCCGCTCAAAGAAAGAATTTGAACCTCTCTGGATTAATCCTGGTTTTTCTCCTCAGATTTGAACTTTCAGGTACCACGTTTATTTTTATAATGATTTAATCTTTTTGTCTGTAAATGCTGTGGTGTTATGTGACAAAATGAAGGACCATAATATAATGCAAGTAATTCTTATCAGTCTATGTAATTCCTCATACAAGCTATCTGCAAAAGTATAAAACACATTTAAAATGTATAGTTCACAAAATTTCATCCACGTCTTCCGTTTACTAGATTTCCTGTAATGAATCAAGTGAAAATACGCATTCATCTTACGTGATTATATCAAAGCACATAACTTATTAAAGCACAGTATTAAAGCTTAATACTGTGCTTTAATAAATTGTGCATTGTTTTAAGTCGTTAAGTTTTCTTTCTTTGTTATGAAATTTGGTCTTCCAGAAAGATCAACTTTCTTAAAGACTTTAATTTATGGAACATTGAAGTCGGAAAGAGTTTATAAATTTCTGATGAAATTAGAGAAGTATCCAACACCTGCCATGATAAGTCACAACTGTTCAATTCTTTTCTCGGCTTTTAAAAAACTATCCTACTGGTAGAATTGATATGAATTAATCTCGGACGAATTTTATTTTGAGTTAGGTTTCCTAGACAGATGAAAATGGGGATGTTGAGGCAGTGCCTGATTATTTAATAATTTGTGTTTATGTTTAGAACCATTAATATTACAGCGAAGGAAGGAAACAAACACATTCCTTTGTCAGGAAACAGTTCATTCAAAGCCTTTCTCATTTTAGTAAGCAAAACAAGAGCCCAAGCAATTTAAACTGTTACTAAACTAGGAAACTTGAAAATAATTTGGAACTAGTATTACTTTTTCTGAGTTTTGATTCATCGTTGCTGATAATTTAGGGCAATATATTTTTTCAAATGTGTACTAGAGACATTGGCTTTACCAATTATGCATTAATTTTATGCAGTGCATTCAGAACAAAACAAATACGTATTTTAGAATGATAGCCATTGAACCATGAGTTCTGCATGTAAATAGTATTTTAGTAGTTTAAACCATAACACCATATATTAAGAGAAGAAATGTTATTTCACTACTAAATTTGTCTTTAAGGTATATGCAAATAGTGCAGTTTACGCTAGTTATGGAATATAAATTATTAAAATATATAATGTAATTCATCCACCTTATCTATGATTTCCATAATTGCAAATATTCTGGGGTGATTAGGTGCTATTTTTTATTTGGTTGATTCTACTGGTTCATCAAATGTGATGACTTTATATAGACTGGAGAGTTTTATTCATTTGCTATACTGTTGGTCAGAGAACCAGGGAGCATACAATGATACAGCATTTTTTTCTGTCTCCAAAGAACAGGTGACCAGGTAGGGGAGGGAGACATAAATGTGAACTTCTACCTTTTAAGTCTGTGTGTGATTTTCTTAGTTTTTTTTTTTTTTTCCCCTTTGGGACTTCAGGGAATTTCTATGTAAAAGTGATTCTTTTTTTGTGAACCTTAAGGATAGTTAAGATTTCAAATGGTAGAAATGGGTGAGATGATATTCCATAAAGAGAAACAGTCTTAGTAAAAGCCCAGGGTGGGTAAAAAAAAAAAAAAAAAAAAAAAAAGAATTTTAAGAAACTCTAAAAGTTCCTTTGTTAGAGCCAGGGTAAAGGGAAGATTAGTCTGGGAAATAAAATTGGGACCAGATGATCGGAAGATTTTGACGTAACCTTTTTGACTCTACACAGCAGAATTTGGTGATTAAATGATGGTGCTTGTTGTAGTTGGCACTTATTTAGCCTTATTTTTATTTTATTTTTTTTTTTTTAACGTTTATTTACTTTTGAGACTGAGAGAGACAGAGCATGAACGGGGGAGGATCAGAGAGAGAGGGAGACACAGAATCCGAAACAGGCTCCAGGCTCTGAGCTGTCAGTACAGAGCCCGACGCAGACGCGGGGCTCGAACTCACAGACCGCGAGATCATGACCTGAGCCGAAGTCGGCCGCTTAACCGACTGAGCCACCCAGGCGCCCCGCCTTATTTTTTTTTTTTTAATGTATTTATATAGTTTGAGAGAGGGTGGAGAGAGGGGCAGAGAGACAACGTGAGAGAGAGAGAGAGAGAGAGAGAGAGAGAGAGAGAGAGAGAGAGAGAGAAAGAGAGAGAGAGAGAATCCCAAGCAGGCTCTGCACTGTCAGCACAGAGCCCGATTCAGGGCTCGGTCTCAGGAACCATGAGATCATGATCTCCGAAATCAAGAGTCGGAGTCTTAACTGACTGAGCCACCCAGGTGCCCCCTGGCTTCATAATTTTTTGTCACCACCTCTTCAGGGCATCCAAAGAGGCTACTTGGCTTTCTTTTTTGCTACTTGCATCTCTGATAGAAAAATTTAATGTGCCTACATGGTTTTATTTCCCCTCTGTGGGTGATATTTGAGTGGTGGTATTAAAAATAAATAAATGAAGGTAATGGCTGTCCTTTTTGCTTTATTTTTGTTTCTTATTACTGTGCCTGAGGCCCACTGCTTCACTTTTAGGCTTTTTTTTTTTTTTTTAATTTTTTTTTAATGTTTATTTATTTTTGAGACAGAGACAGAGCATGAACAAGGGAGGGTCAGAGAGACAAGGAGGCACAGAATCTGAAACAGGCTCCAGGCTCTGAGCTGTCAGCACAGAGCCCGACGTGGGGCTCAAACTCATGGAGTGTGTGAGATTGTGACCTGAGCTGAAGTCGGCCGCTTAACCGACTGAGCCACCCAGGCGCCCCTCTTTTAGGCTCTCTTTATACAAGTCTGAGTCATTCAGTGTTGCTGCTGACGAGGAACTAGGGGTTTCATTTTCCTGTATGTCCAAACATCTTGCGTTTCCACTGGAGACTGAGCGTGTGCTGTGAGCCCCCCGAGTTCCTCTGCCGCAGGCTGGCCTTTCATGCGTGTGTTATCACTTACCCTGACTCATCCAAGTTTGGGAACAGAAGCTTTGGCTCAGACCTACCGTAGAAAGTTATCTAAAGCCATCCGGTAAAATACAACCTTCTGACAGATAGGTGATTACAAACTCACTGATTTGGGAAGTGCGGAGCCCGCTGGGAGCAGATTGTGAAATTGCTTTCCCTGGTTCTCTAAAGCTCTGCAGTATCCAGATACTGTAGGTACTGTGCACAAAGCATTAGCTAATGTGTGTTGAGGAAATTCAAATGGTCATACGCTTCAAGAAAAATTTAAAAATATTTCCTTCTTTTAGAAAAATACTGAATTATTTAGCAAAAACAGTGAGATAAGGAAATAAACATAGGCTTGAGTGTGAGCGGAGCGCCTACTCTGTGTCAAACACTTGGGATGAACAAAAGTGACAGAAAGCTGTGCTGTTGCACAGACTTGCACTCCCTTTAGCAGAGTGCCAACCTGAACCTTATGCAGGTTTTCTGTCAGAAGCTGGATGGGGCGCCTGGGTGACTCAGTCGGTTAAGCATCCGACTTCGGCTCGCGTCGTGATCTCGCGGTTCCTGAGTTCGAGCCCCGCATCGCGTTCTGTGCTGACAGCTCAGAGCCTGGAGCCTGCTTTGGGTTCTGTGTCTCCCTCTCTCTCTCCCCCTTGCGCTCTCTCTCTCTCTCTCTCTCTCTCTCTCTCTCTCTCAAAAATAAGTGAACATTAAAAAAGAAGTTAGAGCATGCACTAAGGTATTGGTTCTTCTGACTTCGAAATTCCCTTTCCACTAATTGTGTTCCATTCTAATGAGTTGTATGTCTTTACAGTTTTTCAAAATGAGTGCAAATGTACTATCTTCTTTGAAGGAAGCCCCTCTTTTCGTAAATCATATTAATTTTGAACTTCTGTTTTTTCCCTTATTTCCTTTTAACACTTTTACCCTCCTGTTCCCTTACTAAGAATATCTTACGCAGCACTAGCCTGTGAGGTGCAATCCCATTCCTGCCAGAGTGCTGTGGTTGTTGCCAGAGTGGAAAAAACCCCCACAGAGTTGCTAATTTTTATTCTGTTTAATAGAAAAGTCTTTTAAAATTTCTTAATTGATCCTGGGGTGTGCTTGTAGAGATGTGTGCAGGCAGATGATCCCTGACTTTTTTCGTGATGGGAGTTTGTATTCTTGAGGGTCATGACAAGTGAGAAGCTGTGTTAGAACAGTCCCTTCTGGCAAACACACATTCCTGTTTCCCCACGTAAAACCCACCAACTTAACTGGGAACCACTGGAATGTTCTCCAGTATCCTTAGCTCCACAATGTGCTTTTGCAGAGAATGACGTAGATCTGCGTGGAGTGACTTGGGAGGGTGTTCAGTTTCCATTATAAAATCAAAACAAAATAGAAATCGTTCTCCCCATGCGTGTGAGTTTAGAAATATTTTTATAGGGGCACCTGGGTGGCTCAGTCGGTTAAGAGTCTGACTCTTGATCTTGGCTCAGGTCATGATCTCATGGTTTGTGGGATCAAGTCCCGCATCTGGCTCTGTGCTGACAGCACAGATCTTGTTCGGGATTCTCTCTCTCTCTCTCTCTCTCTCTGTCTCTCTCTCTCTCCCTCTCTCTCTTCCCCTCCCCATGCTCTCTTTCTCTCCCTCTCTCTCTCCCCCTCACTGTGCTCTCTCTCTCCCTCTCTCTCTCTCTGTCCAACCCAGTGCTCTCTCTCTCTGCCCCACCCCATGCTCTCTCTCTCCCTCTCTCTCTGCCCCCCCCCCGTGGTCTCTCTTTCCCTCTCTCTCTGCCCCTCCCCATGCTCTCTCTCTCCCTCTCTCAAAATACATAAATAAACTTAAAAAATAAAAATATGTTTGTAGGTAAGGGAATGTCTACAGAGACTTAAAGATCAAATGGTTAACAGTGATTATATCAAGCTAGGTGAGATTAAATGACAATATCATGAGGAACAGCCATAGGGATAGATCAAAAACCAGAGTAGGTGAGGCCACATAGAGAGAATGTGAAAACACTCCCCCATCATTTTCCCAAACGTCTGTGAAAACTTGATGGCTTGCTAGTAACTGCGTTTTTTTGTTTGTTTGTTTTGGTTTTTGCTGGAATATCATTTTATAGGACAGGTTTTACCTCAGTTACTAGCAAATTTGTAAATAATTGGCAAATTTTATTTCAATTGTGTAAGCAATAGAATAATACTTAGATTATAATATGCATAATTATATAGTAATGCATATGCTAGTAATATACAATTATATTATTGATACATTTGTGTAGTTATATAATAAATGATTTATTTTATAGAATAGCGATGCTCTATTTTATGTGTAATGGATATATATTGTTAATGAGAAAGAATTACTAGGTAATTAAAATCACCTATGTCATATTAAGTGGAAAAAAATTGAGGAATCTTTAATAAGGAAATCTCTGTGTTGTTTGATTTTCTCATAGTCTACCATTTTATTACATAGCATTCTTACGTATCTTAAATATGGAGTTGGAGAAGCACAGAACTGGACTGCTGGAAAAATGTCAGGAACGGATTTTAAGTGTTGCCCTGAGTTTCCTACAGTCACCGTAATAGTTAGAGCTTAAATTAAATGCTGCCCATCACTGTAGGATAATTCCAAGTGCAGGAAGCCTGGGTGCTCTAAGAAAACCATTCTGGTGGCCCTGCCCCGCCATTCTTCCAGTTACACCCTTACCTCTGTGAGTAAGGGTGACGGCTGAATTGGAGCCGGGAGGAGAGAGGGTAACAGGTAGATTGTAAGTTTTGTTCCATAGGCGATGAAAGAAATGAGAGGTAAGTAATAGACGCTGAATCAAGTAGTTCACAGGATTACTGCTCTATAAATGCCATGTGGATTCTTGAAAGACCTTTTAAATGCCAGCGTGTTCTTTCTGGGTTGGTTCTACGGGGTAAGTAAAGCGTAGAAAGCAAAGATAATTGCGATGGTATAATGTGAAGAACCTTACAAAATGTTTCATCACTTACCCTTCGGTTTCCCCATATCAGAATGAGATCTGCTTTTTTTTTTTTTTTTCCCCCTAAGAAAATTGGATGACTCCTCTGGTCGTCATCATCTACAGATAGTATATTGGGCACGTTATTGAATTCTGATAACATTGGAGCAAAGGCTTATGATTATACATTTAACATATTTATGCTAATTTAACATACTGTTAGAAAGCTAGTTCTATTTAAAATTTGCAATGTTTTGCTATTTTCTAATTAAAAATTGACTGTTACTAATTATAAACTAGGAAGTCTAACCCGGTAACTTACAAGACAAGTAGATATAACACACCCACTTAGGACGTCTTGAAGAAAAAAATTTACATTTATAATTTCTGTACAAGTTTAGTAAAGAGGAGAATGTTCCCTCTCTGATGACTTCATGTTACATAGTGGAATCACTTCAAGCTTAAGAGTAAATCAATAAAAAATATCTTCCTTATAAAATGTGTTGAGTACCTAGGATATGTTAGGGACTAAGATATGTAATTTTATTTATTGTATATTCAGTATCAGGTCATGTTGAACCCATTAGCAAAGACTCTGAAAGGCTGAGTGCTATTTTTGTTTATAAAGACAAAATCCCCTTGTCTCCCACTCGCTTCCTCCACTCATGCTTCCATAGCTATTAGCAAAGTCGAAAATAAAATTAGGGTTTTGTAAATGTTGTTCTATATATCATCTTTGTTTCTTTGCATTTGGGCACGAATTTCTCTATAGATAGCTTTGCTGTTTGAATTTGAGCTGGTGGCATAGCCCTTGGCATCATGTGGTTTGTAGACTTAACATCCCTACTGGATACACCATTTGAACGTACGTACTCTTATTTTCCCTCTGTTTGCAAAAATGTCACTTCTTTTACATACCTATCCCTTTGTATGTATTAAAATATGTTAGAAGCTTTACAAATCATGGTAGGGGATGGATGTGTAATACGGGAGTGTGGAATGGAAGAGTAACCTTCAGTAGGGAAAATGAAACTTTGTTAGGAAACACTAAATATACAATGAAACTAAGTATTATTGAGGTGGGGATTCTTACTCTTCCCATTCATGAAATTGATTTCCCAGGGCAGCTTCCTAGTCATTGCTAACCCTGGTCATGCTTCCAAGATCAATGTTTGAATATATTAGAGACTGAATAAGTTAAAAGATGCTCAGAGATCCCTTACACACCTGACTTTTTTGGCAACAGCTCAGGTTTTGACATCATGAATCAGCACAGTTTGCCCTTTCAGAGACTGGGTTTCTGTTATTCCTTACAGATTGCCTTCCTCACATCAAGGTTGGCTAGGTCTTTGTTTGGAAGCCAAGTGGGAAGATACATTTGCTCTTACTGTCAGTTATATGAAAAAGGCACATTAACCTAATTCTCTGTAGAATTTACATATAAATTGGTTTAACACAGGGGGTAAGTCAGTTCAAAATAGGACACTCTTAGGATAGACACTTAGTATAATGCTTAGTATAATATTGAATTGAATTTTTATCTAAGAAAGTTTTATTAGGGTTCTTGCTGTTAAAAAAAGTTCAGCTGGGTACATTTAACGATCAAATTGGCTTTATGCAATGATTCGTGTCAGACAGCGTCTCATCAAACAAACGGAAAGGAGCTCGCAAGAGCTGCGCAAATAGGATACTTTTATAGTCAGAAGGGGGCAGGGACAAGGAAAAAGTGTCTTAGCTCATTTTTCTTTCAGGGTTGGAAGGGGTCTGAGTGGATCACTTACTACTGCGGACCAGGAAATCCCAGGCTGACGGGTTAAGAAACACTCTTGGGGAAGGACGAAACTGCAGTTCAGTTAGTTTTGGTTCGGTGACAAAGGGTTAGCACGAATGACTCTCGGTGTCTTTTTTTAACATCACCATAGATCTCTTTTTGGAAAAGACTTTTCTCATCAGAATGCTTGTCTCTTTTATTTGCCCTTTTAAAAAGAAATCCTTTGTTTCAACTTCCCGCGATCTTGATGGTAATTCTCACACCACAAATTAATAGTGATATCAGATATATTGTGCCCTTGCCTTTTTATAATCTGTGGATTTCCTTGAATTCGGTGTCAGTTGAATAGTTTCTTTTAACATTTTTACTTTTTTTCTCAAGCTTTTCTCTTTAGTGTTCAAATCCAATGTCAGTCTATACACGGTAAAATATAACCTCTTTTTTTGTGCTTTCATCCCAGTGGGCTGATTTATAGATTTATAACTTAGGTTTTCACAGCACGTTGACCCAAGGTGGTAGGAAAAATGGCTCTGTTTTTATAAACTTTTTATTAGCTTTTCTAAAGACAGTAGATTATATTTTGGAATGTATTTCACACATGACTTGCTTTATAGTACTTTGTATGCTACTTTGTATCATCAGAAATTTTCCTGATTTCTCTTTTAATTGTTTTGAAATTCAGCAGATAGACCTTTGCATGGCCTTTAAAGGAGTTCGAAAGCAGGGTGTTTGGGAATGAAGCTGTCATTTCTTTTCCCTCTGCTCTGTCAAATTTTTTCCACATTATTTTGAAATACAAAATATTTGGTAGCGATAGGACAGGATTAAAACAGGATTATACATCTAGCTGTGTATATACGATGGAATATTACTCAGCTGGAATGAAATCCTGCCATTTGCAATGACGTGCATGGAGCTAGAGAGGATTATATGACGTGAAAGAAGTCAGAGAAAGACAAATACCATATGATTTCACTCCTATGTGGAATTAAGAGACAAGAATAGATGAACATAGGGGAAGACAAAGAAAAACAGAGAGGGAGGGAAACCATAAGAGACTCTTAACTATAGAGAACAAAGTGAGGGTTGCTGGAGGGGAAATAAGGGGGGATGGGCTGAAGAGGCAATGGGGATCAAGGAGGGCACTTGTGATGAGCCCTGGGTGTTGTATTTCAGTGTGAGTTACTAGATTCCGTACCTGAAACTAATATTACACTGTGTGTTAACTAACTGGAATTTAAATAAAAACTTGGAGAGTATATAAAAACAAATACATTGAGGCTGGCAGAATTCAGTTGTGCGTATTATAGTATATTTTAGGCAATGAAACAACCATTTGTAGAATTACAGTAACTAAAGAAGATATTTTATTGTATTGTTCATGAAAGTCAGAGATTGTGACTGCCTTTACAAAACACTGTAAACGTGATGACACTTGTTGCATAGTTTATCAATAAACATTGACCTTGAATACAACAATGGGTTGGGTGAAAGGGAAGGGAAGGTAAAACTATAATGTCTACCGGGAATGCATTCAGATCCTCTGGGTGCATATTAAAGGAATGTGTTTTAGATGAAAAAAAATTACCAAGCTGAAACAACATTTGAGTTAATGGAAAATTCTAGAAATTTAGTGGAATAATATATATGCTAAATATCAGAGTCCTCACTTGCCATTTTTTGGCCACGACTTGGAAAAATGCCCTTCTAGACATCTTCATTGTCTTATATTGAACTGTGAGTATGACCTTAGAGAAAAAAACTCCGTCTTCTCCCGTTTCTGTCCTTCAGTGGCTACAGAACGTCTGGGGTCCTCCTCAGGTGTGCGTTTCATAACTGATTGAGTCTACCTTCCTCAGCTTTTTGAAATTTTATGAGGCTAATTTACCATTTGACCAAAGATATTTTTCTTAAGTTTTTTTGCAAAGATTTTTTTGCAAAGATTTCTTTCTTTTTTTTTTTTTTTTTTTTTTAAAGTTTATTTTTTATTTTTGGGACAGAGAGAGACAGAGCATGAACGGGGGAGGGGCAGAGAGAGAGAGAGACACAGAATCGGAAACAGGCTCCAGGCTCTGAGCCATCAGCCCAGAGCCCGACGCGGGGCTGGAACTCACGGACCGCGAGATCGTGACCTGGCTGAAGTCGGACGCTTAACCGACTGCGCCACCCAGGCGCCCCAAAGATTTCTTTCTTAATTGCAGATGTTTTGACAATACTGCTCTTACACAGCCTCGAAGACTTTTCAATCAGCTGTAAATACATCCAAAGATCTTGGCCTAACATGAAAACTGGTATGAGTTCCCACTCATACCAGCCTTCCCAGCCAGGGTGGATCTTCGACATTCACACAGACAGACAATAAAAATGTTAGCATGACAGAATTCTGCTCACCTTTTATCCTGATTTTAGTTTACATCCACAGGGAAATACAGTTTGGGGATCACCAGGGAACTTAAAAACAGAAACTATTTTAGGCACATTTTTAATTAAAACAATGAATGAACAAAATCCAACCTATTCTTAAGTGTTTGGGAAGGTATTTTTTATATATCATTAATTTTATAAACTCAGAGATAGAAAATAACTATTTCTTTTAGTGATTTGTCAGCTGTTCCTCCTAAAAATATCCTTTATTAGACAGTCATGACTGTAACATGAGGTTTTTCTCACCAATTGATTGTAGTATAATGATCCAATGTTGCCATTGATAATTATTCTTAGCTCTGTTGTTCAGTTGTTACAAAGATCCTATCATTATTTTATGATACTGTTCATTGTATAAAATATTGGTGAAATTCACTCATGACTTAAATTATTTTATCTGTAAAGCTCAGTGCTCAATTATCTTTAGTTCCCATTTGGAACTTATGCATTGTTGAATTCTATGCCCAAGTAAAATATCAAAGTTGGGTTTTTTTTTAGTTAATTAGATTGGCTTTATTATTTGACTGTTGATGTCTGTAGTTTGTGAACATATATTTTGAATCCTTTAGTATTAATATTATAGATTGGGTGAGGAAGTGATTCTAATGGCAAACTATTTGAGGGATTTGTATTTTGTATGAAAAAATGAATAAGCTCATTAATACTGTTAAGTGATTGCTAAGTCGAGTTGTATTAGATACTGTGGTATTAACCCAGTGGTTGATTGCTGACCTTTTTGGAGACTTTTGGTACAGTAAGAGGGAGAAATGAGACAAACTCAAATTCACTTTTCCTCCTCACTTGTCTACTTACACACTAATGGGGTTATATTTGTACTGCATAGATATCTAAATCACAAACAGTGATTTTGACAGAACTCTGGTCTATAGACCTTGATTGTCCTTAGTGGGCTTGCGGCAAGTGGGAATTTGTTTTACTGATGAATTTCAAGCCTTGTTGGACAACAAAGTTGATAGAACTGGGTTTCATGACTTTGATATGTGGATTAAAGAAATAACTAAGGAAATTTTATTTACTTCATTCTAATTAATTTATGTTGAGGGATTTATTTTTTTAAGTATTGATGGGATGGTATGTAAGCATTTTGGTTTTGATGTTTAGCATATTGAACATTTTCCTTTCTGTTTGTGGAAATAAAGGCTTTGTTACTCAGGGTTCGGTGTACTGAAATCAGAGCTTAGGCAAGCCTTTTGTCTGGAGAGAACCGCTCTCACATTAGCTATTGCTGTGTTTCTATGGAAACTGCAGGACTCTGAGGTATAGAGGGTTTGGTCCAGCAACGCACAGTGATAGCCAATCAGAGTTTCCTTCCCTGTTCCACCCATTAACATAAAACTGTGCTTTCGCTTGCTCTCTAAGGAATCCAGATGCAATTCCATTAATTTTCCCCCCATAATATGCATATGGCATTTTGTGTCCAATTAGTAGTTTCTAATATTAGTGAACACCAACCATCATTTTAAAAGGTAATTTGGTAGATACAAAATCAGTATTTACCTTCAGAGTTCTCCTTTTTGTATTAGACAAAAATATTTCCTTAAGATCGGATGTTGAGATTTTGTCTTTTTTCGTTTGCCACCAGTGTATGCCAATAGGCTCTCCTCCTTTCTGTATTGACTGTAATGATGCAATATGGCATCTGTTAATAATTTCAATGCAGGCCATTTGTTATGTTTAAGGCTTCGAGTATACAAGAAAAGAAGTTTTTTTTTTCCTACTAAATACTCAATGGTTTATGCTGTTCTTATTCCTTGATGTGATACAAACATGGTAGTGATTAATAGGTTTTGAATGTAGAAAAATGATGTCCTGGGAACTCATTCAACCGGTTTTCAATATGTGATACAGCTGATAAACACTTGCTTATATGAGCTGATGGAGAATGTCCATCGGATGTATGGAATCTTCACCAAAATGTCACTGGACAAGACTTTTTGAATGAAGATGTACGGATGAAGTGTTTTGGTTAATTAAATAATCATAAAGACTTTTAGTATGCTGATTTATTCCACAGCTCTAATCAAGACCTAAGATGAATTATTGACCAAGAGTGTTCTGAGGAAATTCAAGATGCCTTGATCTGTAAGCACATTTCTTTATATTTTTGGACTTTCCCTGCTTCCATTTGATTTCTGAATACTCGATAGTTCTGTTTTGTCCTAGACGATGGATAGGATCATGACTATCTTTCTCTTTACCTCTCGCACTCTTTTTCAGTATATGACAAGTAGATCGAGAACAAAAGCATGAAGATCTGTGAGTGACTTAATAAACCGAGAGTAGGAAGACAGATGCTAACCCAAGGGGATGTGAAGAGAGTAGAATCTGTCTTGAGATTTCTCTTCCCTTTGTTTTGCTTTTGTTTTTCTTTGTTCCTCTTTCCCCCAGAGCAAGCGGATAGAAGCCAGTTAGGAGGGCTTGAGGCTCAAAACTCAGCACAGTGACAGGAAGGCAAGTTAGTGTGTCTACACTGGGGTGATGTGGATTGAAATAGGAAGATTTTGTCCCCTGCCATATACTGGTGACATTTCTGGATGAAACACAGTGACCTAGGCTAGGACAGAACTCCGCCAGTGATACACCGTTGGAAGCACGCAACAGACTTCTTTTCTCGTGTTGCTCTTTCCTCTTTATACCCTCTTGGCCTTTAGCCTTTCCTGACGCTTTTATTCCAACCAAAGCCTCTTTCAAAGTGGCTTTTGCTCAGCTTTCATCCGTTTTCTTCCAATTAAAAACTGGCATTTACAGAGGAAGATTAAGGAGCAGTACTTGAAGTAACCTGGTAAGTTTGATTGACAGACAGGCTGACCCCAGGGTTCGTGTCTCTAGCCCCAAGGAGGCTGTGTGGGAAATATTCATGAGTGCGATACCTTTTTTCTTCCTCTTGTGGTTGACCTGGGAAGATCAGTAAGTGTGTACTGAACAGAAGAATAAAAGAAGAGACAATTCCTAGTAATGCACAGAGCAGGACAGAAGTAAGAATCTGAAATCAATCTGGTGGCCTCGCACAACAATAAAAATTAATTCAGATTAATGGTCATAACATTAATTTGGAAGTATAAAGAAGGAATGTCAGGTTTTCACTGAGATTTGGAGTCCATGGACTTAATTAGATTATGGCAAGGTAAAACCATTCCATTTATTCAGAAGAATCAAGGCGGAGATCTCATCTGTATCTTGTGCACTATTGCACATCCTGTACCTAGCTCCATGACTCGTGTGCACGGCGGTAATAAAATCCTTGAGTTCAGGAGTAAACAAATGATTTCTCTGTTTGGACAGTTGCAGTGTGAGCACAGACATCCTGGTTTCTTTGTATTTGAATTTGTATTTGCTTTTTCTGTGCTTTCATTGTGTTTTATGTCTTACAAATGTCGCCTATGGTATTTATGGGCAATTCATGAAGCTTAAAGCAAAAGCATTTAAGTCACTGAAAGATCTTGAGCAGTGAGAGTGACAAGATCCAGTTTGAATTTGTAAAAGATTTCATGTATCCGCTGTGGGGTTGGAACAAACAGGAATAAAAGAAGCAGACTTTGGAGGACTATAGCCATGGTCAAGGTGATAAAGAAGAGTTCTTTTTTTATTTTTTATTTTTAAAAAAAATTTTTTTTTCAACGTTTATTTATTTTTGGGACAGAGAGAGACAGAGCATGAACGGGGGAGGGGCAGAGAGAGAGGGAGACACAGAATCGGAAACAGGCTCCAGGCTCTGAGCCATCAGCCCAGAGCCCGACGCGGGGCTCGAACTCACGGACCGCGAGATCGTGACCTGGCTGAAGTCGGATGCTTAACCGACTGCGCCACCCAGGCGCCCCAAAAGAGTTCTTTTTTTAAAAACTGTTTATTTATTTTAAGAGAGAGAACGAGAGTGTGAGTGAGCAGGGGAGGGGCAGAGAGAGAGAGAGAGAGAGAGAGAATCCTAAGTATGCTCCACGCTGTCAGCACAGATCCTGACGTGGGGCTCAATCTCACAAACTGTGAGATCATGACAGGAGCCAAAATCAACTTAGCCAACTGGGCCACCCAAACGCCCTGATAAAATAGCTCTTAACACACAGACACGCATGCACACACACACACACACACACACACTATGGCAAACAAAGAGACATTATATATTTAAGAGAGGTCACTGCTAGATATATATTTAGATAAACATCTAGATATTTTCAGTAAGTAATTTTTTTTATTTGCCACTTGTTTCATTCTTCAGAAGGTATATAGGAAGCTGTCCTTAATACTGGTGAATAAGGCGGGGGTGGGGGCGGGGGCACCTGGAGGGCTCAGTTGGTTAAACGTCCATCTTCGGCTCAGGTCATGATCTCACGGTTCATGAGTTCGACCCCGCGTCAGGCTCTGTGCCGACAGCTCAGACCATGGAGCCTGCTTCGGATTCTGTGTGTGTCTCTCTCTCTGCCCCTCCCCTGGTCGTGCTCTGCCTCTCTCTCTCTTTCTTTCTCAAAAATAAGTAAACATTAAAAAAAATTTTTTTAAATACCGGTGAACAAGGGATATGCCACAAATGAAGTCACTTTGGGAGAAGTCAGGTTATTCTGGTTAACTTTGGGGAAAGCTGTGTAGAGAGAGTGCACACCGTCTCCATGGGTAATACCTGAGCATGTGTGGCTCTGACGGCCAAGGAACTGGCAGGAAGAGAGGGAGTAAATCTGTAGCGGGGAGATTGTTGCATAAAGTGAGGAAGATCGGGACTTGGCAGGGATGTCAGAACCGGCTCTCCAAGACCCTCATAAGAAAATTTTGCAGGAGAAGGTTGCCCTAGCACAAATTCAGCACATGCAACATCGTGAAGAAAGAGAACTTAAAGCAATTCAGGATTAAGATAGCATGGAGTTCAAAGAGGCACGTGTGGGGGTGAGCTGGATGCTAAGCAGGTGCCTCGAGTGGAATTTATAAGCCATTCTAAGACGCTTGAAGTTCATCCGCGGCGGGGAAAACCTGTTAGAAAATGTTTTAATAACATAAATGATATGTTAAAGTTGGCATTTTGGAAATGCCACTGGCTGCAGCGAGATGAGATTAAGAGCCTGAAGATTAAAGTTAGCAAGCCTGGTGGCCACAGGGCTCTGAAAGGGATCTCGGGACTTCTTTCGCAATGCTAAAAGTCAAGATGGGAGTCACTAGAACATTCCCCGGGCTATTTTTCTTGGAATCATTCTAGCAGAATGTCACTTAGAAATAAAATTCAGCCATTTGATGAAACTGCTAACCTATTGAGACTGTATAAAGTGTTTCTTAACTTTTAACATCTAAGTGTAATATTTTCTGGACAGTAATTTTCCACTGGAAGAAAAACTAAAAATATCACATACATATGTAACATAATATATAAAAATATAACTATAACAGAATGAAAACAGCGAGCAAGTTTAGCATTTACTGGAAGTATGGTGGCCCATGGCCAGACTTTCTTTGGGTCCGGGGACAAATCAAGAAATAGTGTGTGGGGATATAGAATTTATTTGGCGAGTGGTGTCTCTCTTCTTATAACCTCAATCTGAAAGTCAGCCAGCATGCAGCCCTGGGCTTCCCAGACCTGGGCAAGACCTCACTCCGGACTGTTGGATCACCTGCCATGGAATGAACCCTCAGGAGGCCCAGAGAGGCCCTGGGGAGACGTTTCCATTCACTTGTAACTTTATCTTTGACACAACTTACTCCCTCTCTCGTCTTCAAACCCACGCTGGCCTCTATGTTAAATTCAGCGAAGTGTTTTCTGTGCATTTATCTCATTTATCTCTCTAAGGTAAGGAAATGTATCCCCATTTTTAGAGGAAGCGTATAAGGATTGTGTGGTTTCTCCAAATTCACACCGCCACTCGTTTAAGCGCTTTCACTGCAAAGTCAAGATTTAAACCCAAGATTATTTGAAAATAATGTCATACACAATCCCAGTTAAGTAAGCTGTCTCTTAATTAACAGTCTCTTATTTAGGAACATAAAGGATATTTCTGAAAACTACCTTTCAAATCATACCTCATTTTCTTCTTTTGCTTCACATGTAAATGTTTATATTTACCTGTGTTTTTGTTCCAAATGATAAATGGTCCCCAGATATTTAGACTGAACGTTTGGAATAAATGAACAGTACAGTATATTATACAATAAAAATTTTTAAATGCACAAAGTACTTTTATTAGATCACAAATTGAGTTTGTAGGCATTGGGCCATTTTTTTATTTTGTTTTTTTTTCACTTCACCCTCACTACACGTTTTTTATCTTCTTCGAGTTTAGTCACCGTGTAGAACTAAATTTTTTAGTTCCTTTTCTCCTTGTTTGCTCCGGCAACTCCTAAACCCCCAAGAAATGTGATAGCTACTTGAATTTCCCCAACAGGCAGTCTCTGTATCTTGTGTTAGCAATATACGGCATCTAAGACATTTTCTACAGAGTTTCTATGTTCTTCCACTGGAAGAAATCTGGAAGGCACACTCTGCCTCATCAGTGACACAAAACTGATTTGATGCTTTCCTTCAAGATTGCTTTGTACTCCTCTATGTAACATTCACAGTCTAAAAATAGTCTTTTCTTAAACCACGTTTGCACGTTCCATATCATTCCCACCTTAATCAGGTGAAAGCTTTTCCCTAGAATTGTGCTTGTCAAACTGAGCCCCGTCATGTAGTAATCAAATAGGAATTCAAAAGCAGGTGCTAATTAGAATAGAAATCCTTCCACTTTCTAGATAAACAGGAAGCATGTTGTGTTTAATGGAAGTTCTGATTTGCGTTTTTACCTCAGCTGTAGGCGTGAATATGAAAAGACCGTCCATGTTGAGAAATGTTAAACTAAATGTTGTAACCCTTAAACTGAAAAATGTGATGCCCACTTGAATCTCCCAAGCAGACTGCTTCCTTTCCCTGTGTCTATAGTATATGGCATCTCACAGGTCTTCTACATAAAGGGTTTATCTTTTCCCTCTGGAGGTCTCTGAATGTTCTGGAGTGAACTGTCCCCTCTGTGCCAGCATTACAGGTCTGAATTCATGGGTGCCAAGTCTATGCCTGATGAATATATTTCAGCAAACCCCACATTTCTAGCTATCCCATGTAATGAACGAAATTGAGAGGAAATGACAAAACTCTTCAGAGGCGTTCTTGTCCAACGGCTGAGGCTTTACCACGGCCACATATTTGATTTAACGGTGCACCAGAGACATACAGTGGATTTCATCAGAACTCCCCTACACAAAAAATAAAATGTGACGAATATTTCCTCTGAGAACCTGTATTTCCTCAATATGTTTGTTTCCTGGTTTGTAAGACTAGAGAGGGAATTTGTGAAGGATCTTTTGAGGTTTCAATGGCCAAGCAGCCCAGTCAGAGGTTCCTGGTTTTGGCAAAGGTTTGCTGGGCGTAGGGCAAACACATTTTCCTTGGCCAGGTTACAAGCAGCTTTCATGTATAGAGAAGTCATCTTCCTGTCCCCCACAGGAGTGTCACCTCACCGCAACATATGTAGCTGTATTCTGCCAAAAAGGGGGCAGATTTTTAATCTTGGCTTTCGAAAAGAGGTTCCATCTGTAGCTCTTGATCTCTTCTATAAACTCTCCAGTTTCTTTTAAAAGAATGGTATGTGTCTTCAGGAGAACTCACGTGCCTGCTGAATGTTTAAACGGTTCTGATAGGTTTTATTTCGAGAAACTGTGTCAGACTCCTTAATTATAAAAAGAGAGAAAGGAGAGAATAGCTACCTCATATTCTCTCGGTGCCCAGAAAGGCAGTGCTGGGAAGCCAAGCAGTGTGGTTCGTTCACTGCTGAAAGGTCATGATCACCACGGCACATTCGGGGGTAAAGAGCGAGTGGAAACGTCGATGCTGTAACACATCATTGGAAATGATGCATCCTTAGAGCTGCATCAAGGATAGGTATCTTAGGGGAATTTAAATCCAGTTTACATATTAATTGATATTTTAAGACAATCAAGGAGTTGGCGGCGGCGGGGGGGGGGGGGAAGACAAAGGAAAATGAAGCTGGTGAACAAAAGTCATCTGATTGGTGTGAACTGAAATTGCTTTACTTGAAAATCACTCCTTGATTTTGAAAGGATTGACATCCTTTCTGTGTTTTGTTTTTTGTTTTGTTTTCCCCCAGAGAGAGGTTTATTTTACTGAGCACTGTTTTCCTAACACAATTTGATCTGCCGCTCTTCAGAATCCGTTACCTTGGCAACCCTTTTATTTTCTTCATCTAGAAAATTCAGGAGGCAAAATAAAGTTCATGAAAACAGTATTCCTAATTTCCAACATTTTTTGAAACGTCGTAACTAAATGAACTATTTCAGAGACCAGAGTATGACATTTACTTAATTGATGTACGATTGTTTTACTGAAAAGACAGGTGTCTGTTTCTTACTATAAAAAGCCTCCATGGGTTTACAATCTACTGGGGGAATGGAGGATTAAATACACAACCAAATCAGTACATAATAATAAATGACATTAAGTGCTGAGAACAAAATCAGTTGAATGTATTTTAAACAAAAAGCACCGTGATGCCCTACTTTTTATTGGGGGGATTGGAGGTTGGTTTGGAAAACATGACATAGGAGGAAAAGCCTGAAAGGAGATTTAGGACTTTTTCAGGTGAAGAGTTATCAGTTGATAGTGGGGGAAATAAAACAGCATTTGAGAAGGTTCTAGAACAGTGTGGTGCAGGGAAGATGCTGACAAAAGGTCCATGTGGACAGGACACAATGAGGAAGGGGGATAATGGCTGCTAGTCATAATACGGAACAGGCCAGGGTCCAGGTAGTCCAGAGATGGGTTGTATTGAGAGCTGGGCTTTTATTTTAAGGGTAAGAGAAAGCTTTGAAACGGTTTAGGGCAAGGGAAGTACCTAATTTCCCTAAATTCTTAAGAGATTCCCTCCAGTCTTTTGGGAGAAGAATAAATTTGAGATGGTCAAGACAAGAGGGAATGGTCTAGATGAAAGGTGATGGTGACTCGGTCTAGGGTAATGGCTGTGGAAAATCTAAAAACTGGAAGGGTTCAAGCCATTTTGCACATCAAACACACAGGATTTGAAGATGGAATGAATAGTGGTAACGAGGGAGAATGTGTTCACAGAGGGCTGCCAGGCTTTGGGTATGAATCCCTAGATGAGTGGAGTTGCCTTTTTATGGAAATAGAGAAAGCCAAAGAAGAATTTAATATGAAGGCGAAGATATTTAATTCAGATAAAAGTTTGGGGCATACACATGATATCCTACTTAATGTCTCACGTAGGTTCTTGGCTACCAATCCTGGTGTTTTGTCATAGTCTTGAAATTCAGTGAGTTTCAGGCTTCGTTGAAGATATGCGTTTTTATCTTTGGTATGTGACAGATGAGCTCTTTAATGGAAAAAAAGATGTTTCGTCTGTAGAGAGAAAAAATTTCCCCCAAATCTTATATTCTTGTTTTCTTTTTTTTTTTTAATTTTTAAAAGTTTATTCATTTATTTTGAGAGAGAGAGAGAGTGTGTGTGTGGGGTGTGTGTGTGTGTGTGTGTGTACAAGTGGGGGAGGGGTAGAGAGAGGGGAGAGAGAATTCCAAGCAGGCCCTGCACTGTCAGTGGGGCTCAAACCCAGGAACCATCGGATCATGGCCTGAGCTGAAACAAAGAACCCAATATTTAACCGACTGAGCCACCCAGGTGCCCCTATTGTTTTCTTAATTTGCATTTGCAAAAGAAACATACCATGTGGCATCTATGTTTTCTATAAAAGCAAGCAAAATGAACAGTTAAAATAATATCCCAAAGTAGAAACACCCCAAATGCCCAAGGACCAATGAATGGACAAATTGGTATATCCATATAGAATAGTATGCAGGCATTAAAAACCAAAAATGACACAGGCTACATCATGGAGGAATCTTGAAAAAATACACTGAGTGGAAAAAGCCAGACACAAAAGGATACATACATATGATTCCAGTTATTTGAGATTGCCAGAATGGGCCAATCCGTGGAGACAGAAAGCAGATGAATCACTGCCAAGTGCTGGGAGATGGGGAAATAAGGATCAACAGGCCAGTGGGTACAGAGAGTCCTTTAGGAGTGATGAAAATATTCTGGAATTAGACAGTGGTGATGGTTGCAGAACGTCGTGAATGTACTAAATACATAGAATTGGATGGTGAATTTTAGTGTATGTATTTTGCCACAATAATAGAGGGATCAAATAAAATATTTATTGACTAGGGGCACCGGGATGGCTCAGTGGGTTAAACATTCAGCTCTGGATTTCAGCTTAGGTCATAATCTGACGATTTGTGAGATTGAGCCCCGTGTCAGACTCTGCACCGACAGTGTGGAGCCTACTTGAGATTCTGTTTCTTCCTCTCTGCCCCTGCCCCCCTCGTGCGCTCTCTCTCGCTCTCTCTCTCTCAAAATAAATGAATTAACTTAAAAATATTTATTGACTAAAACAGCCTTTCCCAAATCACATTGCACAAGGCTGCGTGAAAAGTGCTTGGCAGAGTCTGAGTCTAATGATGCTAACTGCAGAACTTCACACAAATATCGATTTTATTCTATTAAAATCAACAGTAGTTTAGGATATTTAAAACTGAACATTTTCTATTGGAGAGGAAAAATAAATTAAAAGGAAGTTGTTCTCTTTGGGTATATGGGAGACTCCAGGAAATAAAAGCTGCATGTTTTCTGATATTTTCGTAAGAAACCAATGTTATTACTTCAAGTTTATCATAGAGACACGTAGAACATTCTGTTTCACCCTATTAAGTAAAGAGTTTATAACAAAATAGTCTGGGGTTATTTTATATCATTGCATTTTAGTCCCCAGATAAACTACATCTAATGAGGCCACATTTCATATGTTAAGAATGGGACATACCGGGGTGCCTGGGTGGCTCAGTCAGTTAAGCGTCTGACTTCAGCTCAGATCATGATCTTGCAGTTTGTGGGTTCGAGCCCGTTTCAGGCTCTGTGCTGACAGCTCAGAGCCTGGGGCCTGGTTTGGATTCTGTGTCTCCCTTTCTCTTTCTGCCTCTTCTTGAGTCTCTCTCTCTCTCTCTCTCAAATAAATGTTAAAAAAATAAAAAAAAAAAAAATAAGAATAAGACATACCATTAAGTGGGAAGTGAAATTACTTTTCATTGATCATTAAGAAAGTCATGATGTATTTCAAACCTCAAAATCTTAGTAATAGTAGTCAAAATAATATGATTATTGAAAAGACCGTATCTTTAAAGGGAAAAAAAAAAAAAAAAAACCTCTCGGTGGCAGTCAGAGGAAACCAATTTCATATGACTTAGTTGATGCACATCCCAAAGGAGAGATGACTTAAAAAATGGCGCTGAGGGGCGCCTGGGTGGCTCAGTTGGTTAAGCGGCCGACTTCGGCTCAGATCATGATCTCGCGGTTTGTGAGTTCAAGCCCCGCGTCGGGCTCTGTGCTGACACTTCAGAGCCTGGAGCCTGTTTCAGATTCTGTGTCTCCCTCTCTCTCTCTGCCCCTCTCCCGTTCATGCTCTGTCTCTCTCTGTCTCAAAAATAAATAAACATTTTTTAAAAAATGGCGCTGAAATAAACTTACAAAAGATTGCAAAATGTATTGAGACGCGCTGGATTATTTAGGAAACAATTCTGGCAGCATCTTTTTTCAAAAATGGATTTATTGTGATACAAGTCATATGTCGTAACATTCACCAACTTAAAGTTCACCATTCACTGGTTTTTAGTATTCTGGCAGTTTGAAACCATCACTACGATCTAAACTTAGAATCATTTCATTACTCCTGAAAGGAACCTCCTACTGTCAGCAGTCACTCCCCATTTCCCCTCCTTTCTCCCAGCCCTAGGCAGTCACTAATCAATCCATTTTCTGTAGTTGGCTGGCTCTGCTTTAAAGTGATAACCCAGGGTGGTATTTTTTATTTCTGGAGGACTTAGTATTTTAATTAAGGTCTCACCCTGGAGGTTGTGGGGAAAGGAAAAAAAAAAAAATCATCTGCCCTTGACCTTGAGACAGTCATACTTATTTCTGGCCAGTTGTGGGGATTTCACATTTCTCTTTCTATTTGCCCCAGCTGAAATTTTTTTCCCACAATCCTTTGTTTTGTGTTTTTTTTTTTTTTAATCCAGCAGCTTTTTATAATATGAGTGAACAACGTTGTATCGGCCCAGGAATGTATACTTAGATTTGTTCATTTAAATTCTTTATTGCATTATAGTCTAACTCCTGTATTGATTTCAGAGTTTAAACCTATTGCATAATGCATACAGAAATAATCAATGAAAGAGAAGCACATTGGTACTAAACATAATGAATCTACTCTGACTTCAGTATTTGATAAATAGTGAATGTTAGTGGTCATGTAAATGTTTTTGAGTGAGTGAATGAACAGTAAAATGAATGTGTAAATAAAAATATGGCAGACTGTTTGTATACAGATAGCATAACATATGTTTTTAATTACTACCAGCTATAAATGCTCAGGTCTGTGCTTCTTTTGTGGTTCAGAACATTAAGTGTTCAATGCATCTGTGCATTCAGTTAAGAACTCCGCCAGCTCTGATAAAATGTATCGTGGATGTCAGGTGAGGGTAAGATACCTCAGGGAATTCATAGCATAGAGAGAGAACACTTACACTTGAGGGACCTATGAGCCTTCACAGACATTTAAAGCTTGTTATTTGGCAGCTAAGAAATCACTGATGTTATTTGCCATGTTTGTAGGCTGCAAGTGTTAATTTAGATTTCATAAATTTATCTTTAATTTTTCACAGGGAAGGAGAGATTATTTGGGTGAGTTGTATTCATTTTTAAAAATTTTTATCAGTATGTTATTAGTGGTTCAATTATAAATTTCCAAGTCATTTATTCCCAAATTTGAAACCTTGTCACCTATGTATTTAATTATGGCAAAATAGATACAAAAAAAATTGAAAGATGTAGCTTTGCCTGAAATACTGGTAACAGTGTCTTTTTGTGTTTTAATCGAAGTACAGTGTTAAATGATGTAGCAGCACAGGGGTGAAAGTCATGGACTGGGCAGTGAGGTTACCTGAGTTCAGTGAAGGAGTTAGCTGTTGACCTTAAGAACGTGTCTTTAGTTCCCTCCGTGAGACTCTGTGTCAGTAAATTCAGGATAACAACAGCACCTTCCTCAAAAGTTTTTATGAGGATCAAAACAATAAATAAATAAAAAAGCCTTAATACAGGACCTGGTATAAAATAAGCTTTCAATAAGTGTTAGCTATTATTCCTGTGTCCTAATCACTCTGAAATAGTTGCCTTTTGATCTCCCATTACTACTGTTTACATTTCACACATTCCCAGATGGCCACTTCCCACTCTAAAAGTATTGTTTTTCTGTGGCTTTCTTTCATTCCCTGCAGAAGGATCTTGATGTATATCTCTATCACTGTATTTATCACTCTCTCTCTCTCTCTCTCTCTCTCTCTGCATTGGGTTTATGACTGAACAATTCACTACTAGTAGAACTAGTTTGATAAATATTCACTAATTTCGTTTGATTCATATGAAGAATATTTATCCTTTTCCTATAATTTTCCTAATTTATAATCTGTCTTTGATTTTTGAATTCAGTCTTAAAGCATTTAATATATTTCATCAATTTCAGAATCTTTTGAGTGTATTTTCGTAAAATGCCCCTAGAGTTCCATAATGTGAAAAGATAGGAGATTAAAAATAATTCCCCAAATCATGTTGTATTTCTGGTTTGTGCATCTTTTCTCAGATGCCTTCTTACAGATCTGTACATTTGGCGCATCATTAACCTGTCACTGGGAATTATGTGGGAAACGTGAAAAGTTAAAAACATATATGCAGAGGTCATTATGATTTGAGGAGAAAGTGATTTAGATTTGGGCAAAAAACAGCATTCTTATATTCATTCTGGTAGCATTACGAAGAATAAAATTCCCTTCCTTCTGAAATTCGTTAACCCCCCCTTGTTAAAATAAAATTCTTCATATTTTAGTGATACTCAGTTTTTTATTACAAAGTGATGTATAATCTTGGTAAAACAGAAAAAGCTGTGGGATGATAGAAGACAAAAATTAACAACCCCACTTAGCCTCCCCAAGCCCCAGGATTCATTTCTGGACAACTAGCATTAGTAATAGTAAATTTTCAGTCCTAATACTAGAAATCGGTTTATATTCATAGTCTGTCAGAATAGTTTTGGAAGTCTTTTTTCAAGAAAGAGGAAAAGACCCTCAGAATTCACAGTAAGAATTATTTAGTTGGATGTCTTCAAAAAGAGGGCATCTTACAGTCTTTATAGAAAGCTTCAACTTTTCACCATCTTGAGCTTTTATCTTTAATGCTCAGTTGTCTTGAGGGATTATCTACGTGTAAATTACATTATTGTCTCGTCTCTTTCTAGGGCCATTGTATTTCTTTAGCTTCCGTCTGTTTCATTTCCACGCATCCAAGTCACAAAAATCGCTTCCTTTTCTGAAGGAAACCATTGTCCTGAAGCAGACAGCCACTTCCAGAAAACCCACACAGGTACAGCCACCAAACACACCTGGATGTTTTCTTGGGACACTCACAGACTCACCAGCCTGAAGTTCCATCAGGAATCATCCACACCTTGACTAGCACGTGATGGGTGCTTGCTAGTTTCTGAGTGACCGAACGTGTGAGCTAAAGATTTAATTTTGCTCAGTGTTGTCTTTATCGCATACCTGTGTGTGTGTGTCCCAGACATCACGAGCAAGACGTGACCCCTACTGTCGAAGAGTGTAGGGTATAGCGATTTTTGTGGCTTTGATTTGCTAATAAATGGAATACACGGACTGCCTTGTACAGGTTAACATGGATTTGGAAATAAAACTGATGCCGTGGCCGTTTTTAAGGGACTAAATAGAAACCTTGGACCCTGGAGGTAGACTGCATGGTTTGTGTGTGGAGAGTTTGACTTTCCTGCTCTGCCCAGCAGAGGACAGCAAGGTGTGCTCGTTACCTTGTACTTATATTTATGCACTAGCACCTTCATACTGTCACATGATATACAGTCACCGAAGGATGCTCCTTGTCTTTGTATATCTGAAGTGTTTCCAATGTCCCTAATAGCATCAACGAAAATGGTCACTTTTAGACTTAGTTTGCTATTTTCTCCCTGTTGGCTCAACTGAGGCCCTCTACCAGCATCTCCTTTTTTAAAAATTTTTTTTACTGTTTTTATTTATTTTTGAGAGAGAGAGAGCAAGCGGGGGAGGGGCAGAGAGAGAAGATGCAGAAGCCGAAGCAGGCTCTAGGCTCTGAGCCATCGGCACAGAGCCCGATGCGGGGCTTGAACCCACGGGCTGTGAGATCGTGACCTGAGCTGAAGTCGGACGCCTAACCGACTGATCCCCCAGGCCCCCCTCTCCCAGCATCTGCCAAATAACACTTCACAGTACCGGACAGCTAGAAAGATACTTCCCATGTTCAGGCATGTACGTGCTGTTAACCCAGAGAAGCTATCAGAGAAGTAGCAGATTCCAGCCACATTTAAGACTTTCCTCATATTATTTGCTACTCTGTATTGATTTCTCCAAAGTTGCCATCCATTTTCTTAGAGATGTTACTGATGTGAAAGCAAAATGCCTCCCTTTTCTTACGTCATTTCTTAGTTTTTCCAGTTTTTTTTTTTAATTTTTTTAAATGTCTTTATTTATTTTTGAGACAGTGACAGAGTATGAGCAGGGGAGGGGCAGAGAGAGAGGGAGACACAGAATCCAAAGCAGGCTCCAGGCTCTGAGCTGTGTCAGCACAGAGCCCGACACGGGGCTGGAACTCACAAACCATGAGATCGTGACCGGAGCTGAAGTTGGACACTTAACTGACTGAGCCACCCAGGCGCCCCAGTTTTTCCAGTTTTTCCAGTTTTTAAAAAGGAAATGAGGTAAATAAGAGAAAATATTACTTACTGGGCATTTAAATTTTTTTTAAATGTTTATTTTTGAGAGAGAGCGGGAGAGAAACAGAGAGAGAGGGAGATAGAGAATCCTAAACAGGCCCTGCACTGTCAGCTCAGAGCCTGACGTGGGGCTCGAACCCATGAATCATGAGATCATGACCTGAGCCAAAGTCATGCTCAACTGACTGAGCCACCTAGGCCCCCCTGCTGGGCATTTTGTTTTTATGTCTCAGGCCTGTGCTGGGACTTTTAAAATAAATACATATTGTTTAAACTACACAGTAGCTCTTAGAACTCCCCTGGTCTAACAATCGAGGAAACAGAGGTGGGGAGAGGCTAGATGTTGTATCAGGTTAGCCAGCTGACTGGGAGGTGGCGGGAGGTCCAGGGGGGCACCATCAGACCGAGGCCTTCCTCCCACAAAGACCACTCCTTCCATTGACAGACTACACTGTGCACTTTCCCCTTCTTTGGCTGTGGTTTAAAATGGACCATACGATGCATTCGCAATTATATCACGGAAATTACGTTTTATTTTGTTGATCATAATATTACGCTTTTAATCTACTTTTTATTCTGTTTCTTGTTAATCTGTTCAAACATCTGTAATGTGCAGATTTTCATACTCATTTTGGTTCTATGCATGGTTCTCTGTTCAGTCAACCGAGTCTTCTCTTGCTTCCTTTTTGGATGTAGGTTTGCTCCCTCTTTTTGTTTCTGTAGCACTGTTTTCCTGCGAGCCTGTATTGTTCCCTTGGAGAATTTTCTCATTCCGTCTGTTTTTTCATGAGCTTTAAAGTTAAGGCATATAAACCAGTTAGCCCAGACTCTGCTGTGCGCACGTGGACATCACCTTCCTTGATGAAATACCCCTGATCCTGGGGATCTGGCGTCATGAACACACATTTTGGACCTTACCCTTACTGGGAACACCGGAAGAACCATGTGGCATGACTGGAGTGCACTTTGCTCCCTATGTTAGTTATTTATCGCTGAACTACACATTGTAGTGGATAAAACATCAGCAAACTTTTTTTTCATATCCTGTAGTTACTGTGGGCCAGGAATTTCAGACCAGTCTGTCCTGAATCATGTTTCATGAGGCTGCAGTCACATGCCAGTGGGGTCTGTAGTCACATGCAGGTCTGACGGGACCAGGGGATTCACTTCCGAGGTGATTCACAGGCTGGTGCTGCCGAGTTGGGGTTGGCTGTCGGCGGGAAGCTTCAGTCCCTCCTTGAGTGCATTTTTCTACAAGACTGCTTGTGAGCCCTCATGGCGTGGCAGATGGCTCCCCTCACAGTGCTCGAAACTGTGGTGCCCTTTATAAACTAGCCTCAGAAGTGACACGCTGTCATGCCCTTCGAGTACTACAGCTAAGACCAACTAACAATGTAGGGAAGAGACTACGTAAGGGCGTGAGTATTAACATAAGAGCAACATCACTGGGAGCCATCTTGGAGGCTAGCTTGCCCACATGCCAGGGTAAGGTTCCATTATGTGTTCCTAAACCTATTGATTGTCCCATATTTGCCTTTTTGGATTCGCTGTTGTTTCCTCGTAAAATAAATGATATTATTTTTTATCCTCAAAGTTGCTCTCTATGTTTATAATCTCAGTTTACTTGGGGAGGCCAGTATCTTATCACAGGAGCAATTTATTTCACTTGTTCTTTTAGTTCTTATCACCCAGGGTACTTATCAATATCATCTCGACATCGCATGGCTGTCCATAATTGCATTATTGTATAGGGTATTTCTTCCACAGTATACAGATGTTCGATAAATTCATAAATCTAGCTCTGAGATATTTTTTCTGGATTACATATTCCATGCCTATTGTGTGTCAGTGCCTTGATACCCCAGGTGACAAGGCAAAATTAATTTTTTCCCTTCTCTTAGCTCTACACGCTATCCCGTCAAATTCAGTAAATGGTTCACCATATCCTAGTCTCACAAGCAAAATATTGCCATTTATTTGACATTCTTTTCTTCATATGTAACACGGAACCAGTTACAATCTTTATGGAGTTTACCTCCTTAATACCCTTTGAGACTGTATGTTCCTCATCGCTGGTGTTGTGGCCACAACCCAAGTCTTGTCGTCTCTTGCCTGGACTGTGTCGTTCATATCCTGTTTGCCTGCTGTCCATTCTCCGCCACAAATCCGCCCTCCAGCGTTCTCCCAGAGCACCCTTCAGTGCTTCCTCATTAACTTGCAATGTAAGCCTCACACTCAGTTCCTTTTGTAACTCTCACTGCCCCCTTCACTCCCATACCTTCCAGAACATACTAGGCCCCGATCACGTGAATCACCTGAAATCAGCAGCGCACCAGAGCTCAGCTCCTGTGGTAACACACTCAATCCCAAAGCGTCTCTCCTCTTAACTGTCTCTCACCTACAGAACACCGACTCATCTTTCAAGGCTCCGTGCAAAGGTTACCTCTTCTAGGAAAGCTTTTCTTGAACTCACCTTAAATAGGACACACCTTCCTCATTTGTTTTGTTTCTTAAACTCCACACGTGAGTGAGATCGTAGCATTTGCCTTTGTCTGACTGACTTATTTCACTTAGCATAATACTCTCTAGCTCCGTCCATGTTGTTGCAAATGGCAAGATTTCATTCTTGTTATGGCTCAGTAATGTTCTATTGTGTGTATGTATATACACCACATCGTCTTTATCCATTCAGCGGTCGATGGATACTTGGGCTGTTCAAAGAAAACAAAGGAGTAAAGGGGGAAAAAAAGAGAGAGGGAGGCAAACCAAGAGACCATAGATTCTTCTCTATGGAGAACACACCGATGGTCACCAGAAGGGAGGTGGGTGGGCAGATGGGGCAGGTAGGTGATGGGGTTAAGGATATACGTGTTGTCCTGAGCACCGGGTGAGGTGTGAGAGTGTTGAATCACTATATATTGTACAGCTGAAACTAACATTCCAGTGTATGTTAGCTAACTGGAACTGAAATAAAAACTTGAAAAACTTTTTAAAAGATTGACACCTTCCTGTCTTTGGGTTTCTCTTCCGATAGCCTGAAAACCCATTGATGTCAAGGATTATGACTAAGTTTTTCCAAATTTCCTGAGCTCACACACAGTAAAATGCTAATGATACACAGATACACAGAACTCATCAAGTAAAATGCTAATGAATGTAAAGGGAAATTCATTCATTTGACCTCGGTAGATGGATTGCTAGTCTGTGACTCATTCAGGAGCATTACATAATTATCTACAATAGTTTGTATATTAATGGTATTTTCATTTTTTTTTAATATGAAATTTATTGTCAAATTGGTTTCCATACAACACCCAGTGCTCATCCCAACAGGTGCCCTCCTCAATGCCCATCACCCACCCTCCCCTCCCTCCCACCCCCCATCAACCCTCAGTTCTCAGTTTTTCAGAGTCTCTTATGTTTTGGCTCCCTCCCTCCCTAACCTTTATTTATTTATTTATTTATTTATTTATTTATTTATTTATTAATGGTATTTTCAAGGAATTGTTTATTGGGTTTGCTGAGAAGTACCACTATCATTTGATTGGAAAATCCCTGTATGTACAATTTTGAATAGAAGCAGTTCGTAGTTTCTTGGCTATACATAGAACTTAAGAAAACACGATTTTGATTGTTTCGTATTCAAATGTCCAAAAATAAATAAACCTTTTTAGTTCCCTGAAGCTCGGTAATTGAAAATGTTAACTATTGGTTGTATGGTTCCAAAGTTTCATTTTAAAACTGAAAAATCTCTTTTGTTCCTTGAAAGCTGTTAACACAAATTTTATGTCCTCTTCCTGGCTCCATCTGAAACCCCCAATTTTGATTATGTGGCATTCATGTAATGACAGAGAAGAAAATAAGAATTTATTTTAGCTAAGAATGCCATATTTAATTTTTACATTTAAAATATTTTCAGTGCATTTGTCACATTGCCAACCAGAACACCACACTGTTTTCTCTACTATGGTTGTTCTTTATTCCCCTAGAACTACAACAAAGTCTATTTCTCTGAGTCTTTGTGTCGTTACAGTGTATGAGAGGACTTTGAATTTAAAATATGTTAAATGTTCTATTTTGTTCTATGTTGTAACATTCTGTTACACAAAAGGTTTTTTTAAAGATTTTTTTCCTATGTCTCTATTTCTTGAGACACAATTAAAAGTGCCTAAAAGACAAAAAATATGTGTGTAACTAACTGTGTGTGTGATATATAGAGAGAAATGGATATACTTCTTCAGTTTTGAGCCACAGGAATACAATCTCACTTGGTTGCTAGACTAAAATTATTGCATGCTGACATCTGGGATAAATAGTTGAACAAGTAAAGTCAGAATGTTAACTGCACATTTTCTTTATTTTAATTAAATAAATAATTCACAGCTCTGTTTTTGCGTTGTCTTTGTCACTGGATTATGAGTTCTTTAGGTAGATGGAACAAAGGCGAACAGCATTCTAGATACTGGCTTTTTGTAGTCTCTTCTTCACGTGGAATGCTGTTATTATGCTCTGAAGTAAATAAACAATACCTGGGAAGAAGGTACATTTTAACATGTGTGATTTAAGAATCTGAGCTCTAAAGCTGAATGAACATCAAACATGGAGAGTGTACTTTTATTTCTCCTGAGGTTATTGCTTTGCAATTGAACGGAATGTGTTTAAATTATGAAATACAATTACAGAGTTAAGATTAGCCCACTGGTATATAGAAAGTCAGAAATTTGGGAGTGTTGGTTATCCTCAGACTTTTTAAAAAAATCTTTCCTGCTTAGAAATTAGTTTTCTGGGGGTGCCTGGGTGGCTCAGTCAGTTAAGTGTCCCACTTCGGCTCAAGTCATGATCTCAAGGTTTGTGAGCTAGAGCCCCACGTCAGAATCTGTGCTGACGGCTCGGAGCCTGGAGCCTGCTTCAGATTCTGTGTCTCCCTCTCTCTCTGCCCCTCTCCCACTCACACTCTGTCTCTGTCTCCTTCAAAAATAAATAAACATTAAAAAAATATATAAGGAATTAGTTTTGTGACCTGAAGGAATTGAGCTTTCCATGGGGCTAACCTACACCTTTTAATTCTTTCATACCTATCTTCTAAACCAAGGCCCTTGTCATTGTTGCTGTTGGATTTCAACCAACCAACTTGAGCACATCAAGATTTTTTTTTTTGAAAATTTTATTTATTTATTTATTTATTTATTTTTAATTAATATATGAAATTTATTGTCAAATTGGTTTCCATACAACACCCAGTGCTCATCCCAAAAGTTGCCCTCTTCAATACCCATCACCTACCCTACCCTCCCTCCCACCCCCCATCAACCCTCAGTTCTCAGTTTTTAAGAGTCTCTTATGCTTTGGCTCTCTCCCCCTCTAACCTCTTTTTTTTTTTTTCCTTCCCCTCCCCCATGGGTTTCTGTTAAGTTTCTCAGGATCCACATAAGAGTGAAAACATATGGTATCTGACTTTCTCTGTATGGCTTATTTCACTTAGCATCACACTCTCCAGTTCCATCCACGTTGCTACAAAGGGCCATATTTCATTCTTTCTCATTGCCACGTAGTACTCCATTGTGTATATAAACCACAATTTCTTTATCCATTCATCAGTTGATGGACATTTAGGCTCTTTCCATAATTTGGCTATTGTTGAGAGTGCTGCTATAAACATTGGGGTACAAGTGCCCCTATGCATCAGTACTCCTGTATCCCATGGGGAAATTCCTAGCAGTGCTATTGCTGGGTCATAAGGTAGATCTATTTTTTAATTTTTTGAGGAACCTCCACACTGTTTTCCAAGTGGCTGCACCAGTTTGCATTCCCACCAACAGTGCAAGAGGGTTCCCGTTCTCCACATCCTCTCCAGCATCTATAGTCTCCTGATTTGTTCATTTTGGCCTCTCTGACTGGTGTGAGGTGATCTCTGAGTGTGGTTTTGATTTGTATTTCCCTGATGAGGAGCGATGTTGAGCATCTTTTCATGACATCAAGATTTTTGATTCAGCCCATTTTGATTCAGGCACATATTCATGCACCGAACCACTATGTAGTATTATTCAACTGCGGTGCACCTTGGGTTTATTCTACTTGGAATCAGCAGCGGGTGGGAAAGAGATCAGGACTGAAAGAAGTAGTTGAAATATCTGCTTATTAGGAGAGATTGAGAAATTGTCAGCTGCTAATAGTTTTAATAGGAAGATTAGCTGTAGAGCCTTCTAGGTGAAGTAATTGGTGTCAGCAAAACTCCGGGGAGAAAACACACTTCTCTCTTGTGAAGGGTGGACCTACCTGGTATTTTGATCTGTGTTGGGGTACAGTTGCATAGCTGAGGGACAGTGGAAGGTGGGGTACCTGAAAGGCAGAGATAATACTTGATGTAGAAGGCAAAACATGACCAAATTGTTGCACATAACATAGGTCCTTGCAAAGTAATGTCTGTTTTACTTGAACCATTTGCAGAAATGATAAAAATAGAAACAGAAAGAGGATTTTCAGACGAATATGCATAGTGCGTAGGAAAGTAGAGAAACCAGAATTTGGAAGACCATTTAAGAAGCTGCTAGTTTAGATGTTTAGACATGAGTGGGCAAGGAATTTGCTGTGAGATAATGAAGAATTAAGTTTTAAATTCCTAAGAGTAAAACTTCTTATTTAGTGAAGGGGGATAGGAAAATCGAGGCCCTGAATAAGATAATTTATGAAGGTAAAACCAAATTGTTTCAGGCAGGGTTTATTAGTTCAGGTAAAACTAGTCAGATTTCCTTTTAAAATGACATTCCTGTTTTTATCTATGAGACATAATTATCTCCAGTCCATTTCACTCTGATATTTTCCATCTCAAGGTAAAAATATATTGTCTCTGTGCAGATATGCATTTTAATAACCTGGCTGTATCATTTTGTTCATAATTCCTTTCTAATCATTTAGAGCAATTTTCTCCTAATAAATGTAAAACATTGCTGGATATTATTTTTAGCATTTATGAATATATATTTCATGCTAGGATGAATTACTTTTTATGATCAAGAATAACCCACAGATTCTGAACGTGGAATATCCAATATTGACGCTGTTGAAAATCTCTGGGATTGTTTCCTGTAGGAACAGAAGGGTAAGGCTGTGGATCTCAGCCTGGAAATGAGTTCACGTCTGTTGGTTCTAACTTTGTGTCCCTCTTGGGAAGTGCGGACACAACGTTTCAGTCCATGGGAACGCTAATGGAATTGATTAAATGATACTTCCCCAAACTGGAGAGCATTCCGTCTACCGTTGTTAGCACGCGGCCAAGCAGTCTACTCGCCTAACCACTGGTCTGACACGTAGCTTTCCCTGTATTCAGATGGGACCTTGACACAGCTTCCTGAAGTGACTTCCTCATCTCATTGTCCAGAGTAGGACCCAGATCCCTGCGAAGAAAAGAAATGCTGTAACCAAGCAGGAGATGCCGCAGAGTGCAATTTATAAAGCAGGAAGAGATCTTCATCCTTACTCTATGCCTTCATCCTTTATTTTCACGTAAGAGATAGATGAACAGATAGAGGAAGATAGAATTAAGGACTGTTTTCCTTGATTATAATGTGTCAAAAGTAAATATTCCTAGCACCTGAGGGCTTGAAACCAACCTTCAGACTCTTGGAAAACATGTTTCCTGTGAGGCCGTTTCTTCAGTCCAATCCTTCCTTCTTGGAGCAGACTTTATTAGCATAGAGGAGGGATCACCATACTCTGCATGAGGAAGACTGGAGGACCAAGTGGTGACTCATTTTAAAAGACAAGTGGACGTCAGACCAGCATGGGAGAATTCCAGGTAGTGAGGCAGCATGCATGAAGGCACAGGATTGGAAGGAAGCGCGTCCAAATCAAGGAACTGCTCACTAACCCATTTAAATTGTTTTTAATATTTATTTATTTTTGAGAGTGAGAGACAAGAGTGTGAGCGGGGGAGGGGCAGAGAGAGAGAGGGAGACACAGAATCTGAAGCAGGCTCCAGGCTCCAAGCTGTCAGCACAGAGCCCGATGCAGGACTGGAACCCATGAACCACAAGATCATGACCTGAGTGGAAGTCGGACACTTAACCGACGCTTAACCGACTGAGCCACCCAGGTATCCCTGTCCACTAAACCATTTAGATTCTACCCTCGGGGTAACAGGAAGGCTAAGGATAACATGAATGAATTTCACAAAGGACATTTGATACTTGATAATATTTGCATTTGATGTCGTCATCCTGTCCTAGAAGGTAACAACGTTGTGTTCACAAGAAATGAGGAGAAAAGAAACGATCTTCCTAACCAAGATGTGATCTACGTCAGCGGTAATGCGATGGAGAAACAAGGCCAAATTAGGAAGTGTTTCTAGAGAGAATGCTGAATGTGGTAATGTGAGAGTGTTGAAAAGAAGGAAGACAGCTGGGAGGACTCCATAGGTTTTTAGCAACTGAGCGCTCCCCAGTACCGTGACGCAAGACTGAACCCAGATAAAAATGTGCAGATATCAAATTGAGTCCTTCATGTCCTTACGATATCCTCTGAGTGCAGAGAAAAAGCACTCCGTCATCATCTCCAGGGCAGACATTTGCTCAGGCCTTTTATTTCTGACATTTGCCAAGTCCAAGAACTTATTCCCCAGTTCTGCCTTCTTTCTTCAGTGTTCCTAAAGTTTCTCCTTTCCCCTCATCTTATAACTTCATTTTCCCTGAAGTGGCCTTGTGTGACCATGGGTCCCCCTGTGTTTATTGTCCATGGGACAACCACATGTAAAATTATATCAGTTCTGTTTTCTCAATTAATACAAATGTTTTTACTACAGACAGTATCACTGAGCTATGCAGAGGTTGAGAAATTTGCTGAAGGTAACCCGTTCATATGCAATATAATTAGCTCATACAGTTAGAGTATACTGAGGTTGGAATAATAAAATGCCATTTCCGCGGTTCAGGGGAAGTTTGAAAAATTTGCTCTATGTTACTGATTGAGTATAATTTCCATATGATTCTTACCCCTTAGTTTCTAAAATGTCATGATTTTATGGAATCACTTTCTATTTCCTGGCAATGTACCTTCCCTGTGCCTTCTGATGGTAATACTGTCATACCCTCATATCCGTCTTTCTGACTCTTCAAAATTGTTTTCTTGGACTTAGATTCTGTTGATGCATTCAAGCATTAGAATCGAAATTGTTTACAAGACTATAGAAGTAAATCTCTTTTTATTCCCCCTGCCAATCACACAATCTCAAACGTCCCATTTCTGGTTTGCCACCCTGTAATCTACTGCTGTTACTCCTGGGGACGCAATATGTCTACTTCGTTTGTGGATCATAGATGAATTTCTCTAAAGAGTTTAACCAGAATGATATTACCTTCTAAATGTCTTCCAGAGCTGTTTAAAAAAAAGAAAAAAAAAACTTTTTTTTAATGTTTATTTTTTAGAGACAGACAGAGTGTGAGTGGGGGAGGGCCAGAGAGAGAGGGAGACAGAATCCAAAGCAGGCTCCAGGCTCCAAGCTGTCAGCACAGAGCCCAATGCGGGGCTTGAACCCACAAACGTCAAGATCATGATCTGAGCCGAAGTTGGACGCTTAACTGACTGGGCCACCCAGGTGCCCCCATCCAGAACCACTTAAAGAGCTTTAGTTAAGAAGCTGAAATAGAGAAACACAAACTCTTAAAATATTATACATGCACTTTTATAACCTCCTGCGTTGATTTTGTTCCTACCATTTCTCAAGAGCTCCATTTTTCAATCCGTGGGTACTCCTGTACACATAAGTCTGGGCTTCTAGAAGCCATAACCCACACGAACTTTAAGGACCATGCTTTGGTTTACAACTAGGTATACCTTTGGATAAAAATCAGCAGAGAGATTTAACAGGAGTATAGTTAGGGAATCTGGCCTTTATGCACAGGGGACGTGGCCAAGCCTTTGAGAACTCTGCCCATCAGCCAGATGTGCAGTGGTTGGTCCTAAAGGACACCGAGATGCTTCAGATTCTGTGTCTCATGTCTCTCTGCCCTTCCCCCACTCGTGCTCTGTCTCTCTCTCTCTCTCAGTCAAAAATAAATAAACAACTAAAAAATTTTTTTAAAAAAAGGGGGCGCCTGGGGGGCTCAGTCGGTTGAGCATCCGACTTCGGCTCAGGTCCTGATCTCACGACCCGTGAGTTCGAGCCCCGCGTCAAACTCACTGAACTTTGTTCAGTCTCTGTGCTGATAGCTCGGAGCCTGGAGCCTGCTTCGGATTCTGTGTCTCCCTTTGTCTCTGCCCCTCCCCTCCCCTGCTTGCTCTCTCTCTCTCTCTCTCTCTCAAAAATAAGTAAGCCGAAAAAAAAAAAATTCAAAACAAAACAAAACACTGAGAGACAGCGAGGAAGCAGAGAGTCTAACACATGTTGCAGCACCTTTTCATTCTCTGACAACACATGCTGGCCTGATAGTCTGGGGGACGTTGTCATCAGAGAGTCGTGTGAAGAATGTCTTAAAAAAAGGAATTCACATCCAGATGACCATGATGTTTTATTTAAATATATGAGAGAGAGAGAGAGAGAGAGAGGGGTTAGGCATTACCCATCACTTTTCATGTCCATGTTTATCATAAGCAGTGGCATGCACAACTGTGCCATTATGGGATCAAGATACAATGTTCTGCTCTGTGTTCATTCTTTGAGCAAGAACCAGAAACTTTTATCTGGATATAGTTATTATATGAAGGACACTATACATATATTAAAGAACATATCACTGTATGCTTTAAGGTATTGGCTTAAAATAATGGTCCCCTTTGTAATTCATATTCTCGCATTGAGTGATCTCATACTGAATTCAGTCCAACAGTTATTTTACCAGTCATGAGAAAGGCACGGTGTTATAGCGTTCTTTTTTAAAATACGTTTAAGTATTGCAGTGTCTTCGTGCTAAGTAGTCATCCAGAGTGACCTGCTTGGCATCAGACAAAACAATCCAGTTGACTTCCCATATTTTGCTTCAGTGAGTGTATTGGTAATCTAGGAATATATTGATAATCTATAGACAGAGCTTTATAGTGGTTTGTGAAGATTCAACTCTTCTAATGTCTATTATTTCACGTTTTCAAAAGATAAACTTAATCACCATCTAGCTAATCTAGGAAAATCTACCTTTTAGACTAAATATGATTGGCATAGATTTAGGAAGAAAAAAAAAACTCCCTGGGAAAAAATGTGAATATAAAGGGTTCATTCTCTAAAGGTATCACATTTCTGATCTGCCCATTTTGAATATCAGAAGCTTTATTCTAATTATGATGGGTTTCACATTTCAGAAACTTGCATGTAAAAATATAAAATACCATATTTGATCTTTAACTCTGATCTTTTAACAGACCACGTGAAAGACTGGTTGAGGATAAGTGAATTCTAGTATTGTGTGACCTGTATATAGGTTAATATACAAGCAGCTTAAGAAGATGTACATATGAAATTAAGACAATAATTTGAAATATTTACTCCCTAAGGAATTAATAAAATCCCTAGTCAAGGGTAGCTACAGTGTTTCTGTAATGACCTATTTCAGTCCTCTTCCTTGTTTTTCATAGTGGTTCCCCCATCAAATACTGATTTTCTCTCTTTTACCGATGTGTATCTTGTACTTGTCTGAACCTAAACGAGTACTTTGCGGAGCGGGGGATGGGGGATGCGGTAGCTGATGTTTATATTATATGGAAATTTTAGCCTGTCTCTCTGGGACTGCTCAAAATGTACACTTCTAGTCCAGCAGATGATGAGTCCTTTCCTTCTTCTTTATTCCTGCTGCTGTGTCTGCTGTCCAACAAGAACCCCAGTCACCTCCCATTGGGGTTATTCAAATTGACACTTGATTGCTTTTCTTCTGGTCTTGTCCCAGCTTAAATCCATCATCCACACTGCAGTGTGATCTCTCTAAACTCTACATCTCTTTCTGTCCCTCGGAATGAATAAAACTCAAACCAGTTAACATGAAAAAGCCCTCTGCATCCCCACCTTTGGGTCCCATTTCCAGCCTCAGACAACATCTTTGTTCGGTCTGCGTCGTGCACCCTGGTAATACCAGAGGTGATGGTATTTCTCTCCACATACCGCGATGTTTCTGGAGTCCTTTGTGTGTCTGGTCATTGTCTCCTCTCTGCCAGTCTCGTTTTCCTTTGCTTGAACAGTGCCTCTATATGATAGAAGTAATAATAATACAGGCATCCTTTCTTTAAGAGGATTTTGTGAACTACACCTTCGTACCATTTTAGAGGGAAGAGTAGTACAGTCCCCCTGCCAACTGCACCAGAACTGAGGCAGGGGCATCTCTTTCTTATTCATCGTGGTGCTGTTAGCACCTAGCCCAACGGTTGGCACATAGTGGGCAGGCAATGTCTGTTGCTCTTTTCTGTTTGTTAATCTGCACATTAAGCACGCTCAGTACAATGGCAGTTGCACCTGATTCACATGTGGAGGAACCGACCCAAGAAAACACTCTCCACCTGCTTAATTTTTCTGTGAAATTCCTTAGCTAACTAATGAATACTAACCTTGGATCTCTAAAATGAACCCATTGCTTGTACACTCCAGACAAAGACAAACACTTAGTGTAAACCAGAATAACAGATTTAGCACACAAATGCTTTGTGTATGTTGTAAAGAATCTGGCCTTTCACGCCTTTTCTGATTTTTCATCAAAATATTCTCATGGGTGGTTTCTTTCCTATCTTCATCTTTGTAGTTTGGGCAGTAGATCAGACAGGAAGGAAAAGCTCTTTGGGCTTTACTTTCAGAGGAAAGGAATATGAAAAGAATTACTGAAGTCCTGACAAAATTGCTTATTTTCCTGTCTTTTCCTCTTCATTGTGCTAAACAATTTAGAGTTCTCTGCAATAAAAATACATAATTGCTTTAGCTACTCTTCCCCAGTCCTCTACCCCCATTAGACCCAGAAGCAGGGTATGTATTCAATGTCAGGGAGAAAAAATGTTTCTTCTGAAATGTTTTGTATTTATGAACAACTTCTCTTCAAGACTGTAAATTTATCTTTTAGAGAAAAGGGAATGAGGGAGAAACTAACATCTTTCCAGGACCTAGTATGAGACAGGTAATGTTGATCTCATTTAATATCAAGGTTTTTAAAAATATTAAAATTTTTAAATTTTTGTTTTATTTTTATGTTACATTGATTGTCTTCTTCTTTTTATTATTTTCTTCCTTCTAATTTCTTGGGGTTTAATTGAACATTCTTGTTTTTTAAGGGTCTTGAGATGGATGCTTAACTCATGGGCGTTTAGCCTTTCTTATTTTAAAACTTACATATTTATTACTGTAAATTATCTATAACAGATTTAGTGCATACTGGAGGGTTTGAGATATGATCTCTTTCATTATTATTTATTTCAAAATATGTTCTAATTTTCTTTTTTATATCTCTTTGGAACATGGGTAATTTGGAAATATGTTATCTAAATATAACATATTTGGATTTTTCCCCAAGTTTTTTTTAAATCATTTATTATTTAATCCCACATTGATGAGAGAATATGATATATTTCAATTTTTTTTTTTTACATTTGATGTAACTTACTTTACTGCTTACTCTATGGCTTATTTTGGTAAATATTATATGTGCATTTGATAAGAATGTATGTTCTACAACTTGTCATTGTGTTATTAGACACATGGAAGTTGGTCAATTTGTTAATTATTTTGTTTATCTCTTATATATCCTTTTTTTATTATTTAAATTCAAGTTAGTAAACACACAGTGTAGTCTTGCTTTCAAGAGTAGAACCCAGTGATTCATCGCTTGTGTACAACACCCAGTGCTCATCCGAAGTGCCCACCTTAATGCCCATCACCCATTTAGCCCCTCACCCACCCCATGCACCACGCCTCCAACAACCCTCAGTTTGTTGTCTGTATTTAAGAGTCTTTTATGGTTTACCTCCCTCTTTCTATATCTTATTTGTCTTTCCCTTCCCCTGTGTTCATCTGTTGTGTTTCTCACATTCTACCTATAAGTGAAATCATATGATACTTGTCTTTCTCTGACTTATTTCGCTTAACATAATACCCTCTTGTTCCATCCACATTGTTGCAAATGGCAAGATTTCATTCTTTTTCATCATCAAGTACTATTCCATTGTGTCTATATCCCACATCTTTACCCATTCATCAGTCAATTGGGCTCTTTCCATACTTTGGCTATAAATCTTATATATCCTTCTTGACTTTTTGCCTTTTGGTTTATTCAACTACTAACATAAGTAAGCTAAACTCTTCAGCTATGATTCTGTATTTGTTTATTTCTTCTATTAATTCTTTTAGTTATTACATTACATGTTTGATGCTGTTTAATTAGGTTCCTAGAAATTTATAAATTTTTTTTTTCAACGTTTATTTATTTTTGGGACAGAGAGAGACAGAGCATGAACGGGGGAGGGGCAGAGAGAGAGGGAGACACAGAATCGGAAACAGGCTCCAGGCTCTGAGCCATCAGCCCAGAGCCTGACACAGGGCTCGAACTCACAGACTGCGAGATCGTGACCTGGCTGAAGTCGGACGCTTAACCGACTGCGCCACCCAGGCGCCCCAAAGTTCCTAGAAATTTAGAATCATTTTACATTCCGCTTGAATTAAATCTTTATCAGGTGAAATGTCCCTCTTTATCTCTAGCAATAACTGTTGCCTGAATATTTAACTTATCTGATAACAGAGTTTTCATACAGCCTTCTTTTGTTTACTATTTTCATGTTATACATTTTTTCTGCCTTTTTATTTTTCATCTTTCCATGTCCTTATATTTAAAGGATAGTTACAATTGTGAACAGCATATAATTTTCTTTTCTGACCCTTGTCTTTTAATTGAAGTATTTAGTCTGTTTACATTTATTTTAATTAATAATACATTTAGGTCCAAGTTTACCATTTTACTTTTTACTTTTATCTGTAGTTCCTTCTCATTCTTTTCTCCTTTTATCTTATTATGATTTTAAAAAGTTATTTCTTATTAGTTTTTCAATCTTCTTTTAAAAATTATTTTAGTGGTTCCCTAGAGATTATAACATACATTCTTAAGTTATATGAGTCTACCTTAAATGAAACATGTACAAATTTTCAGACCTTGCACTGTAACTTACATTATTTTAATTCTATTTACTTCACTTGCTTTGTACTATTATTGACAGTTAATTTAAATGTACTTATGAGTCACAAAAGTTTTATTTTTTAATCAGTCAGTATTCATGTAGCTATATCCATAATTTTAGGTTTCCACTCCCTCTGTCCCATCAGGCATCATTTTCCTTCTATGTTTTTATAAAGTCTTCAAAATAAAAAGGGGTGTCTGGGTAGCTCAGTCAGTTGAGCATCCGATTGTTGATTTCAGCTCAGATCATGATCCCAGAGACATGGCATTGAACCCCAAATCAGGCTCGGCACTTAGCATGGAGCCTGCTTGATATTCTCTCCTCCCTCTCTCTCTGTCTCTCTCTGTCTCTCTCTCTCCCCCTTCTCCTCTGCCCCCCCCCCACAAGCATGCGTTCTCGCATTCTAAAATTAAAAAATAATAAAAGAAAAAGAAAAAAGAAACAGTAGTTTTTTTTTTTTTCCTGCTTTTGTTCCTGAAAAATTTTTCTTCTATTTTAGCACTTTAATTCTTTAAATAGATCGTGTTTTTGGCTTCCATCGTTTATGTTGTGAAATCAGCATATTTAGGGTTTTCCCTGCTCACCCTTTCTCCAGGATCTTGGCCCCTCCCATCATGGCTGCTTTGATTACTCTTAGAAGCTCTCACACATCTGATTTTGTGTTAATTTTTATATTGATCTAGCTTGCATGTTGTTTTCTGCAGGATGATTATCCAAAGAAGCAGTTTTTGTAACTGGAAATTAACATCAGTTAACATCAGTCTGAAACGTACATTATCTTAAACATCTGTTTTCTAATATCCACTTTTGTACTCCTTGCTGAATGATTGATTTTGTGAACATAAGCTTAATACGAAATAATGTAGAGAAAAGTAGACAGCACGATCTGGCTTTTGAAAGTAAATATTTTAAAAATAACTGATAAATCAGTATATGATTGTATATTTTGTCTATGGCTATCTCAGGTTCATTAGTGCTTTTGGGTATTTAATTGAAATTTTAAGAAAGTGAGACTTTGTACACATGTCTCTGATGCCTAATGCAACAGAACATTTACAATCAGTCTGGAACAGACAACTCCCCTTGAAGGAGCAGATGGAATTATTTATGTTGTGGATGTACATGGCTTAGACATCAGAAGACACTTCCTGTCCCACTTCATAGGATGCTGAAAATGCAGTACTAGGGTAGTATGAGTATTTGGGTACTTAGTTGGATAAATACTCTTTAAATTGAATCTACTTCAGAGGGAAAAGTTTTATACGTGTTTTGCCACCCCCCATATATTTTATTTCCTAAAACTTTCCAGAATATTTTTAATAAATGATGACCGTAAAATATTTTGTTATCAGTGAGTTTTATGATCACATGAAGACTGTAGGGGCACTGGGGTGGCTCAGTTGGTTGAGCGTCCGATTTCAGCTCAGGTCATGATCTCACAGTTCGTGAGTTTGAGTTTCACATTGGGCTCACTGCTGTCAGCCTGTCAGCGCAGATCCTGCTTTGGATCCTCTGTCCCCCTCTCTCTGCCCCTCTCCCAGTTGTGCTCTCTCAAAAATAAATGAATATTAAAACAAAAAACACAGGATGACTATAATCAGAACAATCTACCTCTTGCCTCTAACTCTCTTTTTAATTTTAATTATTTTTTTAAGTTTACTTATTCATTTTGAGGGAGAGAGGGAGAGTGCATGAGTACGGGAAGGGCAGAGAGAGAGAAGGAGAGGCAGAGAATCCTAAGCAGTCTCCACAGTCTCAGCCTGACTGGGGGCTTGAACACACGAACCATGAGCTCATGACCTGAGCTGAAACCAAGAGTCAAATGCTTAATCACCTGAGCCACACAGGCTCCCTGCCTCTGACTCTTATTTTCATTCTTCTTTCCGTAAATGTCATAGCCCTGATTCTGAGTTCCCATTGATTACCAAGACCTATCACTAATTTAGTAACAACTTTTCAGGAAAGGAAAACAAAATTTCTTCCTTTGAATTATCCAAAAATTGTAAGCCAAATCTCAGAAACATTAAATTGTGAGACAAACTCTGCATTATAAAAGTGACAAATTATGGAATGGGTTAGAATGCCAATGGAACACTGGTTAGCTTGCAAACAGCAAGGACAAGCAGGTGAATCAGACGTACATCCTGGCCTGGGAGAGTCTGTACCAGGTTAGGCATTAGCAGAGAAAGCCATAAACACAGCAATATGATGAGTGCTTCGGTTTGGTGTGTCTGAAGTTCCATAGGATCCTGGTTGGAGGTGATGCTGTTAGTCACGTCCTGGTATTGAAAGGTCATGTACTCCATGTGCAGAAGTGTAGGGATGTCTTCAGTTAGCAGTTATATCCCTTGTACGTACTTCAAAAGCTCAGAATGGGGGCACTGTGGAAAATGGATTGGAAGGGAGCCATCCGTTTTATGTTGAAAAGTCATGCAGAAGATCCTTAGAGTCTGAAGTAAGGTGGGAATGATGATGAGACAGAATAGAAATGGTTTTAAAAGCGATTTAGGAAATTCAGATACACAGATCCTGGTGACTATAGGGATAGGAGATGGGAAGGGACAAAAGGGAAAGTTCTTATCTTTCCAACTTGTAGTTTTGTGTTTCTAATGGAGTGGTTTTAAGGGGCTCCTGGGTGGCTCAGTTGGTGAAGCGTCCCACTCTTGATTTTGGCCCAGGTCATGATCTCACTATCTTGAGACCGAGCCCCAACTCCAGCTGGGCCCCCAGGGCGTGGAGCCTGCTTAAGATTCTCTTTGTCCCTTTCCTGCTGTTCTTATCCCAGTGGGCACGTGCTGTTTCTCTGACTCTCTCAAAAAAGTAAATGAGTGAAAACAAATTCAGTGGTTTTGAGTCCTGTCAGCTCTTAACAAGTTAATGCAAAAGTGATTTGTTTTTGATTATGTAGAACTTAAGGTGCCTGTGGATGTGTTGGAGAAGCGGTTACACAGTTGTGGTTGTTAGGAGCGCACTTGTACCGCGGGAGGGAATTTGGGAAGATTGAGCAAGTCATTTACAAACCTGTGACGGTGGATGAGCTCATGGGGAAAAGGGCTGCAATCTGGGACCACGACCGAACGAGAGAACTGGCAGCCTTTGTGATATGGGAGGAAGTGGGGGTGCCTGGACAAGTGGACGAAAGGGTACTAATGACGAGTGGTTCATTAGGGCTCCTCGGGGAAGCATGGTTAGTGATGCCCAACGAGGGACGGAGGGTCAGAGAGGAGAACCGGACAGCTTTATTTAGATCCAGATGGGAAGTGACTATGAGTGGCCTCCTTGAGAGTCATTCCCACAGCGTGACCATGACCGCAGATCTCACAGCATCAGATTTGAGGAGTGGAGGCAATGAGTGATATTTCAGTAACATTTATTAAGCAGTTGCCTCCCTGACCACTGGAACCGTGGATAAACGCAGGGTCGGGGTCTTTGTGCATGAATTTGCCCGTACTTTTATACTTTCATACTGTCACATTTGCCGGTGACATTTAGCAGCCTGCTTCTGAAGCGCCTTTCACGGTTTCTTTAGTGCTACTTAAAATGCTGCCCTTTCGGCTTATTTTGGAAGCCCTTTACATGTGACGCTGTTAGAAAGAAACACGAACATGAAATAAACCCTTCTAAAAGCTAAAACAGTAAAATCAATTATAATAACAAAACAAAAATCTTTTCTCATCTAGTAACTACTACCTCTCTGCATAGATATACATGAAGCAAAATTCATTCTACCTCCAAAATGTTTCTAGGGCCCCAAATATATCACTTCTGGGGTCTATTAATGTCATTTTTTTCTTTCTATTGAGAGGCATTCATGGGGACAAAATTACAAGGAAACACAGAATAAGATTTTTTTCTGCCGGAGTTGTAGAATGATACTTACTGGTCTTCAACGATAGATTCCACAAAGGAACCCCCTGTAATAGTTGTAACTGAAAAGATGATGTCATTTAAATTCTATCCATAATTTGCATGCAATGCTGATTCTTCACAAATTTAAATAGATATAAGTTATCATTCAGAAACGTGTAGTGACAGAGTATCTTAAGATTCACCTCCCCATGTACATTACTTTTATTACACGACTAACAATTCTACAACTAGTTTTTCTGTCTTAAGTTAAATGTATTACTTAACAGGAATATGGTTCCTGTTGCCATCTTGTAATTTTTGAGTCTTTAATTAGATCAGGCACATCAAAATGTATTTGATATGGTAACCTAAAATTAGTAACCTGTTCCTTCTTACCTCCCTAGAATTTAACTAATTTAACTAAAAAAAAAAAACAAAACAAAACAAACTCGTGTTCTAGGGCATCGTGTTCTGTGTATTGATCTTGGCAAGCTGTTGGTCAAATACTATTTACTATTTCTTAAGCTGTGGTTGTAGTTCTTTGCTTTATGTCATCTGTTTTCTAGCATATTTTTAGATAAGTCTCAGATTTGCTTAGGGAATAAAATAATCAGTAACAAAGCTTTTATTTTTATGAAAGGAAAATACAAATACTCTAATAATTTCTAAAGGTTCACTTCTTCATATATAGAACTGGATTAACATGTTAAAAGGAGAGTCTTAAGAAATCCTGGTGGCTTGGGGTGCCTGGTTGGCTCAGTTGGTTAAGCGACTGGCTCTTGACTTCGGCTCAGGTCATGATTTCACGGTTTGTGGGTTCGAGCCTCAGGTAGGGCTCTGTGCTGACAGCATGGAGTCTGCTTGAGATTCTCAATCTCTCCCTCTCTGCCCCTCCCCCACTCGTGTGCTCTGTTTCTCTTTCTCTCAAGATAAATAAATAAACTTAAAAAAAAGAAAAGAAAAAGAAATCCTAGTGGCTTCTCACAGTGGAAGAAGCCAGATGACTCAGGTTTCCAATGGTTCATAAAAGTATTTTTTAAATATGAATATATTTTAATCTTTTAAAAATTTTACAACCTTAAAAATTGTAAGTGTGATATTTGAGGGTTATTTGCTTATAAAAAATGTGACTCATGAATTTCGTTAAGAAAAAGATTTCTTTATGTTTTCAAAACAGTGCAGCCATTCTGTCCCTCTTTGTTTTTCATATTCCCCCAGCGCATATAGTTAGTACCTTTCCATAGCACTAGATTCTTAATTATTATTAGTTCTCAAATTGGGAATTGCCAGAACTAAACTTTGGGCATCAGCGATATTGAAGCTTAGAACATTTGTCTCTAGGAATAGACTCTACTTCTGTGCACGTTTGTAGAAAATATGGCAAACTTTTATGCCCAGATCCTCCTATCGGCTGATAGATGTTTGGCAAACTATGTCTAATTTGTTATTACTTATAATTGAATACATTTTTCCTTGCCAAAAGTATATACCCCAGACCACTAAATGACATCACATGAAATTTTGGGAGAAAAATGAGGTAAATAGAAAAACAGATATAACAGTTTTTAAATTCAGGCGAAGAACTTAGGATAATTAGGGACATATGCTGTCAAATGAAAACTAAAATAAAATATCGTCCATTCAACACCTTGTCAGCCACAGCTGTAGTTTTCTGGAATGTTTGCTTCAAGCTTACACCAAATGCTCTTTACTTTCTTAGAACAAGTTATGACCACCTACACAAATTATGTCACTCTTGTAGTTAAATGTTTTTTTCATGACAGCAAAGGCTACCAGGCTTCAAAAATAAGCCATGAGTGTTTTAAATTAACGTTTTCGAAATCAGTCTGCTGTCCGCTGCACCTATAACTTTGTATGTCTGAAACACAGATAGCAGATGGCATGTGGGGAGGGCGGGAGGGGAGAACTCCTCTGAAAGGAAACTACGTGGCATCTCTTTGATTTAATCAAATTATCTGCACATTACATTAAATTATTTACAGTATGAACACATTGATCCGTGTTAAATTGGGAATTGCATGTTTTAAAAACCCTCTTTGTGTCCCATGTATTGAGCAAAGGCTGCTTGTCCAGTGCAGAAAAACGTTGTGGAAATTCCCCAATTCCTGTGCGTTCTGTCTCGGAGCCCTCCGTCCACCCATTCCTTTTGGCCAGACGCCTTCAGAGAGCCTGCAGAATACAGGAGAGCTGAGGTCTTTGTTTGCTGAATCAGTGTCTGCATTTAGCTTGTTCGGGACTTTTGAAGGAAAGGTACGGAGGAGATTTTCTCAAGGTCGTGCCACCGGCAAAAGCAAGATGATAGTGCCCGCAAGACGACCGTATTGGCATTTTCCGAAAAGCTGTCAGCAGTTGCCAGTGATGAGCACTGAGCAAAGTAGCTTTACTGTTTTTTAATGTTTATTTATTTTTGAGAGAGACAGAGAGAGAGAGAGAGAGAGAGAGACAGGCAGAGACGCAGAGGATCTGAAGCGGGCTCTGCGCTGAGAGCACAGAGCCCGCTGTGGGGCTCGATCCACAAACTGAGATCACGACCTGAGCCGAAGTGGAACGTTTAACCCACTGAGCCACTCAGGTGCCCCCAGAGTAGCTTTATTTTGAGGTTGGGTGGCCAAGAGGTGGTTTGGGTTGGAAAGCATGAGCATCTCGTTCCTGAAATGGGGGAGGGGGGGGGTGGGGGGGGCAGGCAAGCGCTACCACTCACACTGCTGGCCTGCAGTCCTTTCAGAATCGCAAGGATGGTTTCCAACCTTTGGATTAGTGCACCACCTCATTTACATAGACTCAGAGATGCTAACCTTCTGTTAGATCAGCTGTCCCTGAGAGCTCATCATAATCAAATCATGTCTTCTCACTATTAAGGTCCTTTTATTATATTTAATTGGCTTTAAGATTTCTTTAATATAATTTAAAATGCTTTGCCTTAAGTGCCTCCTCTTTTGAAAGTCTCTGTGGATTAACTTCTTAATCGTATTTGAAAACCAAGGTTTCCTTTATATGGTAGAATCTTCCCCAAACAAGAAACCTGGCACTCAAGAAACAAAATGTTCTCGTTGTGAGAATTTTAAAATAAAAGGTTTGAAAAGATTGTGGTTAAAATCATTGGAAGGTAACCGAACTGTGAGTATAGAGTACTGTCCCCCTTAGCCACACGACTTGGGAATCACTTTATGGAGCTACTTACTTAAGAAACAAATTGATGACATCCCTTTTCAACTTTTTTTCTAAAAGCAGCATCGCTCTGATCTTAGATGCTAAATTGTTTTGTATTTTCTACTGCTTCCCCCCACCCCAGAAAAACAAATTGAAGCAGGCTGGACTGATTTATTTCCTAAATAATGTTATACGGGGAATTTGGAAGGGTTTCCATAGAAGGAATTCCATAGAAGAATTCTTCCATAGAAGAATTCCTCCTTCTAGGCATACATTCGAGTTTGCTTCCATACATTTTATTTGCATCATAGTTGAATAAAAGACTACTTTCTATTATTTTTTCACTTGATTATGAAAGGTCATGAAAGGGTAATTTGTCTTAAAACACCAGTGCCTCATTTCTCAAAGAGGTGCAGTATTGATTTTAGAATAAAACACGTGAAATGATACTTGAACTCAAATAGTGAGAATTTGCCAAGATTAAATTTTCATTCATTCATGTCACATCTGAGATAAAAACACAAATATTTAAAAATAATTTAAAAAGACAGACGTTTGCCCTCAAGAAGTTTAGGTCCCCTGAGCATGAGGGAGCAGCATGGGAATGGGTTCCAGTCCCCGCTTGGCTCCTTTCTGAGGCTCTGAGACTGTAGGAAAGCTACTTCAGTTTCTGGTGGTCCTTTTAAATTTATTCCCCTGGTAAAAAATGAAGGTGATGTCGATGGAGTAGGCGTCAACCTGGTCATCTGTGCCAGCGTTTCTCTCTGACACTGGGTGTTCAGTTTTCCTGAGCACTGTTTGATGACCCATCCGAAGTCACTTTAAAGTGGGTAATGGTACATGTCAATGGGTGCTGGCATGTCTATGCTCACATAGCTCTGTGCTCACAGGCTACTTTCATGATCAAATAGCTCTGAGAAATCATAACTGAATTGTCTGAAGATTGATCTGAAAAAAGCTTTGGCATGTTTTCCATAGCACAGTTATCGAATCTTGTCCCTGGGTGCCAAAGTTGTTGTTTTAAGCAGCCGTTTTGCCGTTGTAAGGAGAAATACAGATGGAATAATGACTATTCCTTGTTTGCACTTGACCTGACACAAATTTCAGGTAATGCATGTTAATACAAGTATACAAATTGGGGAGATTAATGTTAATGCCAAAAGAGGAGCATAAACTATTTTCTCATTGAGTGACTGTTGTCAGTTCCTTCCGGCTGGTGTACCTTGTGAAAGCTGGTTCCTTATTTTACTGAGTTGTAATCTTTTATCTCTATGTACCTTTATTTTTTTATATTGAGATGGCAAGTGCTAATATATTTGTCAGAAGCAAATAGCCCTTTTATAAATGTAGACTATATAGTGCACATTAAGATACAGGAATGTCAATAGAAAGAAAACCCCAGTGGGGTGCCTGGGTGGCTCAGGCGAGCGTAGCGTCTGACTCTTGATTTCAGCTCAGGTTATGATCTCGTGGTTCATAGGATCAAGCCCCACATTGGGCTCTGCGCTGAGCATGGAGACTGCTTAAGATTCTCTCTCTCTCTGTCTCTCTCTCTCTCTCTTTCTTTCTCTCTCTCTCTCTGTGTATGTATACATATGTATACATATGTGTATATGTCTATATATATGTATACACACACGTGTGTATATATGTACATGTATACATATATGTGCATGTATACATATATATGTATACATGTGTGTGTGTGTGTATATATATATATATATATATATATATACACATACACACACACACCATCTGCCCCTCTCCCCTGCTTGTGCTCTCTCTCAAATAAAATTGAAAAAATAAATTAATTAAATTTTAAAAAATTAAAAAAAAATAAGAACACTAAGGTGATACTTAAAGGTAGTATAATTTATTAACTTGATTGCTAAAGGTGTAGAAGCTAGAGGTGTAGAAGCTTAATTACTTCGTGATATAATAGAAATTCAGTATAATTATAAATGATATGACAAACAGATTCAAAAGTATTCAACTATTAAAATTTTAGTTACCAATTAGAAATGAACATTCTAATTTTCACAATTTTATTTTCTGTTTCCTCTCATTGTCAGATTTTTCAGAGACTAGTTATTAACAATAACCATTAAAGTGGCTGTTCTCTCTAATAAATAATATTGCTTTCTTTGTATTCATTACTTTTGGTTAAGAGGATGCCGGTCAACACAAAGTATTAAAATGCATATGTAAAACTGAAATTTTTTTTCGGCAAACAAAGCTTTATTTTAATTTCATACATACTTTTCAAGCACTCAGTCAACTGTCATAGAGTCTTTACAGCATTCCCAACTATTATGGACTTCTGTAAACCTCTTCTGAACTCTATAAAACATAAATAATTATCCCATTTGTTGAATGTTCCCTACATGCCAAGTTCAGTGATAAGGACTTTCATTTATCAAGTTATTCTGTCGTGGAGCAAGTTGTGAAGTACATAGCCTTTCGTCAGACACCCAATATTTGAAAGACCTGGGGGGGTGGGGTGCCTGGGTGGCTCAGTCAGTTAAGCGTCCAACTCCGGTTCAGGTCACGATCTCATGGTTTGTGGGTTCGAGCTCCGCGCTCAACTCTGTGCTGGCAGCTCAGAGCCTGGAGCCTGCTTCGGATTCTGTGTCTCCCTGTCTCTCTGCCCCTCCCCAGCTTGCACTTTGTCTCTGCCTCTCTCAAACATAAATAAACATGAAAAAAATTAAATTTATGAAAGACCTAGTAATCCGGCATAGGTCAAAAGGTTAAGCCTGGCCCTGGTAGGTTCCATGGTTCTATTCTTCCACCACCTCCAAGGGGGCAGAGGGATCTTTTCCTTTTAGCCAGGCTAAAATGTATTCGCCTTATAGTGACAAATTTCCAAATTTGTTTTGAAGCCTGTCAAAATAGGATGTTTTCTCCAAACAAAATTTTTGACAGGGAAATTTCATAGGGAAAAAAAGCCCTTCTCTTTGTGATCATCAGTGATGACTTATTTCTAGCTAGTCTCATCAATCACTGTAGGTTTCAATGCTGATGGCCAATGGCAGAGGCTCATAAACTGAGTCTTTCTAAAAGACTGGCATAGTGAGGAAGGCGGTGGCAAACACACTGCCTTCTTGTGAGCTTGTAAGATTCCTGAAGATAGAAGCGGGTAGAATTTCTGTATCTCCAGCATTCTATAGCCTCCTACATTTCCCCCAAACTAAGTCTCTCTCCCCAACTCCAGATTCAGTTAAGTAATGGCTTACCTGACATCTCACATGGATATCTTTTTAAAAAAATTTTTTTAACGTTTGTTCATTTTTGAGAGACCGTGTGAGCAGGAGAGGGAGAGAGAGAGAGAGAGAGACAGAATCCGAAGCAGGCTCCAGGCTCTGAGATGTCAGCACAGAGCCCGATGCAGGGCTTGAACCCACAAACTGTGAGCTCATGACCTAAGCTGAAGTCAGACACTTACCTAACTGAGCCACCCGGGTGCCCCTCATGTGGATATCTTCTAAATAACACAAATTCACACAAGCCCAAAAAGGAATTCACTGTTTTTCTGAAACCTGTCCCACACGTTGATTTCCCATCTCAGGTGATGGCAGACGCACCGTTCTGTGTGCCCGAGTTAAAACTTCTGGGGGGCACCTTGGAATTTCCTTTTTCTCTTGCATCCGTTCATCCATTCCATAATGAAATCCTGGAACTCTACCTTCAAAGTGCATCCACGTGTGACCTCTTCACCCCACCACCAATCTGGTGGGACCCACCTTCATTTTCAGTAGCACGTCCTTTGCAAAATTCAGTCGGATGATGTCACCCTCCTGCCCTCTGCCTTCCTTTCTCTCCCCTGTCGATGCAAAGTAAATGCCAGTGTTCCAGTAATGGCTTCAGGGCCACTTGCTGTCTGCCCTCATAACTCCCCTGGTCTCATCTCCTGCTGCTGTCCTTGTCCTGTTCTTGGTCCAGCAACAGCGGCTGTCTTGCTCGTCTTTGAATAAACTCCTTAGGGTTTGCTGGAGCAAACCCGGGACGTTCTTCCCAGGTCTGCACGCGGCTAAGTCACCAGGTCAAGGTGTGTCCAACTCTTGCCTTCGGGATGAGCACTGCGCTCCTGTCCTGACTGCCCTGTTTGGTACAGTACTGCGTCCTACCTTCTTGCTCCCACGTCACTCTGCGGACCCCACCCTTCTGCCACTCTACTTTTACTTTGTGACCTTGCCCTTGTCACATGTTAACCTGCTTACTGTTTTGTTGTTGTTGTCGTTGTTGTTCTTTCAGTTATGTTTTCGGGGTAAGGTCCACAGGGGCAGGGATCTTTGTGATATTTGGTGATGTAATCCAAAGGAGTAGGACGCGGCCCCTTGATAAACCTTTGTTAAAGCAGTGAAAGAGTGTTAGAATGATGTGTTTTTGGCTTTTGCAGCAGAACCCCACACTCACATTTTCCAGGAAGCAATGTCAGTAATAATTTGAGAATATTTAGTTGATGTGGTTAAAAATAGTCCATAGAAGGGTTTTCTAGGTTGCTTTCGGCAGTCTCAGGGGTAGCAAAGTAGGCTGAATCCCACATTGTTTCCTCCCTAGAAAACACTGTCTTGGGCCCCTGCCACCATCGTTTCCTCGGGGGCTGTTACAATGTCACCTCTTCTGAAGAATTCTCCTTTGCCTCCCTTCATCTGTCAGCCCTAGCCCTAACTGCCCCGTCTGGTGTAGCAACCACTGCTAGGGGACAAAGATCTCTGCTTCGCTCAACTTACATTGTGGAGGTAGGAGAGAGACAATTAAACAAAGGTCTCTGTAAAGTTAAAAAATAAATAAGAAAGGACAGAGGAGAGGTTGTCCCCCGGGGCCCCAGGGTTTACACTTTTAATTGGGAGAGCGGTCAGGGACACCCCCACTGGGGAGTCACATTTGGATGGGGAACTGGAGAATGCGGGATGCCGGAGCAGGCAGAAACTGGGGCGTCCAGTTCCAGGTGGAGGGGTCAAGGCCGGTGGCAGGGGATGCACTGGGGTCAGGTCGGCTCAAGCCGAGACAGTGAGGGAGCAGGTCAGTGTAGCAGGGACAGAGGTAACTAGGCTTTGTGCTGTATGTGTGCGTCTCGCTGAATGATGAGCACCGTGAAGAGAGGATAAAGTCTGACAAAGCTGAGCGCTCAGTAAACACTAGGTACTCAATAAATACTGTCAAATATTGACTAAAACTTTTCTTTCACGCTTTACTTTTCTTGTCTGAAAATTAAAAATCAAAATACCATTTGCAATAAATAAGCGTGTAACAGGCAGGTATTTCATCAGCTATAACAAATTCTTTAAGAAATTTTTTTAATGTTGTTTATTTTTGAGAGAGAGAGACAGAGCGCAAGCAGGGGAGGGGCAAAGAGAGAGGGAGACACAGAATCCAAAGCAGGCTCCAGGCTCTGAGCTGTCAGCACAGAACCTGACACGGGGCTCGAACTTACCGTGAGATCATGACCCGGGCAGAAGTCAGAAGCCCAACTGACTGAGCCACCCAGGCGCACCTAAAATATTCTTTTTAAAACCATACTTTCTCTCATTTTGCATTCATACCGAAAAATGCGAAGGGAATTCACATGTCTTCATGTAAATATAAACAGCAGTGAAAATTTCAAATTTCCTGAAGCCCATTTCTAGGTTATGTAATTTTGATGAATATTTATAACCGTTGTTTTCTTGGAGCCAGGCAGTTGATACTTTTCATTAAGGAAAAAACATTTTCATTGTATGAACATTCCACCTGTAACATTTTTTGACTCTAAAACCCATAAAGGTAAGAATTGTCTTCTAACGAAAACAGCATGCAAATTTACCTTGTTACCTATGTAACTTGCATATTTATGCTTGTTATTATTTTATTACTACTGCTGAATCACTGTCTTCTAAAAAGTGATCTGATCTGTTCAGTTTAGTGAACTAAAAAACTAAAGCTTACTTGTTAAATCTGAAGACTGTGCTTTGCTGGAAGTTTTCAATTTATAGACTTAGCTGTTTTGGGGTAGTTAAGATTTGCTTTTATTTCAACAACAGAAAGCTGATTTTATAAAGAAAAAAAGATCCCTCATTATAGCATTTTCAAAGAGATTAAAAAAAAAAACAGTTTGACACTGTTTTTACTAGTTGGTGTACCAGGAGACAATCATTTGGTAGAATGATAGTCATTCTAAGAAAATAAACAAGATAGAGTTCATGCATCAGGACTCTATTTGGTTTATTCGTGTCTTATCCATGCTTTCTTCTAGAGACCTTTCTGGAGACAACGTTCTTTTAATCCTAGGGAGTTTCTGGGTGAAATCCGCCAGACAGAAGTCAGGAGATACGACTGCCTTTATGTTTTTCTCTGGATCTATTTTTAAATGACTCCATGCACACTTGTTTATTTTTCAGACCCGTTCGTGTGCTCAGACTCATAAATAGTTCTGATGGCTATTTGAAATACAGGCTCCTAATTTGTATTCCACTTTTGGTTAATGATTTTTATTTGTGAAAAGACTTACAGTTGGTATTATGTATGCATTCATTAGATCCACAGCTTGATTAGTGTATTTGTCCTTCTCGGGGACTAAGAATGGACCACTTAATAACAATAATTAGGAATAACAACGCCTTCTTCTTGCTTCCCAAATTAGATAGAATTTAGGACCAAATCTGAATATAACTACAGTCAGTTTTCTTTTCATATGACCGCTAAGATTGTAAACTCCTAAGATATAAGCCCATCTGTTTTTGGTTTTCGTGTTTAGCCCCACATTCACTTTTCTCACTGCAAGTGGTTGGAAGATTTTTTTTTTCCAGGAAGAATAAGGATTATTATTAATTATAGAAATTCATAATAGGCTAAAGTTATGGAAAAATCCAGAAGGTTGTACTTTGAAAACAGTGAATTGTAAATTATGCTAAATGACCCATATAAAATATAAAATAGAAACACTGTTCTGAACAAAGATAAATATTGGTTCATGACATTAATGAAGTATATTTAGTAATTGCTTATTGGCTTATTAGCATATGTAGTATGAAAAAGTGCTTAAAGATAAATCATTCTCAGGGCACCTGGGTGGCTCAGTCTGTTGAGCGTCCAACTTCAGCTCAGGTCATGATCTCACAGTTCATGAGTTCGAGCCCAGCATCGGGCTCTGTGCTGACAGCTCGGAGCCTGGAGCCTGCTTCGGATTCTGTGTCTCCCTCTCTCTGTCCCTCCCCCGCTCGTGTGTGCATGCGTGTGCTCTGTCTCTCTCTCAAAGGTAAACATTATAAAAAATTTTTAAATACATAGTTCTCAAAGATAGAGGTTGTAAAGTAAGGGATAGTTTACCTACTGTAAATATTACAGCATTTTTCAAAGAAAGGGATTAACTCATTTGACATACATTATGTTTAAATTTGAGAGAGAGAGAGTTTGAGCGAGGGAGAGGGGCAGAGGAAGAGAGAGAATCGTAAGCTGGCTCCACCACAGAGCCTGATGCGGGGCTCGATCCCACGATCCTGGGATCTTGACCCGAGCTGAAATCAAGAGTCGGACGCTCAGCTGACTGAGTCATCCAGGCGCCCCTACATTTGAAATAATTTAATGTGGGTTGAGGATCCGTGAAAACCAGCAAAGAAGATTGACGATCATACACAAAACAGAAGACCACCACACAATCTTGTGTAGGGGAAGTACCAATAGTAGAGGGTTGAGCATATTAATTGATGCCTATTTGATGTGTATCAGAAAAGAGAACTAGAGGGAAGGGAGCAGAATTTGATTCTGAGCCACAAATAAGACTGCAGAAGCGACAGGGTTAACATAGAAATGGCAAGGAAGTGTTGAACTAAAGAAAAAAGATCTGGCAGGAAATAATAAAACTGTGCGGCTTCAGATTGAATGTGGACAACAGAAGACAGGGGTTTAGTCAAAATACACTTTAATATTTCTTGCTTGAGATGTTGGAAGTCAATTTGAAGGAGATGATAAAAGTTCAGTGCTAGAAATTTGAGTATGACAAAACATCAACCCTGCGCATTCTACAGGAATTTAGATATTCGGGATGGAGGACTAAATAGAATTTCCATTAATAATATTATGATGAAGGGGGCCTCTCAGTGGCTCAGTCAGTTGAGTGACTCTTCATTTTGGCTCAGGTCATGATCCCAGGGTCGTGGGATCAAGCCCCGTGTCGGACTTATGGAGCCTACTTAAGATTCTCTCTCCTCCTCTACCCCTCTCCCCTGCGCTCGCTCTCTCTCTCTGTAAAATAAATAAATACATAAATAAATAAATAAAATATTATGGGGGCGCCATGGTGGCTCAGTTCTTAAAGCATCTGACTTTGGCCCAGGTCATGATCTCACAGTTTGTGAGTTTGAGCCCTGTTTGGGGTGAGCTCGTGCCCAGCTTCTGGTGAACATGAGCCCTGCTTTGGGAAAAAGATGAGTCCTGCTTCAGGTGAGCCCACTTCCCTCCCTTTTCTCTCCCCCTCCCCATCTCTCTCTCTCTGCCCCTCATGGGATTCTCTCTCTCTTTGCCACTCCCTCACCTGTGCCCTCTCTCTCTCTCTCAAAAAAAATATGATGAATGACAACATTTTAATCTTACAAATGTAACTGATTCTCAGAGTGGAATTAAAGTGCCATTCTAGAGGTAGTTTAAGGTAACTTTTTAGGCAAAGTTAAGTGCCTGTGCTGTGTTCCCCCTACTCTCTTAAACATGCCATCAAGCTAAAAACCTGTAGATCTGAGACTTGGTCTTTCCCCTGGATCTTTGTATCTTATTTTGTTCATGGTTACTTTTAAAAATAGCTTCAACTGTATAAATAGCTTGACTTCCTAGTGTTTTTGGTCTTTTACAAGCAGCATCTTTTTCATAAACAGGTGACGTTATACAGCAAAGGACCATTTTGCCACTGGGCTATACGCTTCAAGAGAGAAAAGTAGCATGTCAGTTTCACTCATCATTCTATTGCCTGACCCTGCATGGGTCTGACACTTAGTAGATCTGGTTTATATTTTAGCTCTGCTAATGCAGTCCGTGTGGCCTCAGGCAATTCAGTTCCTATCTCTCTGGCTCAGTTTCCTCAGGTTATAAAACACAGATAGTAACCTTCTTGTGTAGCAGCTGGCTTAATAGATGGGAAATCTCTTCAAGATTCAATCCCCTATATAGATGTAAATCCTAGTATTGTTTCATAATATTTCTCTGAGATAAGTGACAAATTAAGGATGACTTTCAGTTATACGAAGGAATCTTACACAGAAACTGCGGTAGCTCTCCTGGTATCTGCTGCCATGAGGCAACAGTAAATTGCAGCATTAAATATTTGACTTAATTACATAAGGGTAATATTTTCATGTCCAAAGATTCTCTTTCTGTATGTTTTTAAGACACAGGGTGGAGTATTTCTTAACTGCTATATTGCAGATCCGTCCTTCACTGAAACTAAATTCTCCAGAGTCCCTTGCTGTTTCAGATTATATTATATAGATTAGTTTAATGAAAAAAAAAAAAAGCATGTATACACACAAGCACACACAACTCAGGGAGGAATCTGTGCCCGTCTTTTAAAAGGTATGGGCATTAGGGGCGCCTGGGTGGCTCAGTGGGTTAAGCACCCGACTTCGGCTCATGTCATGAACTCGTGGGTTCCTGAGTTTAAGTTCTGAGCCCCCCGCTCTGTGCTGACAGCTTGGAGCCTGCTTCCAATTCTGGAGCTCCCTCTTTCTCTGCCCTCCCCTGCCTCCCCACCCCCCACCCCTGCGCACGGGTGCGTGCGCCCTCTCTCTCTCTCTCAAAAATAAACATTGAAAAAATAAAATAAAAAATAAAAGGTATGGGTATAATAGCATTTGAAATTAAGTGACTGACTCAAATTCAGAAAGTTAATTTATACCAATTATAGCATGTAAATTTGAGTCTTTTTAAAAAGAAATATTTGTTCACGTACCAGATTTTTCCAGATGCATAGTCTCATTTAATTGGGGTGACTGTAGGGGCGCCTGGGTGGTGCAGTCGGTTAAGCGTCCGACTTCAGCCAGGTCACGATCTCGCGGTCCGTGAGTTCGAGCCCCGCGTCAGGCTCTGGGCTGATGGCTCAGAGCCTGGAGCCTGTTTCCGATTCTGTGTCTCCCTCTCTCTCTGCCCCTCCCCCGTTCATGCTCTCTCTCTGTCCCAAAAATAAATAAACGTTGAAAAACAAAAAAAAAAAAATTTAATTGGGGTGACTGTATACCCCAGCTTCTTGGGACAGTCTCAGTTTACCCAGAACAATTTTAGTTATTGCTTGTTGCCCAGGCCTAATTATTAAGAGCACCTTCTCTTTTATTCTCAAAAGTACCCTGACTTAGGGGTGCCTGGGTGGCTCATTCAGTTAACCGTCTGACTTCAGCTCAGGTCATGATCTCATGGCTCTTGAGTTTGAGCCCTGCATCTATCTGGCTCTGTGCTGACAGCTCTGAGCCTGGAGCCTGCTTCAAATTCTGTGTCTCCCTCTCTCTCTGCCCCTCCCCTACTCACTTCTGTCTCTCTCTCCTTCAAAAATAAATAAACATTAAAAAAAAAACGTTTTTAAGTATCCTGAATTGGAAGATAAGTTTTATCGTCTCTTACATGTCATTCTAACTCAAAAACTTTGCCACAAGTGTTTGACCTACAGAAAAAAAATAACAGTGTGAGAAAGGACAAGTAGCTGGTATAAATTCTCTCTCCTGGTAAGTGACTGGCCCAGAATCTCAAACCAGATCCAGCTTTTTTCCACTCCTGTTTGCTTTAACATTTCTTTTTTATTAATTGGAAGGTTTATTTCAGCATCATTTAAAATAATGAAAAATCAGAAACAACGTTAATGACCAATGGTAGAGAATTTGTAAACTAAATTATAGTGTATCTGCATACTGAAGCAATCATTAGAAATGTTTTAGAAAACTGCTCAATGATAGGGAAGACCACTTAAGTTATATTACTTTCATCATTTTATTTTATTTTTTCATCATGGCAAGTGTACTCTGATTTGACATTTCTGATCCCCACTGCAGTCCCATCCAGTATCCAGCATAGTTTAGTATATATGAAAATAAAACAAAGTTTGAGGTGCATGTTCTGTGATTTGCATTATGAAAGAGTCCCGGATTAAATACCAAAGTTTAGGTTTTCATGTGTTTAGTATGCACATTTCACTGTAGATCCCCAGGCATTTTGATTGTCCTAAAAATGTGTGTATTGATTCTAATGTCTTTACTTTCTTGTGTTCACATGCATCCCTGTGACCTGTGTAAATAAAGTGTTGGTTCTTTTTCTCTGGGTTCTTTATTTTGGTTTCTCATTGGGATGAAGGGCAGATAAGCATTTGCTTTTATTGACTCCAGTATAATGACAGGCTTACAATGACCATTACTAAAAATAAATTCATGTTATTGTTTTCTTAAAACCGTATATTTTATTTACATGGAATTTATTGGTTAAGACTCCTATTCTTACTTTAGTAGTTAAGAGAAGAGAGGTTATTGTGATGGTAATGTTTTTGTTTTATTTATTTTTTAATCAAGATTAGCCCTAATTTAATAACGAAAGGGACAGATTTGGCATCTGTTCCTTCATTTAATGAACATGACCTAAAAACTTCCATTGCAATGGAATAATACTTCCATTATTCGTATTAGGAATAGCTAATATGTAACATGGGCTGCCTCTCTTGACCATTCTGTGCTCAGAGCAGACGTTACGAGTTTATGCACGTGTTCTTTCCTACGGAGTCTGCGGTGGCTTCACAATCGTTTGCAACATGGTTCTCGAGGCAGCCACTATTAAAGATCGGAGATGGTGTGATGGTTAATTTTCTGTCTCAACTTGGCTAGGCCATAGTGCCCAGATATTTGGTCAAACATGATTCCAGATGATTCTGTCAAGGGTTTGTTTTTTGTTTTTGTTTTTTTTGGTTCAGATTTTTTGTTTTAGTTGAGATTTACTCAAAGTCAGTAGACTTTGTTCAGCCTTTTTATTCAGTAGACTTTGAGTGCAGTAGATTACCCCCTCTAATGCGGATGGGCCTCGTCCAGTATGTTGAAGGCCTTAGAGAAAGAAGACTGACTTCCCCTGAGAAAGAGGAATTTTGCCAGTAGGCTGCGTTTGTTTTTGCTTTGCTTTGCCTTTCCATTTTTTATTTAAATTCTAGTTAGTTAACATACAGTGCACTATTGCTTTCAGGAGTAGAATTCAGCGATTCATCCCTTACATACAACACTGATATTAATGGTTTTTAAAATTTGATTAACGTATTGAGTATGTATTATGTGCCGGGCACTGTCCCAGGTGCTGAGATACAGCAGGGAACAGAGCCAAACACAATTCTTTATGGATCTTACATTCTAGACGCAGACAAATGTGGAATTTAAATAGTATGTTGGAGGCATACCACAGTATACTAGAAGGCAATAATTAATGTAAGAAAAAAAAGAGAATGAGGCATGGAGAATATCAGTTTTGATAAGACTTAAAAAGATAGGCCCCACGATAAAAATGAAATATCAAAACAATAAAATAAAATAACACTTGAGCAGAGCCCTGAGGAGGTGAAGGAACAAAGCATGGAGCTATGTCAGGAAGAGTAGTATAGGCCTAAGGAATAGTCAGTGCAGAATTTCTGAAACAAGAACGTGCCTGTCATGTGTGAGCAGGAAGCATCCAGGCCAGTGGGGCTGCGGTCAAAGATAAGGTCAGAGGGCTAATGGATGTTGAAATGATGAGGGCTTTGGATGTCTGTTAGCACTTACGAAGTTACTCTGAGTCTGCCAAGGGGCCAGGGAAGGGCTTTACGAAGGGCCACGTGATCTAACTTTTCAGCAGAATCCTTCAGGCTGTTCCCTTCAGAATAGACATAAGTTATGGTAAGTAATATTAGCCCTCCGCAGAGTGTTTTTCAGATTCCTCAACTGTTCATTCAACAAGTATTTATTGAGCGTTTGATTTGTGCCAGGCACCAAATGTACAACATGCGGCAAAAACCTGTTGTTCCTTACCTTTGTGCAGAGTGACGTGATTATAGGGTCAAACACATGCTGGGGGCCACATTCCAGAAGGAGAGGAGATGACCTTGTCCGGAAGATCAAGGGAAGTTGTCTCATGAAATAATCATTCAGTGGAGTGAAGTAGGTGAAAGTGAAGGCACCACGTGTGTGTGTGTGTGTGTGTGTGTGTGTGTGTGTGTACCTTCCAGACACTGGGAAGTCTGTATATGGACAGCTTCTGTGACGGAGATGAACTCAGAGTCCAGTGTCAGCCACAGCAAGACCCAAAGATCCAGCTAAGTAGGGGCCAGAGAGTGAAGACTTTTTGAAAGTCAGGCTAAGGATTTATCTTTATCCAAAGATCAAGAACGTTATAAGTTATTCTAAGATCAAAGTCACTAATGTGATAAAGCAGAGAAAAGGCATAACATTATATTCAAAGCAGTTATTTTGATTGAAGGCTGTCAGGACGGCCGTGTGGTGTAAGGTTCCAGACCCCAGCCCTGCTTCCCTGCGTGAGGGGTTCTGGAGTACAGATGCAGCCAGCGGTGGGTGGGTTCGCATCCCACTTCTGATGTGCCATTTTTCACCTCCCCCTAATTTCCTATCTGTCTGAGTAGTCTGCATAAAAAAAATTATTTTGGCAGACATGGGCCAATGGGGATGCAGCATTGGATGTCCATTAAGGGCTCTTCAAGTCTGAAAGAGACAGGCTGGCAGAAGAGACCGTCAGGATTTAGAACCTTTGTCGAAGAAGGTAGAGGTGAGGGTGTCGAGCAAGAGTGCCAGAAAGGCAGGGAGCAAACCATGAAACCAGTTGGTTGTTGGATCTCATGGGCCAAGCAGAAGTGTCAAGAAGGAGGGAGGGGTGGTCCGTGGTCTACCCGGGGAAATGCCACATGGACAGAGCGAGCACCAGTGGCTTCCATTGCACTAACCTAAGTGAAGTGCAATTCAAGGCAGGCTCCTGAGGGCTAGGAGACAGGCGGGAGTTGGGAAGAGGAACCAAAGCACAGAGAAAATATCAACAGTGATACACGGAAACATGATCATTTGTGGTATTGAAGGTCGCTACGTACGCCACAACTAGCAAATTTCTAGTGGCGGTTGAGATGGCATTGGTGGTGATTTTCATCTTTATCTACATTTGACAAGTAGGAACTTACACTATGGAGAAGTAAATCACAAAATCAGAAGAATGGTAAATAAGATACTCTATGTTCTTTTCAAAACAGCACCTGCCAAAGATCTTTTCGATGCAGTTTTTGAATACTTCTTATTTTGTTTGGTTTGGTTTATGATGGATCATTTTTAATTTGTGTTTGTGTTTTTATTTTTATTATATTGTAGAATTTTCAATGTTTATTTTTGAGAGAGGGACAGAGAGCAAGCAGGGGAGGGACAGAGAAAAAGAGAAGACGACGCAGAATCTGAAGCAGGCTCCAGGCTGTCAGCACACAGCCCGACCGGGGCTCAGACTCATGAGCTGTGAGATCATGACCTCATCTGAAGTCAGACGTTTAACCAACGGAGCCACCCAGGCGCCCTTTTAAATTTGTGTTTTTAAAGTTTATTTACTTAGAGAGAGAGAGGGAGGGAGGGCGCATGTGCGCACATGAGGTGAGCAGGGGAGGGGCAGAGAGGGAGGGAGAGAGAATCGCAGGCAGGCTTCTTGCTGTCAGCACAGAGCCTGACATGGGGCTCAATCCCATGAACCATGAGATCATGACCTGAGCCCAAATCAAGAGTCGGACACTCAACGAACTGAGCCACCCAGGTGGCCCTAATCTGTGTTTTTAATGGGAAAGACTTCATTGTTCTCTTAGATTCTCCCAGAAAAATAACTGCAGTCCATTGGTGTGGGGTTCACAGGTTTTATGCTTTAACTCTAGCCAATAGTATTTCTAAGTACCTACGTATAATTCAATATTACATTCTTATTTATGGTGATTAATAATAATCAATTAAGTGAATGCATTAGTTGCTCCATTACTATGCAAAGTATGTAAGAAGTAAAATCATCCTGAAATGGCTTTCAGTATTTTCTAGACACACGCTGTTAGAAGTTTTCATATTTGTATAATGACATTAATAGAAGAAATGAGTGGATGATTGTGATATGCAGATAGTTGATCACTGGGTGATGGTTTTCTAATCAATTAATTATTAGACCCAAATCCATAGCAAACCAGGCCATTAGTTTAGCACTTTCCCCATAGACCTACTCATAATAGTCTGGCAAATGAGTTCTTTAATTAAAAAGACCAGAAGTCCCATTTCTTATCTCTCTCACAGATTTGTAACCAAAAGTCTATGGCATTCAATGAATCACTTGCCCTGTATTTCTTTCTCCATTGAATTTAATGATTTTTTTTTTTCATTTGCAACTTTAGAAGACTGTTTGCTGTTCCTCATCCCATGTATTAGACCTCTCACCATAAGGAAAATGCCTCGGTAGCATCTTGTTTTTATGTCTGCCGGATTGCTTCTTTGAAGCCTAGTATTGCTTCCTGTTTTCTAAGTAAATCATTCTTGGAAAGTATGAGTCACAGGCTTCAAGCAAGTTATCTGTCAATGATATAGATGGCATAATGTCATGCAGTACTGTTTTCATTTCCTTCAGTAAAATACAGTTTAGAATTTTTGCAATTTGCCCATTTTTGATTTGGGCATTTGAGGGGGGAGATGCTAAAAGTTTGAGGCAATAGGGAGATTACTTTTTCTTACAGAATATTAAGGTAACATTTTTGCATTTTTATGTGCCTTCCCGCTCTTCTGCATTGTAAATTATATTAATGCCTTGGGATTTTATATACAAGATAAAATTTCTACAGCTAGTTCTGGAATGTAGGTAACCAACACAGAATGAAGATTAAAAAATATAAAACTTTAGGATAGTTACCTTAGTAAATTAGCTCTTTGGATAACATGACATGATTTTTTTAAAAACTTCCTCAAGCCATAAATAAAAAAATATTTATTAGTATCCATTTAGATTGTATTTTCTATGATATGGGAACAACACTTCTGGGAGAAGAAAAGACCATTCTTGGGAGTTTTTAAAGTTTATTTATTTATTTTGAGAGAGAGAGCCTGAGCTGGGGAGGGGCAGAGAGAGAGAGACAATGCCAAGCAGACCCCATGCTGTCAGCTTGGGGCTTGATATCACGAACATGAGATCATGACCTGAGCCCAAATCAAGAGTCAGACACTCAACCAACTGAGCCACCCAGGTACCTCAGGAGTTTCTGATAAGACTTCCACCAACATTTGTCTATAGAGACAGACGTATAAAATGATTCAGCTAAGTACACGCTGTGTTGTGTGAAACTCAACTTTGTTCTAGGTATTTAGGAAAAACAACAGGCTCTTTGTAAATCATGATATGACACATGAAGATAAATTTGAGAATATCTCTATGAAATATCTTACTATAAAAGCTCATTGCTTTGGGGCGCCTGGGTGGCTCAGTCGGTTGAGCGTCCGACTTCCGCTCAGGTCACGATCTCGCCGCCCGTGAGTTTGAGCCCCGCGTCGGGCTCTGGGCTGATGGCTCAGAGCCTGGAGCCTGCTTCCGATTCTGTGTCTCCCTCTCTCTCTGACCCTCCCCCGTTCATGCTCTGTCTCTCTCTGTCTCAAAAATAAATAAACGTTAAAAAAAATTAAAAAAAAAAAAAAAAAAGCTCATTGCTTTTAGTTCTATCTTTCATGTTGACAAACTGAATTATGATTTTGAGGTTTACCTGTAGCCAATGAACTGCAAAGCATCCGTTTCACTGAAGTTGCAAAGATAGAAAGTAGCTGTTTTGCAGACTGTCCTATATGACAGTCAATTTACATTTTATAACACTATACTCTTCTATACTGCTTTTGTTATGTTTGTGAATTATGGACTGCATCATTTAAACTTGAATGAAAGTCGATGTGATAGAGAACAAAAATATACTAATAAAACACTCCTCATTTGGATAATACAAAAATGACAATGGCACTTTAAAAACAACACGGCACCAGTGTTTTCAGGCTGATAACAATAAAAATAACTTATATTTATGAAGTTCTCCTTATGTGCCAGACCCTTTTCTAAAGACTGCACACGTATTATATCACTAAGTGCTGAATTACAAACAAAATAAAAGTATTTTCAAAGGCTCGTCCATAAAACCTACCTTGTTAAGGTCCAATTAAATGCATTGCAAAATAAGATTTAATACTTAGGTAGGTAGTTCACTTTATTTATAACATGCCATACATTTCATTCTTCGAAAAATGTAGGTAATTCCATCCTACATCATAGAAATGTTCCATGAACAAAGAGGTGCTCAAAGAATACGTGAAGCAGAATGTCACGTTATTAATGCTGATGGAAATTGTTTTATTTTTATGTATGCCTTTTTGAGAAGACCTTTATATTTTCTAGAAACTTCCATCAATCAAAACTTTTTAGACCTGAGTCACGGAAGACACAGACCTCGGGAACAGCTGGTGTAAAGGGGTGGAGGTAAAAAAGTCCAGGCAGATGATGAGAACGTGCCATGCCCAAAGAGTTCATGAAGTTCTGCTTAAAAACAATAGGCTGAGGCTGGCCCGCAGAATGCTTTTGGGAACCTAGCTTGATCCAGATTTAATTGCAAGGGTTCAAGTTTTTAAATTCTGCGTATGAAAAATACATTATAAAGTTAGGGGAAGGGAAGTAATACTGCAAAAGCAGCAATGATCAAACTCAGTACCTTTCGTACCATCACATACTTGCCTCGTTTTCCTACATCGTCTGTTTCTGTCGATTTTCCTACCATTTTCCCATGATTGAAATCTGTGAGTCAACTCGGAATGCTTCATTTTTCAGCCTGACACTGGGTCCTGCACTTTTTCCCTTCGTCGCCCACCTTTAACACATCCCTTCATTTATTCTCCTGTAGGTACCGCCTCACAAGAAGCCTTCCCTCCTTGGTGGCCTGTATTTTGTAATTTATATGCTTAGTAATAATATTCTAATGCTATTATCTTCACTCCATTTCCTCTTTCTCCAGTACTATTTGTACCAATGAACTAAATGACTAGCCTCACGTACTGTGCCAATCTGATGGCAAGAACCCCAGTGCCCATCAGAGAGTTCTGGAGGCACACGATGTGTGATGCAATCCCTCACCCCTTTTGGAGTCAACAGGTAACATGCCTGTCAACCCATTTTCCTCACTGTCTACCTCCCACGCCTTCTCCGGGACCTTCTGTCTGCATCACTCGTCGTGTTACCTTTGCTCAGAATATCCCTCTTGTCATTTTCCTCCTTGGCTCAGATTCCGCTCATCCCTCAAACCCATGTTCAATCCTAACTCCTCTACTTATATCTTCTGATATTTATATATTAGAAAAATATAACATATCTTGCAGTTACTTCATAGGTTCTTGAAAGGAAGGTATGTAATCTTTTTCAGGTTACACATGTGTCTGTGTGTCTGTAGGTTATTTTTATCAGGAAGCAGTTTGGGTATTCTGTACACGTGTCTATTTTTTCACGTACTCAATCTACCGGAATCATATAATCTACCGTGGGCAGGGGGAGATGGGTTAAAATCTTTCCCTATTAATGTCTTTTTTTCTATAGTATTTCGTATTTTTATAATTCTGACTTTACTAATGCTAGTTATTCCTTTTGAGGCATAAAATGTTCATAACTGTTATGTCTTTATTACGGACTGAAGCATTTAGCATTACGAAGTTGACTTTTTCCGGTCACATTTAATGTTTTGCTTTGCTTTTTTTTCCTTGACTTCAACCGCGTTGTTCATGATACCTGCGTGCACTTTGGCTTCATTGAGGGAAATGTGAGAATTTGGGGAGCCACACAAGCCATCATGTAAGAAAGCATTCACTCTGAGTAGGATCAGATTTGAAAATACACATTATGGACGAGTGTTCTTGTTGGGTGTAGATTATTATTGGGTGGGGTTACGGTTACTAGGGCAACACGTTTTGTTCTTGTAAAAATGTCTTCGTCCTTGTCAGATTCAGAATTTAAGGAAAAATCCAGGCCTTTTCCTTCCTTGGATAGGAAGGTGACACTTGGGATCTCAGGTTGACAAGTATTTAATTGTCATTTTTGCTTTAATTTCTGTATTTAAAGTAATTACTAAACATCTAATGAAACCAAGATTCAACGATTGGAATGAAACTCTTTATTAATAACTTAAGAGAAAACAATGACTTCCAGTTTTTGCTAATGTGTTAGGATTTCTTTATTAATAACTTCGAAGAGAAAACAGTTCCTTTGGGTTTTCACTAATGTGCTAGGATTTCTTTATCAGACCCCGTCATTGCATTGTATATAAATATCAGTATTCATTATAACAATCCGAGTGGAATTTACACAGCAGCAGAACATCTATAGCTACAAAGTTTAAATATCAGGTGTTTGTAAATCTGTATGAGACTTTACTCTCCCGTTACAAGATGATGTTACATTTTATACTATTTTTTAAAATATAACACACTAAGTTATTTCTTATACTTTTAAATGTAATATCAAATATTTCAAAACTAAGAAGATTTACTACTATAATACAATTTCAAACCCTATTCTTTGAAAGACCTCTGAAGTTCAAAACTTTACATACCACTAAAATGTTACACATTCCGTATGTACAATCTGTTAGGTGAACCATTGGCAAAAATGGATCGTGATAGCCTCATCAAACCCCGTCATCCTCCCTCAAACTTCCCAGAGAAGGGCAGCTCTGGGAGCCATGAGTGCTTCTTGAAGAGAGGTCATGAGTAGACTTGAAGGGCAAGCCAATCTTCCGTGCTCCAGAGGCATTTTCTCCCCATGTCCCCCTGCACATGGCTCTTGTGATACATCCCATGATACCACACCCAGTGCTCATCCCGAATGCCTTCCTCAGGGCCCATCACCCATTTTCCCCACCCCCATCAACCCTCAGTTTGTTCTCTGTATTTAAGTCTCTCTTACGGTTTGCCTCCCTCTCTGTTTGCAACTTATTTTTCCTTCCCTTCCTCCATGGTCTTCTGTTAAGTTTCTCAAATTCCACATATGAGTGAAAACATATGATATTTGTCTTTCTCTGACTGGCTTATTTCACTTAGCATAGTACCCTCCAACCGCATTATGGCAGATGGCAAGATTTCATTCTTTTTCATCGCTGAGTAGTATCCCATTGTATGCAAAAACCACCTCTTCTTTATCCATTCATTTTATAAACAGAAAGGGACCTTAGAGACCATTCAGCCCATTGGATCATTTCACAATGTGGGAGGGTTTAGAGGCTTGCCCCGTGACCGGCAGTGGAACTCGCTTAGCAGGCAGGTCCTGGCTCCCTGCTCAGAACTCTTTGCTTTTGAATCTTAAGTTGTGGTTCTTGTCTTGCTTACCATATAGCAGTTTAGAACGTATGTTTGAGATTCATTGTTCTGGAGGGTAAATATATCTGCACTATTTTCTATGTAAACAGTACAGTGTTTATGGCTACCATGTCAGTAGACTTTTTATTTTGATTTGATCCTTTGTTTCTTAAACGATCAGGAGAAATGTTCCACGAAGTGAGACTGAATATCTGCACCTTCTCCTTACTTCCGTTTACTGATACATACCTGCCATATTGATTATATCAGGGGCCAAAGTAATTGGAAAATGGAATTGCTATGTATGGGCTCTATTGCGAAATTTGTTAAAACCTCAAAATGACATTATAGTTTTATTTTCTGGGAGTTTCATAATAATTCTTGCATTATTGTGGAAAGCCAGGCCTCAGTCAAATGGCTTGCATTCTTTTCTTTGTGGTTGTGGGCCATATCACGCAGCTTTTAACAGGAAGCCATTTATCTTTATGGCCGTGAATTTGATTTTGAGTTTTTGAGTATTAATTTATATTTTCATTACGAGTACATGTTGAATATAGTTTTTATTTCTAAATAGAGGAAATGTAGCACTTCCAAATACATTGGAATGTAGGATATTGGATATGAACTCTGCATATTTAAGCAACTCTTTTTTTATTTTCCTTGTCGACTATGAATTCTAGGTTTTTACTTTGTAATCGTCAGCTCGGGTTTTATGTGTATGAAAGATAATGGTTTAACAAATGTTAATTGACCACCAACAGTGTATGAATTTACATCCCAATGGAAGAGAGAGATAAACAATAGATAATATAAGTAACTAAGTTTTGTATGATGCTAGAAGGTGCTTTGCGATACAAGAAAAAGCAGAGCGGGATACAGGGGACCTAAGGTCTACGTTTATGAATATGGGAAGACAGGAAACAGTTTGTAAAGTGGATAGGATAAAATTTGAGCAAACACTTGAAGGACGCGTAGAAGTTAGTTCAGGAGATAACTGAAGGAAGAATGTCTACAGCAGAGAGCATAGCCACTAGGAAAGCCCGAGACTCAGAATGCACAGGCTGTTAGTTCCACATCAAAAAGAAAGTGGCAGGGGCGCCTGGGGGGGCTCAGTCTGTGAGGTGTCCTACGGTCATGATCCCCTGGTCCATAAGTTCGAGCCCCACATCTGGCTCTCTGCTTCCAGCACAGAGCTTGCTGAGGATTCTCCGTCCCCCTCCTCTCTCTCTGCCCCTGCCCCTCTCATGCTTTCTCTCTCCCTCTCTAAAAAATAAATAAACATTTAAAAAAGAAAGAGAAGGTGGCAGAGGGAGGGAGGCAGAAAGAAGAAGATGAGGTTAGAGAGATGATGGAGAACATCAGGCGGGGTCCTGAAAACCATTGTTAGGATTTTGGCCTCCTGCCGAAGGAAATGAGGAGCCTATGGCAGGTTTGGGGCCAAACACCCTCCCTCAAGGCGGTGTCTTTCTGTTCTCATCTGACCCTCAAACTGACTCAGGTCTGTTGTCAGTGCATATGTATTATGGGCAAATGGCATAGATAGTGCACGGTACATTTTTAATATGATTTTGTTTCAGCGTTAAGAGTTCCAAATTATTGGTGTTAATGTCTGGACTCATAAATACTCTGTTAGTTTATTTTTTTGGTTTTTTTTTTTAAATAGGTACTACATTTGTGACTATTATTTGTCTAGTAATAGATTCAACATTTAGTAGCTTAATAGATCTTTATAAATGACAAGAATACCTCCCTCTTATTTCAAAAGCACCCAGGGGTGTCTGAGTAGCCCATCTGGTTAAGTGTCTGACTCTTGATTTTGGCTTAGGTCATGATGTAACAGTTCATGAGATCGAGCAAGGAGTCTCCTTGGGATTCTCTCTCTCTCTCTCTCTCTCTCTCTCTCTGCCCCTCCCCTGCTCTCATTCCTTCTCTGTCTCAAATAAATAAACTTAAAACAAAAAAGAAAAGCAACCAAACTATTTGATAAATGTTCCATATTTTCTTTTTGTTTTGTAATTTAATGAACTATTTCATTTCTTTAATTTTTTTTATTTTTCATTTTAGAGAGAGACAGTGTGAGTGTAGGAAAGGGGCAGAGGGAGAGAGAGAGAGAGAGAGAGAGAGAAAGAATCTTCAGCAGGCTCCACACTTAGCACGGAGCCCAACAGGGGGCTCAATCCCATGACCCTGTCATCATGACCTGAGTCAAAATCAGGAGTTGGATGTTCAACCAACTGAGCCGTCCAGTTGCCCCTCTCTTTTTTTTTTTTAATTTTTATTTTAACTCCAGTTAGTTAACATGGAATATTATATTAGTGTCCTATGTACAACATAGTGACTCAACCATTCCGTAAATCACCTGGTGCTCATCTTATTTTCCCTTAATTTAGGTAATGAATGATGGAAATACCCTAAGTCTACCACTTCAAATTCTGGAGCCCTTTGGTAAAAATACAGTATTCTGGCCAAAGTCCTCCAGAAGTATCCTTTTTTTCTTTCAGTACTTTAGCATTTGCCAAATTTCCAAACAGATAGGCTTCCTGACTCTGAGTTAAAAAGTCAAATACATGGTTGAAATGGGGGTCACAGTAATGTTGAGCAAAGAGGAGGGAATCCCCTTGATTTCCATTAAACACTGGACTGAAGGAAACAGAGTCCAAAGCCCCTCCCGGACATGTGCTTCTTTGTCGTGAGTTATCTGGTCAAGGCCCCTTTCCTACTTCCCGTGGATTTTCTTTGTTCAGTTCTGGTTGTAAGATACTTCAACTCTTGTGGTTTCTTAAGTGAAAGGAAAAGAACGTTGGAGACATACGTCATTTTTACATAACTAAACAGCAGCAAGGCGAGGCCTTGTTTAGAATTTGCTTATGAGAATACATCGTCGGAGTTACTGTCAGCCTCTTCTCCCAGAATATCATCTGCAAACAATGATAGGATTTTTTTTAAATATTGCTATTCTAACAGTAGAGAGCCATTTTTACCTATTTGACATTATGCATCATATAATTTAAAATTATTGCATGGGATTTGGTCACATTTGGGAACTAAAGAAAATAGGAAAGACTATCATACCACTGGAATATATTTTTCACTGTCATTAATTAAATCTATTTTAAATGTCTCACTCTAATTACTTTGTCTCCCTTCCAAGTTCAATCTTAGAGTGAACATTGTTAGATGCGTTAGAAAAAAGATCCTTTTAATTTTCTGGATTTGATCATATATATCTGTGGAAGCTGCCTGAAGGGTCAATAGTTTTCATCATGAATACAAAACACTGTCTTCCATGTTTTAATTCCAGAGAATGTGTTTCTTTAGCAAACAGTATCTTTAAGGATATCTAAGCTAGGACTTTCCAATGACTCAAAAAAACCATTAAGCTAATGAGTTTATACAGCAACTTTAAGGGTAATAAAAACCAATCCTGTACCCCGTAAAACCTCCCTGTAGAGTTTCTTAAGTTAGATTTTGCTTTTTAAAAATAGGGAAAAGCCAGCAAGCATTAGACAGATTTAAGGAACTGCTACTTATTGAAAAAAAGGCAGAAAGGTAACACGGTTCTGTTACGACTTTCTGCGGACTTTGTTCATTATACCTCAGTGATGACCGCTCATGGCCAAAGACAGAAATTACTGTTTTTTCGTTACGCAGTAAGATATATTCCTAAGGTTTGCTTGGCTTTAGCTCCATCTTTTGATTCTGTTGCTGTGACTCCAGTGTGTTTTTTCCAATATAATTTGAGCGGACAACATGTTGAAATTGAAGGATAGACCTTCTTTGATGGGCGAACTTGACTCACGTCGGTAACTGATGCAAAGAAAAACAGGACAACATGGAGAAAGAAGATAGGTCCTTGGTTGTTCCGTGCTCGCTGTGTTCGCGAGCCAGACTCCATAGGACACGCAGCACGTAGAAAGATCCATGAATCCTGACCCCTCATCTCAGAGGCTTGTTACCGAATCACATGCAAACCACGACATAGGAGCGCTATATCCAAGCGCTCTGTAGGGTCTGGACTCGAGATGACAAAAACCTCATGTTTCATCTAATGTGTCTGCTTTTTCGGTTTTCCACGGGCATTCTGCTGTTACTTTTGCAACAATTCTTCTTTTGCTCCACAGCCGCTAGCGGTGACTGGCAGGACCTGAAAATGAGCTTTGTGTGTATTCATAAAATTCTGGGGATTAGTAATGTGAAAGAAGAAAGATCTATGTGAATTGCAGGTTTTCAGACATCGACTGAGTTCTCTTAAAGACGCGCCCTGTGGTGAGCAGAGTATAAAAACAGCCCAAGGGCATATTCTGTTACCACGGGTTCACAGTCTGCCTTGGAGTCTTCTTATCTCCCTCTTAAACCTTTGTCACCACTGCTATCTAGGAGTTATATGGGATCTGATCAAAGGAAGCAAAAGGCATTAAGCATTTGGGGTATAGGACAAATTAGTAGAGAGTGACAATCACCACAATAAAAACACGCTGCGTTTTTATTTTGTCATCTTGGTGCTCTCATTCCAGTTGTAATACAGGCAAAGTGACAGGCTTGGGCATGGCTCCGAGAAAATCAACATTGCCTCTAGAATATTTAAAAAGATTTATTATAGACTTTGAACTAACACTTCCCTGTCCTTGAGGGATCAGAACGGGTACCAACAGCTCCTTGAAACGAGAAGGACATGGACAGAAAAGAAGACTATTGTTCTGTTGATTTAAAGACATATTTTAGCTTTTTAAAGACTCTGGGTGCTTGAGAAAAGATAGTGCTTACAGAAATGACATTTCTACTTTGAAATGCTGCCATTTCTCCTACTTCCAAGTATACATTAGATAATTCAGAAGCCCTTAACGGTACTTTTGGACCACAGAAGAGACTTCTTCTCCTAACATATTGTGACAGTTGTTTGTGACTAATTGTGAAGAAATAACTGTTATGTACGCATTTTGAAAATTCTGCTAATGTTCCTGATACAACACCATCATGTGATTTGTCCAGAGGTGACTTATTCTCTACTCCATATATATTTTGAAATAATCTTTTGATTTAGGAAATGTACTTTCAAAATATTCCTATCGTTTTGACGTTTCAGAACATGGCTTTAAATTTTGCCTCATGCCATAACTATGAAATGGAAAATTTTAACATCTGCCTGAGAAACAAAATCATCTTTAAATTGAGAAAAAAATGTGTAAATTCTAAAATACCAGATTGCATTAAAAACCTATTGTTATGTTTCGAGAACCATGATTGTGTCTGCAAATGTCATAGTGAATTTCCATGAACTGAATTGAAGAAGCAAACTTTCAATAAGGAATTCATGTTGTCTTTTTTTTTTTTTAATTTTTAAAAAATGTTTATTTTTGAGAGAGAGTGGGTGTGTCGGAGGGGCAGAGAGGGGGAGGGGGGGACAGAGGATCCAAAGCAGACCCCACACTGACAGCAGAGAGCCCCAGGCAGGTCTGGAACTCACGAACTGGGAGATCATGACCTGAGCTGAAGTCCAACGCTCACCGACTGAACCACCCAGGAGCCTCTCGTGTTGTCTTTTAAAAGAGAATTTGGGGGCACCTGAGTGGCTCAGACAGTTGGGCATCTGACTCTTGATATCCGCTCCAGTCATGATCCCGGGGTTGTGGGATTGAGCCCTACATCAGGTCCTCGCTGAGCATGGAGACTGCTTAAGGTTCCGAACCTCTCTCTGCCCCCCATTCTGCTTCTGTCCCCCACTCACGCTCTCTCTCTAAAATTAAAAAAAAGAAAAAACAACAACTTTAGGGGCACCTGGGTGGCTCAGTCTGTTAAGTGTCTGACTTGGGCTCAGGTCATGATCCCACTGCTCATGGGTTAGAGCCCTGTGTCAGGCTCTGTGCTGACAGCTCAGAGCCTGGAGCCTGCTTCGGATTCTGTCTGCTCGTCCCCTACTCTCTCCCTTTCTCAAAAATAAAATTAAACATTAAAAATTCACTTATTCTTTTATTTTTAAAATAACAATATAATAATAAAATACATGAAGACAATATTTGCTGATCAGTTAAATTTTGCATAAGGTTTTTGGAAATAATTCAGATGTTCCCCCCTTAATAGCCTAATACATTCACTTAATTAAAGAATAAACTTACATTGAATATAATTTTTTTAAAGTTTATTTATTATTGAGAGAGAGAGACAGAGTGCAAGCAGGGGAGGGGCAGAGAGAAAGGGAGACACAGAATCCGAAGCAGGCCCCAGGCTCTGAGCTGTCAGCACAGAGCCTGACGTGGAGCTTGAACTCACAAACAGTAAGATCACGACCTGAGCTGAAGTCAGACGCTTAACCAACTGAACCACTCAAGCGCCCCAACATTACATTGAATATAAACACGAATTTTATTTTCTAAAAATCCACAGAATATCTGAAATAATGGCATAAACAAAATATTGCTTTTTTAGATGTTAATTTCTTTATAAAAAATTTCTCAGTGGTCATAAAGATAAAAAGCATCTTAAAATTGCCTTGGTCTTGAGGCTCAAAGATACTACCATATCAGGATACTTGATCTGGAATCCAAACTGCTATACTTAATTGGCACAATTTTACAAAGCCTTATATTCTTTAATGTTAAAAACACAGCCTCATAATGCCATATTGCTTCATTATATAATGCATAATGTTTATTTGAAAACATAGAATGCCTTATTACCCTGAAAACTCTTGGCAACTATTGTGGCTCCATTGTGATGTGCAGGGACACTTAAAAAATTTTTTTAATAACACGTGGTGCACCCTATCAGCCAAGAATAACACACGCATCCTAAGTTGTGTAATTCACATGGGTATGAATTATTTTTTATGTAAAACAGCATATCCTCAGTGATCCTACAGGATCCGTTTTATCACCAGGTTTTCTCGTTTTCTTGGAAAAGTGGTCTCTCCTAAAGAGTGATGGTTAATTTTTTAAATTATATTGTTCATCTATATTTAACATACGACAGCTAACAGCGGTGCCCCTGTGCTATATTACAAACTTCCACCGAATGCACGTGTTGGCCATCTGTGCAGGCTCATCATTAGTGACCAAGTGGTAAATACTGGTGCAGAAAAATGCACAGTTTAAGAAGTAAATGCCTGTGAGTAATGGATGAGTTTTAAGTCACGGTGCGATTAGTAATTCTGCCTTTTCGTTAGTGAATATGCAATTTCCACGAGACTTTTTTCATGTTGAAAATAGGATCCTCTTTCACGAGCCGTAAAAAGGATCCCCTGTAAGGAAGAGATGTAGACCGTGAGAAGGAAGGAGTATAGATCAGTCACAGTGGAAGGAATAGCATGAGGGCAAAGGCTCATCTTCGGGAAGGGAAAGGTGGCCGGCGGAGCTGGCGTGCGGTGGGCGGCGAGAGATCACCAACAGCACCCCAGTGTGTAAGGCCAGTGTGATGCTGTAATGGTGGCGAAGCACAAAGGAAAGTCAAGGGAGGGTTTTAAGCTGGAGGGTGACCTACTTTCATTTGTGTTTCCAAAGATTTTCTCCAGCATTTGAGTCGGTGATACACTTAAGGTCAGGAAAAGACCCATCTAGGAAGGCAAAGCCCTTTCAGAGAAAGTCTGTCTTAGGTACCACGTTATTTTGGAGCGTTACTTAACAAACGATTTTCAGAATCACAGAAAATGTTATAGAACAGTAGTAAATAGCGTGTGATGAATGCATTTTTAAAAATACCATCCTCCTTGGGGTGCCTGGGTGGCGCAGTCGGTTAAGCGTCCGACTTCAGCCAGGTCACGATCTCGCGGTCCGTGAGTTCGAGCCCCGCGTCAGGCTCTGGGCTGATGGCTCAGAGCCTGGAGCCTGTTTCCGATTCTGTGTCTCCCTCTCTCTCTGCACCTCCCCCGTTCATGCTCTGTCTCTCTCTGTCCCAAAAATAAATAAAAACGTGGAAAAAAAAATTTAAAAATACCATCCTCTTTTCCTAAGTTTGTTTGCTTAAGGGGGCCACCGACTCTACTTTTATTGTCAATGCCGTCAACTTTTTCTGTTTGGAATTTAATCGTTCGGAGGCTCTCAGGATCTTCTGTGAACTTTTTCTGTATTGTTTTTGGTGGAGAAGTATGTGTCTTTATTTCGTTTGGCGGAGAGTCATATTGATAAGCCTCAGTATGGTGTAATTATCAGAGCAGAATTTTAAAGACAAGCGTATTAGTTCAAGTGCAAGCATTGCCAGGTGCGTAGCTGTATGCTATTGTATGATGAGTATCCTAATCCAAATTTTTTCTTCTACAAAATTGAGATAATCCATTACAGGAGGGCTTTTGAATTATCTCCCCAGCAAACCTGCAGAAACATTGTTTACATGTTACACGGAAAGAAAAATAAGCTGATAAAAACAAGAGATATGAAACCCCCCAAAAAGTAAAAATAGTGTTGTAACCAATATCTCTTCCCCAAATTTGTCTTTCTTGATCCCAAAGGAGGAGATTTTCATGATTCTGACATTTGTGTCTACAGGGTAGACATGGTGGAAAGCATGAGGCAGGCGACTTTTTTTGACCTGTCCTATTTGTTTGCTGAGACAGATTTTCCAATTAATTGACTTAGGAAATATTAGTTGAACACCCACCATGAGGAAGATACTATTGCGGGAATGGGGCATATGAAAATGAACAAAAAGCAGAAATGTTTGAGCTGATCGTTTTTACATTTTGGTGAGAAGAGTCCACGAACCAAATCAACAACTAAGATCAACAGTATGTTTTATGCTCAGGAGCATCATGGAGAAAACCAAAGCAGCTCTTGGGGTAGAGAGTTCAGTTTCCAACTGGATAATCTTGTGGCCAATTAAAGATGGCTGTAGACTCTTCACCACTTCTTCCATCCAGAGCTGGAGTCCACCTTTCAACCTCCAAGAATCTGGGCTGTCAGTGATCATTTTGAGAGGAGGTGTGGCAAAAATGGCACTCTGCCATTTTGGGGCTCATTCTTTAAGAAGATTGGAAACTTTTTCTTTTTCTTGGAGCTACTGCTTTAATGGAAGTCTCCCATTGTGTCACACCGTGCTGTGAGAGAACCCTAATAGCCACTTGGAGAGGCCACTAGAAATGAGATATTCCTAGTGAGTCCTCAGTTATTTCAGGCATGCTACCTGGGCACCATATATGCAAGCGAAGAAGCCATCTTGGACATCCAGTTCACTCAAGTTTTCACATGACTTCCAGCCCCACCCACCCTTTTGGCTACAATTGCTTAAATAATCCCAAATGAAAACTGTCCATTTGAGTTCAGTAACCCCATGAGAAATGTGAGTAATTATAATATATCATTGTTTTAAGCTAATACATTTTGGGGATGGCTCATGAGGCACCAATGGGTGGCCCAACAAACAAACAAACAAGCAACATTTTGAACAAATTTGAAAGTTTTTAGGAAACAAGCCATGCCAATATTTATAGTAATAGGTTGATTCATTGCAGGGGGAGATAAGAGTTTTAGCTAGATCCCCAAACATCATCTGAACAAGATGTGTGCTGCAAAAACCTCACAGGGGTGTGAAATTCAGAGTAGTTTGTGCTCCACTCCCCCACCCCCCCAGGGATTGCTCTGATTTCACATGAGAAATATGTCTCCACCTGATTGCTATCTCACCCTCCAGGCTTATTTATCACAGTGAGAGAATATGGCTCTAATCATTATTGAAGCAATTAACTTTTCTGCTTAGGGAAATATGTTTAATTAATCAAGACATTCTTGCCAAGTCATGTTGACCAGTACAAAATGTTCTGTAATCAGTGATACAGTTTTATAAAAGCGATCTGAATCACAAATATTAGTATTCTCGAAATTCCTTAATAACGAATGGTAGAAAGAAAAATATCATTCTTCTGGAAAGCCCACACTACATAGACCTTCATGTACTTTTCAGTATTGACCCTCAATAATCATTTGTAAAATTGCCTGTATGTGATCATACCTCCCTCATAGCGTTGCTGTGGAGAGCACACAGTTGACACCTTAAAAGTCTTGGCAGTGTTTCTGATGCATTGGAACTGCTCAAAAAGTCCTTATGGATGTGATTGAGTTATAAACTGCTTACTTTGTTTAATAATCTGTACAAAATTCTTAGAGTAAATCCTTCTTAATCCCTGTATTATATACGTATCTAGTTTATCAACTCATCTTAAAACATGTTAGGCATGTAATATGATTTTATATGGTACTACATGGCTTCTCCATGCTGTTCCGTCAGAGTCAACTGAAGCATTTGATACAAACAGAGTTGTCAAGGGAGGAAATCCTAGGATCTCTATTTTTGTCAAAAGCCCTGGTGGTTTTGGTACCCAGCCACAAAATTAGGAGGGGATAAAGAAAATCTCCCAATATTATTTTCCTCTTTCAAGATGCTCTTTTTAGAATTAGGAACTGATTTGGTTAAGTATGTAGCAATGACTAACATATGTACATTTAAAACCTGTCATTTTAGTTTGCTATCTTAATAATTTGCCCTGAATTATTCAAATGTTTATCTTAACTCTGTATTTTGTTTAGACTAGGAATATATTTAAATGTTAGTTAAAATTTTAATAATATTTGGGAATTAAGTGGACTATATTCTTGAATGCTTTAAAAATATAGATGATCATGGGGCGCCTGGTAGCTCAGTTGGTTGAGTGTCCAGCTCTTGATTTCTGCTCAGGTCATTCCAACATCGTGAGATCAAGCCCCATGTTGGGCTCCACGCTGAGTGTGGAGCCTGTTTAAGATTCTCTCCCTCTCTCTCTCTCTCTCTCTCTCTCTCTCTCTACCTCTGCCCATCTTCCCAACTTGCACTCACTCTCTCTCTCTAAAAATAAAAAAAATACATGGAGAGAGATGATCATGTCATTAATTAAAGGGTTAACTATTATGAAGTCTGTCTGCTATAAACTTTACAGTATAATGCATTCCTCAGAAGTACAGTTTTGTGCTTTTATGTTATTAGATAAGCCAGATAAGCCAGGCTGTGATCCTGGGTGCTCTGATTGGGCACTCAAGATATCACAGTGCTAGATATTTAGAAAGAATAATTTTAGAAACCTTTCTGAAAAAGTACTAGAAATTTCTAATTTTATTTCTCCTAGTATGTAGGCTCAAAAAGAGTAGAGGCCATATATATATATATATGTATATATATATATATATATATCTCATTCCTGTATACTCAGTGCAGAAAACTGGTATGTGCTCAAAAACATTCCCTGAATATTGATAGAGTGATTCAGTGCCCATGCTGCTAACAAGCCAGAGAAAAAAAGGGGTGAATTTGTGAAATAAACTTAGTACAGTCAAGTCATGATGTAATGGTAACTGTACTATTTCTTTTCAAGGGACATGTTACCTTGCATAATAGGGTAAGAGACGGTCGGGTTGGCTCCGTGCCACTAACATCTCCACAGACACTGAAGGATCTTAAGGCTATATTGAATTGTTACTCATTTTCAGAAACAGTCCTCTGAAAAGTCATTTGCTTTAACTTTACCCGTGTGATAACTTCACATTTCCCTTGTGTGTTGATGACTTTGTCTAAGACCCTTATTGGCCATGGCCCCAGTAGCTGTAACTAGAAGTGCTTTTTTGGCCACACAGCACAACCCCAGCCTCTCTGTGCTTTGGTATCGGCACGGCTATGGGGCAGTAATAGTTGTGGGGATAAAAGGATGCCACGAAGGGAATCCTCCCAGAAAGGAGAGTCCTATCAATCTGGAGACTCACATTCTTCAATTTTAGAAACTGTTTTTGAGTGTCTGCTAATTTGCTAATCTTCGTTTTCTCTGTTTTTCATGGTGGACCTCATATTTGAATGTGGATCTTGGACCTCCTTATCTGATCTCCTAAGTTGGTTATCTTTTCTCTTTAGTTTCCATCTTTGTCTTTTTGTTCTACTGTGTCATATGTTTCCTCTCCTTTGTCTTTTAGCCCTTTCATTAAAATGTAAACTTCTGCTATCATGTTTTTATTTAGTAAGAGCTTCTGACTTTTTTTTTTTTTTTGGCAGTTGCCTATTGTTAGCATCTACTCTTATTTCAAGAATGCAATGTATTTACTTATATCCTAGGGGAATGTAGGAGTGTGTGTGTGTGTGTGTGTGTGTGTGTGTGTGTGTGTGCGCGCGCGCGTGCGTGTGTGTGTGTGTGTGAGTGTACTGTTTTTAAATCCTTATCAACTGCCTGCTGTGTCTCTCATTTCTCTGAGTTCTTTTGTGTTTATTTTGGTTTCCTTCTTTCAAGTTGGAGATATTCCTCCAAAACCTATCGATCTTTTGTTGTCCCTGTATAAGAGTGAACTCCCAGCAGTATGGTAGACTACATGACATGAAAAGCTTTGCTGTTGTAAAACAGTTAAAATTATGGAATTAATATGTGTATGTATTTAATAGACACATATGTAAAATATAGATGTAATTAAAATATATTTACTGCTATATATGTATGCATTGGTCTTCTGAGCCTGAGTTCCACCCCAGGCATGGAGTCAGCTTGGAATACATAGTGTAAAAACCAGGACTCTAAAAGGCACTGGTGGAGGGCTAAGCCATGAAAAGAAAAAAAAAAAAAAAACAAAAAATAAACCTAACAGCAATCATGACAAAAATTCTGTGTATGGTAGAAAAGAAAATTACCTTCCTTTTACCTTGGGTGGGTTGGGAGGGGAAGTCCCCTCAAAATTTGATCCCACAAGCCCCCTCTCCTCTGAGTTTGTGACCTTAATTTCTGCTACCTGAGACTGAAAAACCCAAGTTTAAGATTGAATTTAAAGGAAGTCACCATAAATTCCAAAAGATTGCTATTCTGTAGCTCATGTTTTCTAACAGTGATGCAGTTAAGATACAAACACATAATAACCCAAAACACAGAAAAATACCACATATTTGGGAATTAAAACAAAAAAAATCAAAGAAAACAAATATATAAATACATTTTGGGTCAAAAATCACAGTAGGTAGGCTTTAGGAAATTCTTACAACTGAACAATGATGAAAAGATCACACATTAGAACTTGTGAAATTCACAATTAGAAGGGACTTTATATCCTGAGGTTTTTATTAGAAAAGAAGAAAGACTAAAAACTAATGAGGTCACCAACCGCCTCCAGACATTATGAAATGTACAGCAAAATATACCCCAGTAAAGGAAAATCAAAGAAATAAGTTAAAAACAGAAATTAATGAAACATGAAATACTCATGCAAAATGGGTTATGTAAAAAGCCTAGTAATATTAAGAAACATTAGAATTTTATTATGATAGTTATTAGCCCTATTTGCTAAGTATTTAGGGTGCTGCGTCTTGTGGAGACATAGAATTGCTCTTTGTGACTGAGAGGGAGGCATGATGGCTCCTTCTGGCCTTTGGACTCTGAGTAGAAGTGGCATCTCTCACCTGTAGCCCAGAGTATTTAATTGTCAAAGTGAGACTTCCCTGATGTTTTTTATTCTGAGGGTATGACTGGCAGGGTTCAAGACGATGTCTCCTTTTTTTCAGCCTGAGTTTCTGAACTCAAGCTAAAGTAGGCGGAGAACCCCAGCACTAAACTGGGATAGAAATATTATAACCTGAATGAAAGATAAAATGTGATATTTTAAATCATTAAAACTGTTTTTTTTTATCTTTATTTTTTAATGTAGCAGACATGGAACATAAAACATAGGCTATCCTGACTGGTGGACTTTAAGAACAGAGAAAGAAGGGCGACTGGGTAGCTCAGTCATTTGAGGTGTGACTCTTGATTTCAGCTCGGGTCGTGATCTCACAGTGTGAGAGATCGAGCCCCAAGTAGGGCTCGGAGCTGACAGCATGGAGCCTGCTTGGGATTCTTTCTCTCCCTCTGTCTCTCTGCCCTTCCCCTCTCAAATTAATTCACTTAAAAAATAGAGAGGGGCGCCTGGGTGGCTCAGTTGGTTAAGCGTCTGACTTCGGCTCAGGTCATGATCTGATGGTTCGTGAGTTCGAGCCCTGCATCGGGTTTTATGCTGACAGCTCAGAGCCTGGAACCTGCTTCAGATTCTGTGTCTCCCTCTCTCTCTGCCCGTCCCTTCTCGAGCTCTGTCTCTGTCTCTGTCTCTGTCTCTCTCTCTCTCTCTCTCTCTCTCTCAAAAATAAATAAAACATTTTTAAAAATTTAAAAAAATAGAGAAAGAGAGAAAAAGGAAAAGAGATAAAGGTGGGGAGGCAGAGGGGAGATGGAAAAGTAGAGGGGTAGAGAAATGAAGAAAGGAAGGATATTGAAATCATCTGAGAAAACAAAAGGAAACATGAACAGATGACAAATAAGTTAAAAATACTATAAAATGGGCACCTGTGTGGCTCAGTTGGTTAAGCGCCTGACTTCGGCTCAGGTCACGATCTCCCAGTTCATGAGTTTGAGCCCTGTGTTGGGCTCTGTGCTGACAGCTCAGAGCCTGGAGCCTGCTTCGGATTCTTTGTCTCCCTTTCTCTCTGCCTCTCTGCTGCTTGTGCTCTCTTTCTCTCTCTCATAAATAAACATTAAAAATTTTTAAAAAATACTATAAAACAAAATTACATACAACTTCATCATAAATTTTAAATCTTATATTAAATGTACAAATATATAAAAATTGAACTTAGTAAACAAACTTAAAAAAATAGAAATCTTGATTAGTTCTATAAATATTAGCAAATTAGATTAGTAGTTAAAATTCTTCCCCCAAAGTACACAAGTGACCTGAATGGTTTTGCTAGCTAGTTCTACCAAATATTTGTTGTTCAGCTAAACCTGACACAACCCCATAGCCCCAAGGGACAGAAGGAGGTCACTGTATAAGACTAGTATAAACTTGATTCCAACACAAGAAAGCAATAATTAGATGTCAGTCACATTCATGAACATAGATGTCCCCACCCTCACCCATTACGTTTTTAGCCTCATTTTATATTCCTTTGTTTCAGCTTCAACCTATTTTACCACCAATGGCTTCCTAACTTTTCCTTAGAGACTCTAGTCACACATCTACCTCAGGACATTAGCATTTCCTTTTCCTGTTTGAAACCCTCTTCTCCCACCGACCCTCTGGGACTGCTCTTTTCCCTCCTTCATGTCTTTTTAAAAATGTCACCTTGGTTATTCCTTTCCTGAAAAAAACTGAGATCATTATTCCACTGTTCCCTACTTCCCTTCCCTGTTTGGGTTTTTCTGTCTGCACTTTCCACCACCTCTCGTGTGTTACTTCTGCATCTTGCTGGCTGTCTGTCTCCCACCTCTAGAAAGAGAGCAGGGCCCTTGTTTACTTCCTTACTTGCACAGCTCTGGCAGTTAGCATGCTGCCTGGCACCTGGTGAGGACCCAGGAACTATTTGTGGAGTGAATTGATAAATGCAAAAGTATTGAACAAAATGTTAGCATGACAAATTCAGCAACGTATGAAAAATACAGTATGACTCAGTTGGATTTTTCTCAGGAATGCTGGTTTAAATTAGAAAAACTCATTGAAATGGCAGATAAAGAGAAACAACAAAATTATTTCAACAGATGGGGGAAACGCATGTTATGGAATTCAAAATTAAGGAGACCTCCTTAACCAGTAAACCAACAGCAAACATCACACTCGATGGTAAAACCTGGCAAGTGTTTTCTTTATTATCAGGAACAAGAAAAGGTGCCCTTTTTTTCATTGTTTCTCCTGGTCTCCTGCATTGTACCTGATGGAATAAGCCAACAGGAAGATAAATGGAAGGTACAAATCATGAAAAGAAAGCAAGCTCAGAATTTTCACAGATGGTATGATCATCAACAAACTCAAAGTAATTCACAGAATCAAAATAATTCAGAAGATCATCACAAGAAGTTTGTGAAATTTCTAGATACAAAATCAGTGTATAGATACCAAATCAGAATTCCAATTAGTTAAATTGTGGAAACAGACAAACTGTTTCTGAAATTTACGTGGTAAGGTGGGAGGGCCATTAACAGCATGATCCGCAGGAGGAAGATGAACAAGTTGGGGGAATTTTCTCCACCACAAAGCAAGACATATTGTAAGGCAGTGTGATATTGGCCCAGGGACAGACCAGGACACTGATGGAGCACAACAGACAGCCCCCAAACAAACCCAGGCCTCTCTGGGTACGTGGTAGTGACCCAGGTGACATCACAGCTCAGGAGAGAACGCATCAACTCGTTGGTAAATGATGCTAGGAAATATTTATCGATGAGTAATTGTCCCTATCATTTGTTAACCTCTTTTCCGGAAGCCACCACTGTGCTAGCCTCCCTTCCCAGACGCCTTTCTTCCAGGCTCTTTGTCTTGTTGGCTTACGTTCTTTCCCCTTGACTTATCTCGGTGCACTTTGTGGAAAGAGCAGTGGCAAAGGCTTGTGTTTATTTCACAGTGTTTAAATGGAAGTAAAGTACTCGTAGATCTCATCCTTCTAAAAAAAAAAAAAATGTGGACTATGTCCAGAGCTTCTGTCTTCTTTGAATTTTTATATCAGGGCAAGTCCGTGTATAACCCCACTAGATATTGGACAGATGCTAATGTTTCCGAGTATTGAAAAGGAAGTCCAGTCATTCCTTCAATGTATTTTTTTCATATGAGATCAAAGGCATAGTGTTAATTTGAGAAAATACAGCCAGCAACTGGGTACGTGTGAGAAGTGCTTCTGTGCATGTACTGGTAGTATCTGCCGGACGGCGTGTAAATGCCACGTTCAGCATTAGAACCATCGGCTCTGTTTGAGAGTCGGTGGCCCTGTTCTCCTCACAGCTTGTACTGAAAGTGTTTGCTGTGCAAATTCATCTTTATTGTCTTTATAGAGATTTTCTCAAGAAATGTTATTTTTCTCCCGTGCTGGCCCTCCACGTATGACGCTCTCACCGATCATCACTAAATGGAGTGATTTCTCGTTTGAGGGGCAGTGAAAACGTGGTGGTGGGAGGCAGCGGAAGCCTCAGCCTTAAAGGATGATTGTTGGGAGCATGTCCCGGGCCCCAGAGCACGGTTGCCATGGTGATTCTGCTGCTCTGCCAAGGCTCCTTCTCACTGTGGGTGGAGAGATGCTCCCCTGCCAGCAGCTCTGTGGGATTCTGGCAGCTGGAGAGAAGGCTGAAGTGATGCTCCGCTTCCCCCGAGGGGAGTTCGGAGAGTCTTCTTTTAAATCCAACAGGCAACTCGGGCCCCGTGGCAGGGCGGGGGCAGTTAGGATCTAGACCATCCCAAGTGCAAAATGTGCATGATAAGAGTCTTACTGTTTCTTATTTTGAGTAAAACTCTTGCAGAGGATTGGGACTTAAGTTGAAGGAGGCGAGCCTAACGTGGCAGTGAGGGAGGTTTAGAGAAACCTGGACGTGTCAGTAGGGATGATGGAATTCTGAGGGATTTAAATGGCCGCATTTCAACAGGGAGGAAAAAAAATATCCGTTCGATTCGGAGACCTTAAACTCATTCAGAAATGCCGTTGAACTCAAGGTCGTCAATTTGGGTTTAACGCAGTATTGAAATTTTTCTCATGTTTGTCGAAATTTAGAAGGCACTGCTCAGTTAAAGCTGTATGTAATTAATCCTATAGACCGTGACACTAACAACCCCCCCACCCCCACCTCCTGAACGTATGCAGTCTAGGTAACTGGTAACTGCTAAACCACAACTGAGAAAATGCAGAAGAAGTAGAAACTGACTCTGAATTAGAATTCAGATGAACAAAATTAATCAAAAGTCGTCAGTGGCATTTTAGTGACCGTCTATAGGCTTACCTCTTCATTTGTCCCTGGACCTCATTCTGATTTTATTTTTGCTTTGTTAAAAGCTTTAGGAGGACCCAGCAAAGATAATTCCTATCTGTGAATTTGATGTTCGGACTCTTTCTTTCTCTTTAGACTTCTATTCCAAAGGGTTTTGTTGACTACATTACATTAATCTGATTTTGACAGCTCTGACTGCAGAGGAAAGCCCACATACCTATATCAAATTCTTCAAGAACAGTAGTAGGGAGAAATCACAATCGGGTTTGAAATCATGGGAGTGTTTGGGGCGCTTCCCAAGATAAGGGGTAACTCCTCTTTGGGTTGGTACTGATTTTGTTTCTTGTTTTCCTTTATCTTTGCATAATCAATAAGGTGAAAATTTTACAACATGGAGAGACAGAGTAGTTCAAAGATTTTTCTGCTCTCCTGTTAATCTCCACTCAAGACTGTGTTCAGTGACATTCAGGGGCTACACACTCTGGTCTCTTCCATCTGCTAGTGAAATCGCTTCCCATCGTATGAAGTGTCAAGCTGTTCTACCGTTTTCTGCTTCCCCACATTCTGTGTGTGCGCGTGCACGTGTGTGTGTGTGTGTGTGTGTGTGTCGGGGGAATAAGGTTTAGGAAATGATTTTCTGTAATAACAATTGCTTTGAAAGTGCAGAGGTGTTCTGATTTCTTTTTATTTGCCTCTGGGGCAGAAGAGGCGAGCCATAATTCTCTCAAGAAGGCCAGTTCCAGTGATCAGTGTTCAAATTAGCCGTCTAGACCACTCTCTAAATGTAGAGTTACTTCACACAGGAAGCTTACAATTATTGCATGAATCATATGTTACTATAAACACATATGCATTCTAGATAAGGTGCACACAGATCTTCCTATGACTTAAGTACAATAAATAACAGTCCATTTTCCAATCTCATTTTTTATTTGCTTCTGCAGAAAGGAAGAGTCAGTTATATGGAGAGTTTTTGAGAGGCTTCGGCATTACAAAAGGAGATTGGATCAAGAATTTCCAAAAGGAGAAGAGTAGGAGGAAATCTCTGGAATGGGGGTAGGGGGAGGGAGGGACACAGGTAGATGGAGGGGAAACTGAGGTCATCGTAGGAGTTGCTCTGGGCCTGGCAGCCCTTTGTGTTTCCTTTCTCACCAGCAACTGGTGCAAAGTACCTCATCAGTATGTCTTATTGCAAAACATACACACTTAGGCATTCTAGTTAATCTCTTAGAAGATACCTAGCAAATTCTCACAGTTATCTTTGATACTAACAGCCTGATGTCTTAAACAAAAAGTTATCTTTCAAAAGACTAACGTAACAAAGCTTTAAAAAACAGAAGTGATTACTGTAGTCAACGTGTTTTTGAAAACCACGTTACAACACAATCATAGTTCATCTCAATATAGTTAAAGGTGTGTCTAGCAATGGTAGATACGATATTTATTGAGTAACTACTGTTTGTCATGCACTATTTTATGTATTGACGCACTCTTACTTTATTTTTTTATTAGCTCACTTCTAAATTTTATTTCATTTTAATTCCAATGTACTTAACCTACAATGTTATATTAGTTTCGGGTGTACAATGGGGTGCTTGAACAGCTCTGTACGTTACTCAGTGCTCCCAAGTTAAGTGTACTGTTTAATCCCCATCACCTACTTTACCCATCCCCCCACCAACCTCCCCTCTGGTAACCATCTGTTCTCTATAGTAAAGAGTCTGTTTTTTGGTTTGTCTCCTTTTTTCCCTTTGTTCGCTTGCTTCTAAGATTTTATTTTTAAGTAAACTCTACACCCAATGCGGGGCTAAAATTCATCACCCTGAAATCAAGAGTTGTACGCTTTCCTCACTGAACCAGCTGGGTGCGCCCATTTGTTTTATTTCTTACATTCCACATATGAATGAAATCAAGACATGGTATGTGTCTTTCTCTGATTGTCTTATATTGCTTGGCATAATACACTCTGGCTCCATCCATGTCATTGCAAATGGCAAGATTTCATTCTTTTTTATGGCTGAATAATATTTCATTACACACACACACACACGTATATACATATCCACACCACGTCTTCTTTAACCGTTCATCTGTCGATGGACACTTGGGCTGCTTCTGTAATTCGGCTGTTGTAAATAAATACCGCTACAAACACAGGGGTGCATAGATATCTTCTTGAATTAGTGTTTTCATATCCTTTGAGTAAATACCCAGTAGTGTGATTACCTACTTAATGCTCACAAGAATGATTTGAGGAGGGGCACCTGGGTGGCTCAGTCAGTTAAGCGGCCGACTTCGGCTCAGGTCATGATCTCGCGGTCCGTGAGTTCGAGCCCCGTGTCGGGCTCTGTGCTGACAGCTCAGAGCCTGGAGCCTGTTTCAGATTCTGTGTCTCCCTCTCTCTGAGTCTCCCCCATTCATGCTCTGTCTCTCTCTGTCTCAAAAATAAATAAACGTTAAAAAAATTTTTTTTAAAAGAAGAATGATTTGAGGGAAATTCTGTCACCCTTTTACAAATGATGAAATGAAAAGAATAAACCTACTGAAAAACATAAAGTGAGTCAAGATTTTACCCGTCCTCGTCTTTCTTTTCTCCTGTGCCCGTATCTTTCTCGTTGCTTTCAGTCATGCACCACAGCCAAGAACTGGGTTCTGCATTTGAGTCACTACAAAGCTAACGTACACTACTCTCTTAACTCAAAAGATTCTAATATAATTTGCCTTGCTACATGCAATGTTCTCAGATAGTCTCTAGTCTATTCTCTCAAACTTCTCAAAATTTCTGGTTGAAGTTCACTACATTAGGTTCACATTGAATAGGTTTTGACTCACTATTTTAAAAACACAGCTACAGGGAGTTCCTTAGAGTTAATGTCATTGAAATAAAAACTCAAGCATGTGAAACTGACAGCAATAAAGTGAAGGTAGAATGATATGTATGCACGTTGTGAAGATTGTGGGAAGTCTGAGTTGGGAAGGAAGGGCATCTGTTGGTCTGGGGGATAGAACAATGGAAGTAAATATTCTCTTATTTGTGGAGGATGGGCATATAATTAAGAAACCTGATTTTTATAGCCCCCAGGGCAGCCTAGGACTGGATGTGTGTGTTGACCTGATGTCATCTTTAAATGCAAATATAAATTCCCATAATGCTGACTTTTTTTTTTAATTAGATGAAGAAAAAATATAAATTTCTAACATTTTCCCGTCGGTCTTCTGCAGGGTGTTTTGAGTGCTGTATTAAATGCCTGGGAGGCATTCCCTATGCCTCTCTGATTGCCACCATCCTGCTCTACGCTGGGGTTGCCCTCTTCTGTGGCTGTGGTCATGAAGCGCTCTCTGGAACTGTCAACATCCTGCAAACCTACTTTGAGATGGCAAGAACTGCTGGAGATACACTTGACGTCTTTACCATGTGAGTCACCCTCCTATCGCTTCTTACGTTGACAGTATGTGTTCGCATTGCTGCGTGTTGAATAAACAGGGGTCTAAAGTCCAGTAAGGCACAGTTATAGGTGAAGAAATAAATACCCTTGGGTTATACACCTGAGATGAGATATCTTTGACCTTTACCATGAATACAGGACACATAGCAGAAGGTTGGAAGCCAGCTGAATCTGGACTTGATTTGTGTTTCAATTTGACTGTCAAGTTTTATCCAAAATTCAGTCACCATTAAGTGGAATGCTTGCCTTTCTTTGGCTCTTCTCATTTGAGCAGAAGCTGTTCTAATAGAAGAGAACAGAGGATAAAGAACAGAGCCAGGTGTGAACGTAGACACTGCTGCTAATTCTAGGCAGTTAGCAGAATTCTGCGGGTTCTCTCACCTTCTAAACACACCCATTCAGCTCTGGGTGTAATACTGTCTTTCTTTCCTGCCTCACAGAAGTGATGTGGACTTCCTAATTAATCTTTGGGAGTGGTTCTTATTAACTTCGGTTAATGGCAAATCATAAGAAATATTGAGCACCTTTTTGCTATAACCGTGAGTTATACTTAAGACGTACGTTTGACTCATAAAATGCAGAATCCTGGGATCACTGAATTTTAATATTTTTTAAAAAGTAACTCACACATGGTCTAGAAGTAAAAGAGTTTGCTGTTTAAGTTGCAATCCCTTGTTGCTGAATATCACAGAGAACGAGTGTTGAGGATTGAATTTAGTTCCAAATAAATTCCCAAGTCAGCTCATTTATTGAATGATACAATGCCCACAAAAAGAAAATAACTTGTTTTTGCGCTGTATTTTGTAATACCAGCTGATAGTAGACTTTCTATGGCACTAGCCAGCATAGCATCTGTTCCCCTACAACTTCTTGCATGGATTTCATGCTTCTTGATACTGTGCAATTAGAATATTTTTCATGTTGCTTTATTTTGTCATTCAGAGTAAATTCAAATCCGCTTAATTTATATATACTTTTTCTGGAGTAAGATGGGTTTAGAGTTACAGATCTTAGTAATTAATACGGCTGGTGAGAGTGACTTTGCTTTTTACTCTTAGAATTCCATCAAAAAGGTTAATGACATTTCTTATTTACCCAGAGCCAGTTCCTACTGACCTGGTATAATTCATTCTAGGACCCTAATCTAAGACAACGCTCAGTCAACCTGGACAACTTTCTAGGTAGAAGACAACTTTTCTCTAACTCCAATATCAGAAAATATACCCTATTGCTAAAAATTTTTATAATCTATCAGCTACAGACAGAATATCTTGAATAAAATATTGGCCGTACATTATATTTGTTATTGTATTAATTAAAATTGCTGATTTCTATATAAATGAAAAGATAAAAACCGGCACACATTTCCACCAAGTTATAGAGGAAGAATTTCCTACTTTGCAAAGTGGAAAGCATGTACCCTTGGACATAGTGTATAGCAAAATTTTTAGGAAAAGGAGTATTTATGGGAAATATTTATGCTTCTCTCAAATATAATGTCACTTAAAATTTGGGAAAGATTGGCCATAAAATAAGAAATATGACAAAGCGGGTGTGTGAGACTGAGCACCTCCCCCCAATATAGTTGTTAAGAGGAGAAAGGAGTTAATTTCCCTAACTCTGAAGTGTCCATTTAGAGCTCAGTCAATGTCACTGACTTATTGAAATGAAGAATTCATAGCAAATTTTAAAAATCATAAACTAAAAATGACAAAGGACTTTATATCACTTTCCTCATGTTTACCAATGTAATTTCATTTTACAAATTAGTTTTGAAAAATAGTAATGATCCATTAAAATTAAACTCTTTAAGCCCTTAGTAGACAGTTTATCAATTTCCATTACATTAGCTATATAGCATGAATTGACCCTTGAAAGTTTATTCGTCATTTGGAATATGATTGAATTATCTGAAAATGCTTTGGATTATTGCAGGATAGCCTGCAGAGATCCTTAAGAAGATGATGGCAAAGATATATTTTCATGTGATAAAACTGACATTTTCTTTTTAGTTTTATCTCAGCCTACACTGGACAAAATATGTTTTCACTGTGCATTATTTTAAGCTACCACAGATGTCCTTAAAATCTACAGATTCTCTATATTTAGGCTACATCCAAATTGCTAACCTTAGATACAGAATAGAAGTTTGTAAGAAATCGTGAGCCTAATAAGTGACAGGAGGCGATCGTGGACATCAGGAACCATTTGTCAAGACATCTATTTGACATTTAGACAGCAGACTTTCATATATCACAGACTTCTATTGCTCTGAAGGAAGAGTATATGTGGGAGTTCAGAAGAGAAAGCAGAGATCGTCTGCTTAATTTGGTACTTTTACCTTTGCTCTGTTTCATTGGAAATTAACTGAAATGAATAATGCATTTTTGGAATGGGAAGGACGCCATTTTGACTGGAATAAAGGCAAGTGCTCACCTTATCTCTATTTTTATATTTCAAATAACTAAAATTCTTTATACAAGGCCTTCTGAAGCTACCAAACGAATTCCAACTCTCTCCCTGTCTGCAAACAGCTTGGCAAAACAGAGGGAAGATATGCATCATAAACTTCTTAGGTACCATTAGTGCCAACTGATAAAGATTTTAAATGCAGGTTTAGAGCCAGTAGGGATTACCCTATGGGATGCTGCCTTGCAGGGATATCAGAGGAGTAGATAAAGTGAGGGAGAAACAGAGGATGTAAAATAAGAAAATCCAGAATAGAGGTGGATGAGAGATGTGTTTAGTGGGCAGCATAGTTTGCTTGGAAATAAGCTAAGGTAAGTTTGGAAGAGAATGTGAAGAAAACCCTTGTTGGCCAACTTTAGTCATTTACAGAGAGTCTATTTTTTCCCCCTCCTTCACATGCTTGGTTCAGCCAAATTAGGCACTCCTATCTCATTTACTTATAAAGGAAAAGAAGCCTGTTTACTGGATGTGTGAACTCAAAGATAAAACCAATTGCCCAAGCCTCCACTTTTTCTCCTATGGTCCTCGGGATCTGAGGATTACTCCATTCTTTCTCTTAGCTTCTCTGTCTCTGTCTCTTCACTGTCTTCTTTATCTTAAACACACACACACACACACACACACACACACACATCTCAATATGGTCAGTATCTCCAAGTCTACAGAAAGAAACATGTAGGTCAGGAGCTCTGAAAGATGACTGCTGCATTGCATTTCACTAATCGTCTGTGTGGCATGCAAAACTGACTTCTCATAAATAAGTTTGCATGTAAATAATAAACAAGTTTATAAATATTAAAAACCAATAAAGGAGTAATCTCCGCGGTCACGCAGTCTGCGTTTGGGACTCGAAATTCCCAGCAGTGCCAGCCTTCAACAGGGGAAGGCGATTGACACGCGGCTCCTCGATCCTCAGCTGATGTCACCCATCAAATCATTTTGTCCTACTCCATTTGGAAGGGGAGACCCCCAGAGAGAGAGAGGAGAGGGAATTGCTCAAAGATTTGGTGACCTGTTGATCTGTTTTTAAGTATCGCTCTGCCCCTCCTCATCAACTTGGTTTCTGAGGAACTTTTCATCCTTGCTAAGTCCATGGTTATTTGTTGGCTCCAAAGTTTTGTGACGATGAGTGTGTGGCCTAGCCCACCGCTTCCCTTAGGGGATAGATAGTCTTATCCTCTGACTATAACTTTTTTTTAGTTTGGCATAGCCGTTTAAGGCCCCTCAACATGGGGAACCGGTCCACCACTCCACCACTTTCTGCTGTATGACCAAGAGATCATTTTCTGATCCGTGATTCAGACTTCCTCACCTGAGAGCCACTTGGTAAGGTGTTCTGTGTTCCATCAGTTTCATTTGGTGAGTGAGCAAGAAAGTGGGGTAAGCATTTCACTTCTGCAGGACAGATTCATAGAGGACAGTGCAACGTGGAAACTGATTAGAAAATTAGATCTCAAATATCCAAACCACTAATTTTGCTAAGTGGTTTGGCTTCTTCAGTAACTCTCTGGAGGACTGAGCTAAAGACAGTCTTATTCACAAATACACCCTCTGGTAACTTATTAGACAGGGATTATATTTGGGTTTTGATAAATTATGGAGAGGGTCTAGGATCTGGTACCATTGATTTCCAAAGTGAATGTGTTTTGTGTTCGAAGTTTTATTACTGTGACTTGAAGCTAAGGTGTCAAAAACTGAGGTTACTAGATAATGAATTCTTTGTATTTAATGCACACATAAAAATTAATCTTGGGGCACCTCGGTGGCTCAGTTGGTTAAGCATCCAACTTTTGATTTCAGCTCAGGTCATGATCCCAGGGCTGTGGGATTGAGCCCCGAGTCAAGCTCTGGGCCGAGTGTGGAGCCTGCTTAAGATATTCTGTCTCTCTCTCTCTCTCCCTCTCTCTCTCTCTCTCCCCCTCTGCCCCCCCCCCCGCCAAGCCTCCACTTTTTCTCCCTCCCTCTCTCCTGCCTCTGTCCTCCACTCGTGCACTCTCTCTCTCTCTCTAAAAAAAAAAAAAAAAAAAAAAAAAGAATCTTTGTTTGCCTAAAACAAAAGCAGACAGTAAGCTCAGATAAAATAGATATATTGGATTTGCTCTCAACTTCCTATGTATGTAAATCTTTAAGTCTGCTTATAGTTCACATGTTTCTTTCTTGGAACTAAATGATGTAGAAAACAGTTTTCAGTCACTTAATGGATGGGAATGAGAAGGGAAAAGAAAGTAGGAACTCATGGCAAGACAAAACCAGGTTTCATAGGCTGACAGAAATCACAGCAGGGTACCCGTCCGACCTGGGGGATTGACAGTCAAACCAAACTGCTGGAGTCTTCTACTTACAAGCGTTTTGAAGACCAGACAAATTAGTACTGATAGGAGATTGTTGAGTTGGAGATATTGATTATTGAATTGGAGATTCAAAAATAATTTCAGTCTCATCTAGAACTTATGTTAGAAAAACCATACTGAATTCCTTACTTCTGGTACAGTGACCAGAGAGGATCTCCTTAGGCAGTATTTCAGCCAGACTAGTAGTCCTCAAATAAGTGTCAGAAAAAGAAAAAGAAAAAACCCACTTCATTAATATAAAACATCCACGATGAAACCCAGTATATAAACCATGAAGATGTTAGATGGAGAGACAACAGAGTGTGGTGGATATAAGAGCCCGGGTTCTGGGGTCAAACTCACTGGGTTACTTTCATGTGGTATCTGCCCCTTTATATTGTTGGGGGTTTTTTTCAGTTTATTTATTTGGAGAGACAGAGAGAGAGAGAGAGAGAGAGCAGGAGCAGGGAAGGGGCATAGAGAGAGGGAGAGAGAGAGACAGAGACAGAGAGAGAGACACCCAAACAGGCATCATACCATCAGTGAGGAGACGTATGCGGGGCTCAATCCCATGAATGTGAGATCACGATCTGAGCCAAAACCAGGAGTCGGTTCCAAGAGTCAGATGCTTAACCAGCTGAGCCATCCAGGCGCCCCTGCCCCTTTCTAGTTCTCTTACCTTGGACAAGTTTAACCTGTCTGCCTCAGTCCCTCATCAGTGAAAGGAACTTAACTAACACTGCCAACTTCCTAAGGTTGGTATGTGGATAAAATGAGTTGATATTTTAAAACAATTCTAACAGGACTAGCACCTATTAAGGCTACACACCTGTTTATGAACATACTGCTGACACTGCTGCTGTTACGATCATGATGATGGCCACTGTCACGCTTCCTAAAGTCTGTCCCTGCACACAATACCCCCTAGTGGTGGACTGTTTGACTAGAGTAGATATTCCAACCAAGGTAAGCACCGGAGTAGGCTTCAGACTCGATTAGAATTCAAAGATCTAATTTCTGTTCTCTTTTTTTTTTTTTAATTTTTTAGATGTTTATTTATGTTTGAGAGACAGAGACAGGCAGAGTGTGAGCGGGTAAGGGGCAGAGAGAGACACAGAATCCGAAGCAGGCTCCAGGCTCTGAGCTGTCAGCACAGAGCCCGACGTGGGGCTCAAACCCATGTATTGCAAGATCATGACCTGAGTGAAGTTGGACGCCCAGCCAACTGAGCCACCCAGGCGCCCCTGTTCTCTTTTTTAACATCCAGGAAAACAGCAACTTTAGAAAAAAATATTTACAGATAAGAATATGATGATTTCATTCAAATACAAATTGAAAGGTTATCTGGTAGAGGAAAACTTGCTTTGTGGTTCAGAGAGAGATTTAGGTCAATGAATTTCAGTTTATAAGGAAATAGTTTTTTGACTCAGTATAAAGAACTTTTCAAAAGTCAAGAATTTTCCAAAGAGTACTTGGTCTGCCTTGGAATGCACTGATTTGCCTGTCAATGAAGTATTCAGACAAAGCTGGTAATGAACTTCCAGTTCTGACATGCTTACAACCTGTAACTCACTTGCTAAACCTTAGTCTTTTATTCCAGAACAGCTGAGTGTTTCTGCCTGTTTTGCAAATTGGGTTATATAGCAAGTATGAAAATATATTTACATATATTTACATATATACATATATTTAAAACTTATTGCATTTATTTTCTTTCTATGCTTTTGTTTTCAAATATGCAAATATCATTTTTCAAGCTAATCTTTTGTCTGATTGGTTTTAAAATGAATTCACTCATTCAGCCAAAAATAGTGGGTCATACTATTTGCTAATCGATGTGCTAATCCTTAGGGATCCAGTGTAGAACAAGATAAATTTATTTTCCCCGGACACTGACATGGGAAAGGTATGTGAGCAAAGTGCCTTCCGTATCAGACTGCACAGATAGGAATCCAAGAATGGATAGTTAGTACTTGAATTGATTTCAGGTTAAGAAACAGAGGGAATGGAGAAGCTACAATAATTAATACTATAAGAGTATTGGCACAGGCATAAAAAATATATCAAATGGACCAGAAAAGAGAGGGGAAAAAAAGAATTAAGTATATGTAAGTAGTTATATGTATATATAAAATTATGTCCCTGGTCACATTTTTACCAAAAAACTTCCAGATGAACTGAAAGTTAAAATTTAAAAATAAACTATTTAGTAACAGTTAGAAGAAAAATAGATTAAGATTTCATTTATTAGGGGGCAAAAAGTATCTAAGAAATAGAAAAGTATCTAAGAAATAGAAGAGATCACAAAAGAAAATATATATGGATGTTATATCATATATATTAAATTCTACTCATTGAAGTACTTTAAAAAAGTAAAAGATACACGGAACTGAGAAAAATTTTTACCACTTACATGAGAAGAGGTCCTAATTTTAGTAAAGGCAGAATTAATTCAACAACGAAAGGATACATATTCTAGCAAAATATGAAAACATATTTCATCGAAGAATACAAATGGTTAATAGCGTGTAAATATATGTTCATCCACACTACTGAACTAAGAAAATTAATTTAAATGATACCATTGTTTTTACTGTCAAATTATCAGAAAAATTAAATAATAGTACCTGGTATTGGGAAACAGAGAATAAGTCGTCTTACTTGTTACCGATGCATTTTTAGTTTGCTTCAGACCTTCTGGATACCATGTTGACAATACATCCTTTACAAAGATTTATCTAAAATGATCGTTATTATGGGGCGCCTGGGTGGCGCAGTCGGTTAAGCGTCCGACTTCAGCCAGGTCACGATCTCGCGGTCCGGGAGTTCGAGCCCCACCTCAGGCTCTGGGCTGATGGCTCAGAGCCTGGAGCCTGCTTCGGATTCTGTGTCTCCCTCTCTCTCTGCCCCTCCCCCGTTCATGCTCTGTCTCTCTCTGTCCCAAAAATAAATAAAACGTTGAAAAAAAAATTTTTTTTTAAAAATAAAATGATCATTATTATCATGCTATTTGTGATAGTGATGCCTTAGCTTCCTATTGCTGCTCTAACAAATTACAACAAACTTAGTGAATTAAAAAAGCACATATTTATTGTTTTGAGGGTATTTTTTTTTTTCTTCCCAGTTCTGGGAAGTCGGAATTGGTCTTACTGGGTTTATTGAAATGGGCTGAAATCAAGGTATTGGCAGGATTGTGCTCCATCTGGAGGCTCTAGGGGAGAATCTGTATTTTTACTTCTTCCAGCTTCCAGAGGCCACCTGCATTCCTTGGCTCGTGACCCCCTTCCCTCTTCGAAGCCAGCACTATCACATTCTCAGGTCTCTCTCTGAATCTGACTCTGAATCTTCTGCATCGTCCTTTCACTTATTGGTACCCCTGCGATTATATTGGGCCCACCCACTTAACGCAGGATCACTTCCAAATCTCAAATCATTAATTTAACCGCATTTGCCGAGTCTCATTGACCAAGGTAACCTATTTGCAGGTTCTGGAGATTAGGTACAAACATCTTTGGGGGGCTGTTATTCTTCCTGCCATTCACCAAAAGTAGAGCATTGGTAAAATATATCATGATACCTTCGAATGATAGAAGGGGCCATAATCTTTAAAAAATATTAGATAAATTAGATAATATTTTCAGAGTATATTGACCAAAAATGAAGCTTGTAAGGGAGTATATAATCATCAAAACTTTTGGAATTAATTGTAGTTCCTATGGGGAAAAAACTTGGGAGGATAAGAAGTGAATAATCTGATTTTCTGGTTTTAATTTTATTCTTCTCTACAAAGAATATATATTGCTTTTAAATCCATAGGACAGTTGTTTCTAGAAACATTATCAAATTTTGAAGTTTGCATTTAGAAAGGAGGTTAAGTACTTTCAGGAATTCTTTAAGAAGTAGGATAATATAGATTGTTGCTTTGGAAAGCGAGAGTAGTGAAATAAAGGTGAGTTTTCTTATAGTCTCTGTCATTCATCCTACTATGGACACAATCAGTGACTTCATGATTAGAGGGGTAATTAACGCATTTTGTTGACATATCATTGACAGAAAACTCATTTAATTTAATTTTTCTAATATCATATTTCAATTTCTTTGTTAAGTTCATACATTGCAAGTACTTTTGAGGGAAGGAGGGATTCAGACCAGTCAGATGATGTCAGGTATATCAAAATTTAAATGTTTGGATAATTTAACATTTTGAAATGAATGTCCTTCTAGCAAATGTCCTTCTTCAGATTGTTTGAAGAAAACTTCATGTAAGAATATTTGAGTGTCTAGAAATGTCGATCAGGTACATAGCTTGCGGCAGGCTACATAACGGCCCCCAAAGATATCCAGAATCTCATCCCTGGAACCTGAGACTATCATTTTATGTGCAAAACAGACTTGAAATTGTGGGTGAGTTAAGGGTCTGGAGGTGGGAGGCTCTCTCACCTCGCAAGAGTGGAGTGATATATTCGAATTACTGAAAGAAGGAAACTGCCAGCCAAGAATACTGTGTCTGCCAAAATTATCCTTCAAAAAGGAAGGAGAAATTTCAAAATTTCCCAGATAAACAAAAGCTGGGAGTGTTCTCACCATTGGCCTTACCTTACAAGAAATGCTAAAGGGAGCCCTCCAAATTGAAATAATTTGGTTAAAAGGCAACCAAAAAAACCTACAAAAGTATAAAGCTCACTTGGTAAAGGTAAATGTATAGACAAATACAGAATACTGGAATACCATAATGCTGGCATGTAAATCACTTTAAAAATTTTTTTTATTACTTATTTTTGAGAGAGAGAGAGAGAGTGAGTGCAAGCCGGGGAGGGGCAGAGAGAGAGAGAAAGAGGGAGACACAGAATCCAAAGCAGGCTCCAGGCTCAGAGCTGTCAACACAGAGCCTGACTCGGGCTCGAACTCATGAACCGCTAGATCATGACCTGAGCCAAAGTTGGATGCTTAATGGACTGAGCTACCTAGGTGCCTCATGTAAATCACTTTTAATTCTGGCATAGAAGTTAAAAGACAAAGGTATAAAAAAAATTGTTAACTATAAAAGTGTGTTAATGGATACATAATATTAAAAGGTGTCGCTCATGACGTCAATAAACATAAAGTGTGGAGGGAAGAAAAGTAAATTTAGGTTATTTGTGATAGAAGTTATGTTGTTATTAGCTTAAAATAGATTGTTAACTCTAAAATATTTTATGTAAGAAACATGGTAACCTCAAAGAAAATATCCATAAAAGGTATACAAAAGAAATTAAGAAAGGAATCACAACATGTCACTACAAAAAATCAATGAAATAGAAAAGAGGAAAAGAAAGACAAAAAGTTACACAACGGATAGGAAACAATTTAAAATGGCAATAGTAAGTCATTCACTGTCAATAATAGCTTTAAAGATAAATAGATTAAACTCCTCGGTCCAAAGACATAGAGTGACTAAATGGATAATAAGTAAGATCCAAATATATGTGATCTGAAAGAGAATTGCTCTAGATTTACAGACACAGGCTAAACGTAAAGCATGAAAAAAGATATTCCGTGTAAATGATAACGAAAATAAAGGAGGAATGGCCATTCTTACATCAATCAAAATAAATTTCAAAACCTATCAAAATTTTGAGACAAGAAAGGCGTACCTGGGTGGCTCAGTCAGTTAAGCATCCGACTTTTGATTTCAGCTAAGGTCGTGATCTCACAGTCATGAGATCTGAGCATAGATTCTGTCTCCGTCTCCATCTGCCCCTCCCTGCTCTCTTGCTCCCTCTCTCTAAGAAGAAGGAAGGAAGGAAGGAAGGAAGGAAGGAAGGAAGGAAGGAAGGAAGGAAGGAAGAGAGAGAGAGAGAGAGAGAGAAAGGAAGGAAGGAAGGAAGGAAGGAAGGAAGGAAGGAAGGAAGGAAGGAAGGAAGGAAGGAAAAAGACAAATAAGGACATTTTATAATGATTACTATGTCAGTTCACCAGGAATATATATGTACACAACATCCAAGCACCCAAATATATAAGGCAAATATTGACAGATGTGAAGAGGAACTAGACAGCATCACAATCATGGTAGGAGAATTCAGTATTCTACTTTCTATACTGGATAGAACAACCAGACAGAAGGTTAGTAACAAATAGAGGACTCGAGCAACACTATAGAACAAATGGGCTTAATAGACTTATCTAGAACATTCCACCCAACAGCAGAATACACATTCTTCTTGAGTGCTCATCAAACATCATCCAGGATTGGTCCCATGTTAGGTCACACAACAAGTTTTAGGAAATTGAAGAGGCCTTGAATTCATATTGCTACCTTCTCATTTATTATAGAATCGAGAAGAATAAAATACTTAGTGATAAACCTAAGCAAGGAGGTGAAACATTTATATGCTGAAAACTATAAAACGTTGGTGAAATAATTTAAGTCAAACTCATAGAAGCAGAAAGTAGCATGGTGTTGGCCACGGGCCAGGGAGAACGAGAACGAATTCACTGGGATTTAGACTTTCGGTTACGCAGAATGAGCGAGTTCTAGACACTGTGCTTATAGTTAATTCTGTTACACACTTCATTGGTCAATGGGTAGAGCTCACGTTATGTGTTTTTTGCCTCAATAAAAACTAATAAAATATGAATATTCTCCACAACTGTGAAGGTTCCAAAGCAGCTTCAAGTAGTCTCTAAAATTGCTGATTTTTTTTTTTTTTTACTGAAGTCGAATAGGATATATATATATAACTGAGCTGGAAAAGCCATTCACCTCCTACTCAGTAATTCACTGGTTTTAGGTGCTTAGGAGGAAGCAGCCATTTTTCTACTTTTTTAAAAACAACCATTTTCAAACTTCAAAAAAGAGCTGCTATTTATGCACCAGCAACTTGTCTGCATGACCGTCAAACTACTCTATTCTATAGTCTGTAACATACAAGTGCATTAGACAGTGTCCAAATTAGTTTGAAACCATCCTTAGAGTGAGAGAAATACTGAAGAAGTAAAGAAATAAAGTAACTGCATGAGTGTCTTGGGTCCGCCATAACAAACTCGGTGGCTTAAAACCAGCAGCCTTATTTTCTCACGGCTGGGGAGACCAGAGGTCTGAAGCCAAGGTGTCAGCAGAAGGGCACTCTGTCCCTAGGGGGGTTCTGTTCCCTGCCTCTTCCGGGTCCTGGAGCAGGCGCTCCTTGATCTGAGGCCCAGTCTCTGCCTCCATCTGAATAGTATCTCCTCTTGCAAATGTCTCTCTCAAAACTCCCCGTGCCCCATCTCTCATAAAGATACCTGTGATTGGGGCGCCTGGGAGGCTCAGTTGGTTAAGAGGCCGACTTCGGCTCAGGTCACGATCTCACGGTTGGTGCGTTCAAGCCCCGTGTCGGGCTGTATGCTGACAGCTCAGAGCCTGGAGCCTGCTTCAGACTCTGTGTCTCACTCGCTCTCTGCCCCTCCCCACTCATGCTCTGTTTCTGTCTCAAAAATAAATAAACATTAAAAAAAATTTTTTTAATTCAAGAAATAAATAAAAGATACCTGTGATTGTCTTGAGGGGCCACCTGCATATTCCAGGATAAGCTTCTCTCAAGATCTTTAACTTATCATCATGTGCACCACAGAAGGTAAAATTCATTCTTTGCCATATAAGGTAATATTCAGACGTTTCAGGGGTTAGGAAGTGAATATATTTGGAGGGAAGCATTTTTTTTTAACCTACCACAGTCACCAACACTGTTTTATGCTCTTGAAATAGTTGCTACCTGCAAAAGCTTTTTCTAAGTATGAATATATTAGAAATGTCTGGCAATACGTGAGCACAGTAAATATGACTGTATAGTTCTTTCTCGAGACACTTGTGATCACCTCCTTTTTGCTGTGAGAGGAACACAGGCGAGCATAAGCAGCAACTTGGGATGTTAGAATATATAGGAGCCAGGGGCGCCCGGGTGGCTAAGTCGGTTGGGTGTCCGACTTCGGCTCAGCTCATGATCTCATGGGTTGTGAGTTCCAGCCCTGTGTCGGGCTCTGTGCTGATAGCTCAGAGCCCAGAGTCTGCTTTGGATTCTGTGTCTCCCTCTCTGCCCCTCCCTCCCCGCCCCCACACTCTGTCTCTCTCTCTCTGTCAATAATAAATTTAAAAGAAAATTTTTTTAATTTTTTAAAAATTTAAAAAAGACTATATAGAAGCCAAAAAGAAAAGCATCATTCTAGGTTAAGATAGGGACTAGATCCCATTTCCATAAGACCTAAAATAAACACACACACACACACACACACACACAATCTGTTGCTGACTGTTTCTATTCCAATCTGTAAGTTTTCTGAATTGCTACGTTTCCTAATAAACTCAAGACATAAGTATAGATGGATATTTTCATATGTATATTATATATATTGATATATATATATCTATATATATCACATATATATATCGATATATATGCCATAACTCTAAACCCCAAATATTATTCCTTCCTACTAAAGTCAGGAACAAAGAAAGCAAGGATGAACTCTTTCTATTTAACATGATCTGGATGTATTTGTCAACTCAGATTAGGAAAAATAATCAGGAAGGTAAGAATTGGAAAACAAGAAAACTACCTGTGTTTCATGTCATTTGCAGATGACATGATGGTGTATGTGGAAAATTTGAGAGAATCAGTGATAAAACGAATTCAGATAATAGGAGAATTCAGCAGTGAAGCAGGATATGAAATTTACATGTGAAAATTAATAGCATTTGTAGAGACAGATAATAACCTATTAGATGTACTGGTAGAGGAAAATTTGCTTTACAGTGACCACCAAAAATTAAATAATAAATGTAATAGGAAAGGCTCAAAACGTACAGGAATCAAACTATAAAACATTCCTGAAAGATGGAAAAGTAGACTTTAACAAATGAAAAGGTACCCCGTGTTCTCGGATAGGATCACGAACATGTTAGTGCTCTCAAAATTAGTGTATAGATTCAATGCACCATAATAAAATTCCAGTGAGTTTTTTTTTTTCTTTGTGGAGCTAGACAAGTCGACCCTAAAATTCATGTGGAAGAAAAACACAAGATCAGCTAGGAAATCACTGAAGAAGATCCATGAGGGGATCTAACCCTACCAGATATTAAAACATAATCAAAGCCCCTAAATGGAATGGAAAGGAAAGCAGAGAAATAGAAACATTTAGATCCAGAAGACAAGTGCATGATGGAGAGAGTCCTCAAACCAGTAGAGCAAAGGTGGTCTCTTTTTTTAATTCCAGTATTATTAAGCTATACAGTGTTATATTCGTTTCAGGTGTGCAACATAGCGATTCAACAATTCTGTATTCTGTACTCAGTATGCATCACGATAAGTGTACTCTTAATCCCTTTCAATGGTGTTCTTAATGATGTTGGGACAACCAGACAGCCTTTTCTCTCTCTCTCTCTCTTTTTTTTTTTTTTTTTTTTACTTTTGATTCCTTGTACTCTTGACTTTAACTTCGTAAGGGATACGTAAATATCTGGAGTTTTATGAGGCGAATCCCTGATGTCATATCATGTCACCCCCAAATCCTCCAGTATGTGTCTCCGGAAGACGACTTGTCATAATAATGCCATTATATAACATTGGATACAATTAACGATACTGCTGCACTCTCTGATATTGAAACTAACATAAACCTATAAAATATGGGTGCTGCTAGCCTCCCCACCCCCCAGAGAAGCATCCACGTCTGAGAATTTCCAAGGTGTTATAGACAGCCGTTTTGAAAAAGATAAAATTAGGTCCAATTCTTGCACGTCCCAAAATATAAACACCAAATTGATCGGAAGTCTAAATGTACTAAAACGGAATGATACACACACTGGGAAAAAACATGGGTGAATTCCTCGATAGCTTGGGTATTATGACAAAAATCCCAGTGTAATGAAAAAGAAGACAGATAACTTTGACAACATCAAAGTTTTTTTAAGTTTTATGGCAAAATGCCATAAGCAATGTCAAAAGACAGATGGCAAAGTAGGAGAAAATTTAGCAACGTGTATTATAGGTAAAAGTCAAATAGCTCTACTAAGCAAATGTATTTAAAAAATTGAGGTGAATATAGGACGTGGGCAAAACACATAACGGTTCACAAAAAGATAAATATTGCCCATGATCATATAAAAAGGTGATCAATATCACTCTTACTAAGATAAATAAAGGAAGACTACAATACCAGTTATCACCCATCAGCTTAGCAAAAGTTCAGAAGCTTGACGATACACTCTTTGGTTGAGGTTGTGCAGAAACAGATTCTCATACATTGCTGGTTGGGATACAGAAATGGCGCAGCCCTTACAGGGAGGAATCTGGCAGTTTCTAACCAAGCTACACACCTTCCCTTTTCAACTGATCGATCCTTCTACCCTAAGGATATACTATCAACTATTTTAATACATTTCTACAAGGTTGTTCATTGCGGTATTGTTTGTGATTGCAAAATATTGGTAACTAAACGTGCAAGCATAGAATACTGGTGAATAAATAATATATGTATATATATTATACTAGGAGTACATGCAACTGTCAAAAATAATGAGGAATATTGCTGTGAACTGAAATGGAGTAATTTTAGAGGATATTATTGATTGGTCAAAGCTAAGTGCAAAAGAGCCTATGTATATGCTCCCTCCCATGTAAAAAAGAAGGGAAAACAGGAATATGTACACACACATGCATACATTCACACTTGCCTTTACATTAAAAAAAAAAAAACAGAAGGATTACAAGGAAGCAATGAACAAGGAACAGGTTGGAAGGGATAGGGAAGGTCATGACACTTCTCTGGGTGTATGTTTTTAGACAGATTTGACTCTTAGAAGCATGATGATGTTTTACATGTTCAAAAATGAAATTAAGTCAATATGGATGGAAGGGGGACCTAAAACTGAAACAAACTAAAACAAATAGACCCCTACTGCATTTCAAATGAATACCATAACCACAAAGAAGGGAAGAAAAAAGAATTCACTTATCTAAGTAATTTAGAAACACAGTATTTGTATACTCTCAGTGTTAGGCGGAGGGCAAGGGGAATTGCAAACATCCTAAATTCTTCATTTTAAAATTTTTTATTGTTTATTTATTTTTGAGAGAGACAGGGCATGAGCAGGGGAGGGGCAGAGAGAGGGAGACACAGAATCCGAAGTAGGTTCCAGGCTCTGAGCTGTCAGCACAGAGCCCAATGCAGGGCTCGAACCCATGAACCGCAAGATCCTGACCTGGGCCAAAGTTGGTGCTTAACTGACTGAGCCACCCAGGTGCCCCCTGACTTCTTTTTAAGTAGGTTTTATTTTTATAATACTTTGGATGAAATAATGTTGAAATAACTTTAGGCTTATTACAAATTGAACAAAAGAATACATGTGTATTCTTGGGAATCAGGATTCTCATTAAGGAAGGGGGACATACAACATAGACTGGAGGCAGGCAACCAAGAACCCTGTGGAAATCGATTGGATTTGGAAATATCACTCTGAATTTGAGATTTCTAAAATACATGTGTGTGATATGCAGACATGTGCACATGTACACGTATGTGCATAGGGATGTAACATGTTTATGTACATGCATATATGAATGTCTAGGTGTATAAATCACCACAGACACCACAGCAGCAGTGAGAACACATACTACCCACATCTTGATCTCCAATACTACTAATTAAAAGAACCAGGGCCTGGGGCATCTGGGCAGCTCAGTTGTTTAAGAGACCAACTCTTGGTTTTGGCTCAGCTCATGATCCCACAGTTCATGAGATTGAGCCCCACGTCGGGCTCTGCACTGACAACACTGAGCCTGCTTGCGATTCTCTCTTCCCCTCTCTCTGCCTCTCTTTCTATCTCAATAAAATGAAATAAACATTAAAATAAAGAACCAGGGCTTGGCAAAGGGATTCCTAATTGGGGCTTGAGGAAGATATAAACCAAATGAGCTGGGTCCTCTTGCTGTGTGAGAAGGTAAGGAATACTTTACAAAAAGTGATGGCCAAATGTCACACAGATATAGGAGCCAGCTTTGGGGACACCCATTGGCCAAGTCGAGAATAGTTTGAGCACCAAAATTATAGTAGTGCCTTATAAACTTCAGGAGAAAGAAGCAGACATCATTAGTCCATATCATTAATGGACAAATAGACAAAAACAATAAGTAAAAAGGGGAGACGGGAGGGCTCTTGCTTACACTGGAATATCCAGTGCCAACTGGTAAATATGAATGAGGGCTACCGGTAGAAAATGAGCGTTTTGTTAACACAGTGGGAAGATTGGATTAGTCAAGATCCAGCCATCGGTGGGTGCTAACACTGGCAGGAAGTTTTGATGAGGAGCACGGTGTTTGCATGGTCCTCCGGTGGCTCTTTACAGATCACTTATTAGTTACAAGGGAAGCAGTAGTAATTACACAGCACAGAAATCAGACGTCACCTTGACTAGATGATGCAAATTAGTATCACTACGGAGGGGCAGAGGCACGGAGTATCACCTTTATCATATTCTAGCCAAGAATGAGTAATCTGAATCTAGTCATAAGGAAACGTCATCAAATTCAAAATGAAGAACATTCTATCTAATGAGGAGGGAGTGGGATTGTACTCCTCACCTGCGCCAATGTCATAAAGACAAAGAATCTGTGGGAGTGTTCCTGGTTCAAAGAGAGTAAAGAGACGTGGCAAATAAATGCAGTACGTATCCCTAGACTGGGTTGCATACTGGGGGAGAAGATGCCATAAAGTTCATCCCTGGGTCTGTCCAGTTGGTAAAACTGGAATACAATAATAGATTTGACACAAGTATTGTATCAGTGTTAGATTTCCTGAAGTCAATAACAATATGGTGGAGAATTTCTCTATGTTCAGGTGTAATTACCCAGAGAGAAACACAAGAGAACAATAAATGAGGTAAAGTATTATCAAATAGATAAAGGATGTACAGTTTTTCTTCGTATTATTCGTGTTCCTCCACTTTTGTAAATTTGAAATCCTTTCTAAACAAAAACTTAAATATATTTTAAAGTATGTCATTTTAACTTGAAAATCTTATGGAGAAGCCCACTAAACCAAACTCTTCAAAGTCTGATCTATCAGTCGAAATCCTCAGATTCTTTCACACGCCTGGTGAGCTCACAAGTTCACATCGTCTGCTGCACTGCCCCTAATAAGTAAAACTGTGCAGTGTTTAGATTTTCAGACAGGGGAAGATCAGTCATTAAACAATTGCCCTGGTACAGTGAATGCTATTACATGCATTCAATTAAAAATAATATTGTCATAGCATGAGGAGTTCCTAAATCTCCATCAGCATGATCAAGCCTTCTAATCCCTCGTTTGTCCTCTTGTAAACAGTCCTCATCGTTTGTCTCCACCCTGTCTACTCCATTCATACTCCAATAATAAGAGAAAAGAGAAAAAACAAACGATGATGTGAAAGAAAGAGCAATTTTCGTACAAAAGGATATCAAGACTACAAAAAACAGAATGTTAGCTAACATGTATACCTCTCCACATACCATGGCTACACAAGTAGTTTTGTTTCTAGAAGCAGCAAAATAGATAAGTTATGGTTTTTCTTTCCAAAGGGCTTTGGGGTTCCCGTACAATATCTGGAATAACAGAAACATCCATTTACAATTTATAGACAATACACGTGTCTCCCCACCTTTAAATACATGGGCACGGACCTGTGAGAAAGGAAAGACTACCTGCCCATTCTCTGTGGTATTTATGCCATAACTGAGCTCAGGCTCAGTTCTGTGTCTGAATTCTAAATCCATTAGCGATTCTGCCTAAAAAAGGCTTGATTTTTCAAAATTACAACGTTTCTTTAAAAACATAATTTTTTCATTATTGACATTATTATCAGCAGAAGATACTCGTCATTGTTTACAGTAAGCATGAAATAAAACACAGTGACCATTGACTGTCATAAAAAAAATCACGAGGTGGTCATGTTATCAAAATGGATTCGTCATTAACCATGAAGCTTTCTTTCTCTTTTGATATGTTTTCAGAACTCAGTAGTATATACATAAATCTTTATATCTGACATTTTGTCGTAATTGGAGAAATTATATGATGAAAATCCTACTTGTCAAATGAATTTCAGCAAATCCCTCTAGCCGCGTGACTCACTGCTTTTCCAAGACTACCTCGGCATGAACCAGGGAAGGGGAGGCAGGAAGGGAAGAGGGGTAAACACAGACGAAGAGCCCTATCAACAGATACTAGAAGGGGCAGAACAAAACGTATATACAGATATTAGGCATATAAAGCAGAAATGTGTTTAAATCCAGCCTCCATCATGGGCATAAATACACTATCGCTGTCGTTCCAAGGGAGCCATGAGCATAGGAGAATCAATTGCCACCAATCAGGCATGAAGAGTTGCTGAAATAAACGCCTTTGTCTCTTCTCCCCCAGGATTGACATCTTCAAGTACGTGATCTATGGCATTGCAGCTGCGTTCTTTGTGTACGGCATCCTGCTCATGGTGGAAGGCTTCTTCACCACCGGCGCCATCAAAGACCTCTATGGGGATTTCAAAATCACCACTTGCGGCAGATGTGTGAGCGCCTGGGTACGTTGCGTGTCTGTGTTCACGTGGGTTTCTTTCAATAGCACACAGGTGTTTGTATTCATCTGCCGAGAATTAAAGTATTTTTTTTTTAACACAGTCACGTTCCCTCCCTGCGATGGCGATCTACGATTTTAAAAATATTATTTTCTCAGTTAAGATTATTCCACGTGAAAATTCAGCTGCAAATTCTCAAATCATAGGCAACACAACTAGTTTTTGTTTTAGAGGCAGCAAAACGGTAGGTTGATTTATGAGTTTTTTTTTTTTTCCAAAGGGCTTTGGGATTCCCATACGATATTTAGAAGAGCAGAAAAAAATCCATCTGCATTTATGGACAGTATGTGTGTCTTTCCTCCTTAAATATATGGCTGTGTGTTACTGTAAATTTGGGGGAACTGTATTATGTAATTTCTGTTTGATATGACATAAGGTAAATATCATACTATTACTGGGGCACCTGGGTGGCTCAGTTGGTCAAGCGTCCAACTTTGGCTCAGGTCACATCTCACGGTTTGTGAGTTCGAGCCCCACGTCAGGCTCTGTGCTGACAGCTCAGAGCCTGGAGCCTGCTTCGGATTCTGTCTCCCTCTCTCTCTGCCCCTCCCCTTCTCACGTTCTGTGTCTCTGTCTCTCAAAAGTAAATAAACATTAAAAAAAAAACTTTTTTAAATTGTGCTATTACTATCGTATTATTTTTAATCCTTACTGATAATGATATTTACTGGTAAATTGAACTTATAGTCTAGAACTACAGCAAGGCAATCAATGCATGTAGATCTGTTAAAGCGCAAGAGTGGTTTAAAAATTGAGTAATGTAGTTGCAAGTACTTTTGAACATTTATGCAGAATAATTTTCCTATAAAGAAATGCTGGAACTTCCATTATTGGCTGAAAAACATAAGAAACACATTTTTCTTATATTTCCGGTGTCGTATAGGAACATCTGTGTGATTGCAGCATATGTTTCATATTAAATAAGAGGTCTCTAAAAAGGAATGATATAACTTATATCAATATCGCAGAAAAGTTTGAAAATACCTGTTCATCATCAAACCTATGTTATTGTTTTACCAGCTTGTAGCAAGTTCTGTCATGCTGTTCAGTGTCAGCAGTGATAATCATCTGCAGAAAGGTTGCCCGTGTTGTGGGTGTTCGTAATTTACCCTGGAATCATTTCTTGTAAGGCTCATTTCTTTGGAATGACGCTTATTGAAAGAAGTTTTTAGGATCAGCAATTTCAAATTACAGATCTGGAGGTAGTTAAGTTAAAGGTCTTTGGTTGATTTCAAAAATGAAATATGATTATTCTCTGGGCTACTTGTCAGTGATCCCTAAGTGAAGATACCTGTCTCTATGAAGAAAGCAAGTTGCGATTTGAGATTCATGTTCCGCCGATAGAGTATAGTGATTTCAGTTAGTGATAGGCTGTTTCCTACCATCAGGAATCATCACAATACTACCTGTGGGCCTTAGCGAGTCACATGACTCCTTGAGCTCACACTTGACTCAGTTACAGAATGAAGACAGTAGATCATCCCTTCTGCTCGTTCCAGCCCAGAGAGTCCATGATGCTAAAGCACTAGTGAAATAATAGAGAAAACCGATATCTCTAAGCACGTTTTCACCATCGGGGAGCAACCTTTTGCCAGGAAGGGTGCAGTTGATTATGCTGTTTCGTTGAGAATTGTAAAATCACTTCCTCGGGTCGTATGCAGAAGTAAAAGATCACAGAAGAAAACTGCTATCTCTGTACGGTTAATAATGATCTGCTGACCTTTCACACGGCCCGAAGATATTTCAAATGAGAATTTTTAAAGCGAAAACACGAGCCACCTTTTCTTCTATAATAGTAACGATAGTGTTCATCGGTCCCGCCCAAAAGACCAGAAGCTGCGTGGGCTCCTCCAGAGGGGACGCAGGAGGGAGTTGGCCCCCTAAGACACCCCACCCACCTGGAGGTGGGTGCACCCCCAACCTGGGAAGGAGCAGAACTCGGCAAGAGCCGGAGCTGTATGTTGTGCACCTGCAGAGGTCTGTCCCCACACCCAGGGGCACAGCCGCACTGCCCGGAAGCAGGTGGGGGCTGTGGTGCCGCAGGACCTGCTACCCTCTCTACCCACCTTGCTGGTCCCTCGGGGCTTGTGGTCAGAATGAATGGGGGTGGGGATTCAGTCACCTTCTCCTGCTGCCCTTTTCCTTTGTTTCCTATTTCCACTCTGTTTTTCCCCCCATTTGTAGGTAGATGGTACCTTACAGTCCACTCTGCGTTCTGTGAGTTCACCTGTTAGCCCCTGGTATCTTCCTTCACTTTAAAAATGTCCTATTGATGCTACACCCATGCATTTCTTGAAATACTGAGTAATACTGAAAGGTGAAATAGTTTTTTTGCAGCAACCATATTAAGTGAAAAGCTTCCGGAAGACAGACTAAAAGAAACTTGTCATTCTGTCCTGTTTCTCTATGTTGTATAGAAAGTAAAATGTCTACAAACTGAACTGACATCAGCACAAATGAAGTTAATTTTTTTTTAATGTTTATTTAATCTTGACAGAGAGAGAGACAGAGCCTGAGCAGGGGAGGGGCAGAGAGAGAGGGAGACACAGAGTCCGAAGCAGACTCCAGGCTCTGAGCTGTCAGCACAGAGCCTGATGCGGGGCTCGAACCCACAGACTGCGAGATCATGACCTGAGCTGAAGTCGGACGTTCAACCGACTGAGCCACCCAGGCGCCCCACAAATGAAGTTAATTTTAAAGCAGCATCATATCACTGAATAGAGGATGCTGATCAATACTCTCTTTTCTCAGTGGATGCTCTTGAAAGCAGAAGTTGATCTGCATTATAAATTTCCTCGCCTGCGTATCAAAACCAGTTGAAATCCATTTCAGAATTTTAGGTGCTGTCATTCAAAACCCTGAATGTGCGGCACATTAAATGTAAAAGCACAGTTTTAACCTTTGTATTATGACATCAGGTGAACAGTTATTAAAATACTTTAAGGAACAGCATTTATTTAAATTAAATATTGGGGCGCCTGGGTGGCTCAGTCAGTTAAGCGTCCGACTTTGGCTTACAGTTCGTGGGTTCGAGTATCACGTCGGGTTCTGTGCTGACAGCTCAGAGCCTGGAGCCTGCTTCAGATTCTGTGTCTCCCTCTCTCTCTGCCCCTACCCGCTCACACTGTCTCTCTCCTTCAAAATAAATAAACATTAAGGAAAATTAAAATAAATAAATTAACTATTAAATGGCACCAAGTTGAGTACAAGTCAACAGGTGTTATTCGATACGTTAAACACGAACTCATACTTACTTTTTTTGAATGTCTTCTCCGTTAAATATTAAACCAAAAAATCTCTTTATTCAGTTGCAATTGGGGAGGCATTCAGTGTCTCACATTTTGAAATCTGCGGGTATGTGCTGTGACATCATTAAGCTTTCTTATTTCTAAAAATTTCCCATTACTGTTGTGACACCAGTGTGGATCTTGGAATTTGTCTGTGTTTGTTCCGACACTTCAGATTTTTAAGCCCAACAGTTTTGAAGTAATAGAATTCTTTTTTTAATGTTTATTTATTTATTTTGAGAAAGAGAGAGAGAGAGATCGTGATCTCACGGTCGTGAGATTGAGCCCCACATTGGGATGCACACTGGGCGGAAAGCCTGCTTAAGATTCTCCCTGTCCCTCTGCCTCCCTCCCCCGCTCACAGTCAGTCTCTCTCTCTCTCTCTCTCTCCCCCCCCCTCTCTCTCTCTCTCTCTCTCTCTCACACACACACACACACACACACACACACACACACAAATAAAAAGAAATTAAAGCTTTAAAAAAGGAGAAATTATTTTTTAGAGCAGTTTTAGGTTCACAGCAAAATTGAGTGGAAACAGATTCCCTGTATACCTCCTGCCCGCACGTATGTCTGGCCTCCATCACTATGAACATCCTGCAACAGAGTGGTACCTTTGCCACGGCCAATGAACCTAAAGTCATAGTTTACATTACTTTACCCGTGGTGCACATTCAAGGGGTTTGGACAAATATATAATGACACGTACCCACTGTTACAGCATCATACGGAGTAGTCTCTCTGCCCTAAAACTCCTCATGTTCACCCCTCCTCTCTTCTAACCCCTGGCAACCACTGATCTTTTTACTGTCTCAGTAGATTGACCTCTTCCAGAATGTCACGCAGTAGGTAGGCTTTTCAGCTTGGCTTCTTTGACTTAGTAATAGGCATTTTTAATCTTCCCTCCGTGTCTTGGCGTAACTTGATAGCTCAGTTCTTTTTGGTCCTCAGGGATACTCCAGGGTCTGGATGGACCACAGCTGATTTATCCATTCACCGAGTCCAGCACATCTGCCTTTCTCCCGAGTTCTGGCAATTATGAATAAAGCTGCTATACACATAGCAAATAGTTTTTAGAACAATTCTCTGATCACTACTTGTGCATAGGTAGTTTGGGGCCATAATGATGGCAGTAAGATGATGATGATTGCATCTTTTCAAGTTAATTTACATCATGTTACGTGATTTTTTTTTCTGCCGTCAACTTCACACGGTGTATACTTTCGAGAGCCTTCTGAGTTCAGTATTGCTAGTGCTGTTCCATTTTGCATCTGTAGTGGTAGCATATTCCGGTATTGATTTGCTTGCTTTTCTTTGACTTAGCATTTCTTCGTGTTAGAATTGCGGTTCTCAAGCAGGGGCTCTTTTCCCCGCTGGGGACGTTGAGTAGTGGGCAGCCGCAGAGCTGGCATCTGGTGGGTTGAGGCCAGGGATGCCGCTAACCGTGCTGCTGTGCACAGGACACTCCCCCGTAAAGAATTTGCTGGCCCCGAATTTCCATAGTGCTGAAGTTGAGAAACCCTGGTTTAGAAATTTGGTTTCTGTCCAGTGCCTCATTCATGCGTGCATTTGGCTGACACTGGCATAAATTTCTGGCAAATCGTCCCCACTTTACCTTTTTTCACTTCAGATGTACTGCTCCGAAGAGCCTAAAGATGAATGCCAAAGAAGCCTTCACATCACATGTGCTCATGAGCGCTTCATTGATTCGCGTAGAGCAGTAGCCCTTCACACCGGATGTCCGTTAGAATCACCTGCAGAGATTTTTTTAAAATATAGATACAATCTGCACGGGCAAGGCCTGGGGCATCTCTTTCTCACAGTCGCCAGATGGTCCCCCTGTGTGGCCACGGCGGAAAACCACTATGAGAGGCTGGGCTCCCCCCACTAATGTCCACGTAGTGAGACTTCTCCATCACAGTACATCAGGGCTCCAAGCTATTTCTGCCCGCACGATGACTATGGTTGATGATATGACTTTGTGCGTTTTAAAGTTGTGCAGGGAGTAGCTCATGAAAGTTCTCATCATAAGAAAAAAACGTGACCGTGCCTGGTGGCAGACGTTAACTGGACTTACTGGTTATAGTGAGCGTTTATTTCACAGTGCGTGTAAATATCAAATCATCATGCCATACACCTGATACTGGTATGTTGTCTGTCCGTTATTCCTCCGTTGAAAAGGAGAGTAGTTCATTGATTTATTTAATCCTCACGTGACAGAATAGCATCTGCCATGTTACTAGCAATGGAAAGCTAGAAATAAACTACTGATAATTATGAGAATTTTATTACATACAGAGATTTTTTGTTTTAACCTTGGATTACACTTGATCAATTTGAATAATCTTTCAGTGTGGGTAATTATCAGATTCTAAGATCAAACATTAAGTAGGAAGATAGAATTATATTTTTTGCTTGTTTAATTTGGGTACTTTTGTGACCCCGAACTGCTACGCCCTGAAATAGGATGGGTGTGCGCTCAAAATTCCCAAAAAAAAATTCTTTTGTGCCCTTCTTAGAACAACATGTATGAATTGGGCGTCATGAAAATACTTTCTCACAGCAAAGATATCTTCTGTCAGCCCTGAGAGTTCTGGCCTTGTAGCGTGCCGGGGACAGCAAGCGTGAGTCCTTGTGGTGGTTTCCAAAGTCACGCCGTCCATCGGCCCGCAAAGTAGCGGCCACCACGCGCTTCAAAGTGTCCCAATCCACTTGGAATCTAAACCTGTTGAATGGTAAGTCCCATTCTACAGTGAACAGCACCTTCAAAGGAAGCTTTTGAAAAAACCCCTGGGACCGAAAGAAACCGAGATAGACAGGATGCAGCGAAGGCATGCTGATTACCCTCCCGGGGACTTCCGCGTGGCCTGCAGCGGCCGAAGCGCTTCCAGCCGCGTATCGTGTTCCCCGTTCTCGAGGCTGTGAATTAGCCTTGAGATCTACAATGGCAAATCATGAAAATGTGAATCAAGACGGCTTCTTTCTCCCCCAAGGAGTTCCACTAACAACGTTTCTTCAGTTTTGGGGTGGTTTCCACGCTTTCTAGAGCCTTTCTCGAGTGGGAGCCCACTTTGAATAACTTGCCCAGACTCGAGAACTTCTCCTCCTTTTTATTTTCTCCACACGTGAAGTGAAGTCTAATTCCCTTATTCTGTACGGTCCTATCCTTCAGGAAAAACGTATATTTTGATAGTAGTGGCAGTAATCACAATAATGCTCTCGCACGAAGACAGCTAATGTTTTGTCTGTGCTTCTTAAGAGCCGCAGTCTTTGCTAAATGATTTTTATGTGTTATCTCTTTGCAGCCTCACTAAATCATGTGAGATCAATTTCGCAGGTGTTCTCATTTTACAAAGGCAGACACTGCAGCATAAAGAGCAGTCAGACTCCATCCAGCTCAGAAGCCTGTGCCTTTAATCAATGTGCTGTAAATCCCCCTTTATGGCTAAACAAATGTGACATTTAGGTTGGGGACACATCAGTGAGTGGCATGTTGGTGCTGGACAAATCCCTCAGCCTCTGCCCTCTTACAGAATAGAATCAAATGGCAAAGAAGGGAAAATGACTTGCATCAAATCTACAGATTAGCGATGTTGAAGGTGAATGGGTGCTGGTACGCCGAGCATTCTTTTTCTTCCTTTTTAATGTTTATTTTATTTATTTTTGAGAGAGAAAGACCGAGCGTGGGCCAGGGAGGGGAAGAGAGAGAGGGAGACAGAATTTGAAGCAGGCTCCAGGCTCTGAGCTGTCAGCATAGAGCCTGACGTGAGGCTCGAACCGACAGACCGTGAGATCAGGACCTGAGCCAAAGTCAGACGCTTAACTGACTGAGCCGCCCAGTTGCCCCGGTACACAGAGCATTCTTAACGTATGGAAACTTTGAGGCTCAGCAGACCTTTGTCACCTAGACTGGGTGCATAAGGCCATGAGAACTGACAGATTTGGAGCTAGCAGCCACACGGCCCAGTGAACTTCATCTGTTTATTTGCTTCATTCCAGCTCCAGAAAAGAGAAAAAATAAAGATTACCCAAGAAATATTTCCCTTTCTCTCTCATAGAGTCAGACACAATGTTTACCATAGACAATCAAGCGTGTTTTAAGACCAGATATTGTGTAGATTTCCACATCTAGATATTTCCACATCTAGGAATATTTGTTTTCTTGTGAGAAAAATAAGGGGTAAGTGTTTATTGCTTTCTGTGACTGAAATCCTCTGATATATTTTTACACGCATTAGGCCCTCATTAAGTACTTGTTGAGCAAGACGAAATAATTGTGAAAGTGATATAAACTTTAATAGTTCTATTAAAGAGGAAATAGCTGTTAAAGGATATTTACTCCAGTTCCTTCAGTGATTTATTTTTTTAATGTTTACTGATTTATTTTTGAGTGAGAGAGAGTGTGAGCGGGGAGGGGGCTGAGAAAGAGGGAGACAGAGAACTGTAAGCAGGCTCTGCACTGTCCGCACAGAGCTCGAAGCGGGGCTTGAACTCATGACCTGTAAGATCATAACTTGAACAGAAACCAAGAGTCATATGCTTAACCAACTAGGTCACCCAGGCGCCCCTCCTTCGGTGATTTAAATAAGTTAATATTCAACAGGTTTTATTTTCTAACATATTTAGACCTGGCTTTGTTTCATCTTCGATGTAAAGGTATAATTATGTCTGCCAAATCATAGTTCAAGGGCATTGCTAAGCTAGATGTTGACTCTTCCAACTCTCCAACCATTAGTATTGCAGAGTAGAGGCTAACAGGAAGTCAGATTTGAATGGAGATTAAGCAGTGTTATTAGAAAGTACGTGTTTAATTAAGTATGTTCTGGGTTTCTGAAATCCTGCAACATTTGCCAGTTTATAGGAGACAGGTTTGATCTGCGGTCTCATTGGCTTTATCTTGACTCTTTTCATATTTGTTGTATCAGTTCCCTACTATCCTTAATCCCATTAATTTCTATATTAATCACAACACAACTTTAATACAGGTGCATAAGCTCTAACATGACAGTGACACCAAGTTTATCATTTTTCAAAAATGTTACTTTAATATGTATTCTGAGAATTACTACATGAGTTTCACTTCTCTGAGATTTTACTGAAATCATGAAGTCTCTCCATAACTCGTCGCCAAAGGAATTAATAGAGCTGAATAAGAGATTTCGTTCCGTACGGTGTATTTATTTTATTCTGTATTGTCATTTTGAAAATGTGACTTGACATGTTCAAGTTAAGCCAGAATACACTACTGTTTCTCTTCAAAAGTCTTCTACAAGGTGCCTTTGAAACTCAGAAGGGAACCACGTATCTATAGAAACTTAGCTTTTGGTGTCCAAGGACCACATTTCAGACACTTTCAAATAGAATTCTATTGCCGTATTTGCTAATAGAGTTACGTTTAGAGGATTAAAAATACAATTTCACCCTTATACCTACATTCACATGTGCCGGTCATCCCATCTTCTGAGTCTGATTATATAAATACGGTACAATCATCAGGAAATTTTTCAGAAGGTGCCGCTTTTCAGACAATTCATACTGTAAGGTGCACAGGCTCACAATACACGACATACAGATAAGAAGGTAATACAATTTGGAGTGGATCGCTCTTAGGATGTGAATCTGGATCGTCATCTTGAACACGTGGAAATGCACATGCAAACCGCACACACCTCTCTTTCCGCCCTCCAGTTTTGATCGGAAGATAGAATTAAGGGTGGTTGGGTTGGGAGAGAGAAGGGGAGGAAGTAAAATCATATCCCTTTTGGGGACATGTACAAAATACAATCACAAGAAACAAAACTGAAGATCGAGGGAGCACGTTGCTATGTGAGTTACCTGCGAGGATGTGTCACACTGTATGAGTCTGAAATCTACCAGCCTGCACGTCCCCTGCAGGCAGAAAACTGGGTTCCCTGCTGGGCATCCCCAGGGCGCAGAGCAGTGTGAGGGCTGCTGCTGGTTGCTGACACCGTGTGTGGATGGAAGGAATGGATAAATGTATGAGTCAGCCATTGAAAAGTGGATAGCAGCGTAGGTCTAAAAACTCTTCCCTGGATTTTTTTCTTCCTTCTTGTTTTCTCTGGCTGGACAATGACTCGGTAATCATAAGGTCAGGACATGAGTGATGGCAGAGAAGGCTGTAGTCTTACTCGGTGACACAGGATTCAAATGAGAAGAACCACACGTTGTAGCAGAACGCTTGTTACACGAGTGACTTTCTTCTTTGGCTACTTTCCAGGGATAATATGGATTTCAATCTCTGGTATCTGAGTATGATGAATTAACACCACATAACAATAATGTGGCCACTCCCATGAGCCTCTCTGCTTTCATCCTCTGTTTCTAGTTGGTGTTTATGTACGTGGGTACTTCACGTAATGAACTTCTCCTGTGATCATGGGAAATCTGCTAATAAGTCCAGTGGCACACCAGTTGCAGTGAGAAGTATAATCAGTTGGTATTAACGTGTACATTCAAGCCTTCGCTTAAACCTCAGGGGACTGTGACTAATACTTGTTCTTCTCCAGTCATATCTGAATCCAAGTCTTAGCTTGGACAATTCAGGGTGTATATTGATGTAGACAATTTCATATGTAGATAATATGGATTAAATAGTTGATAAGTCATGTGAAGCGTACATCTATCTTTTACCAGCTCTCCATCCATCTACCAATGTGGGCATCTGTCTTTTTATCCAGCGTCTGAGTCGTGCTTAAATCCAAAATGCATTTAACTTATGCTGAAACGAAGTCTCTTGTTCAACTGTATCTGGGCATCTGAACAGCCTCTTCTGGCGTTTTAGAAATACTAAAAATGTTTCTGAAATAAGCAAAAAAAAAGCCCCTTTAGGTTCAAGCTGAAAGATCACATTTTAGTATGTTTCTATGGTGAAAGTAAACTTAATATTCATGAAAAAAGACTTCAAACTTAAAGTTTACAGAAACCCGAAAAGAAGTACACACTTGTATATCATTAATGCTAAAATGACTTGAGAATTACCCCATTTACAATATTAAATGTAAACATGACTAAGCAGCTTACGTAATTATGTGAATGGTGCTCATTTAGTTGTAATATAAATTTATTGACGTTTTGGGGCACGTGGGTGGCTCAGTCAAGCGTCCAACTCCGGCTCAGGTCATGAGCTCACGGTTCGTGGGTTCGAGCCCCACGTCGGGCTCTGCGCTGACAGCTGGGAGCCCAGAGCCCGCTTCGGATTCTGTGTCTCCCTCGCTCTCTGCCCCTCCCCCACCTGTGCTCAGTCTCTCAAAAATAAATAAATGTAAAAAATGTTTTCTTAATTTATTGACATTTTAACTTTGCAGAATTCCCTCTAAATATACCAGGTAATATTTTCTAAAAAATGTGAGGCGAGATTTTTGAGACAGATACATGAATGAAACAGACATAAAGACACAGAAGGCTCCTTCCTTCCTTTGTTCGTCACCTCTGCTGTGATGCGATTTGCCAGCAGGAACGCACTTCCTCTCTCAGCTTCCCGTGGCCCACTTCCTAAGGTGTTGGTGATAATGATCTGCGCACGAGGGCACTTACCCCTTCGAATTGGGTTTTCTAGATTAGTCCCAAAGCTCTTCTTTTCCAGTAACTTGCACATTCTCTCTCTCGACTCTCTCTCTCTTGCAGTTCATTATGCTGACCTACCTTTTCATGTTGGCCTGGCTGGGAGTCACGGCCTTCACCTCCCTGCCAGTTTACATGTACTTCAACCTGTGGACCATTTGCCGAAACACCACCTTAGTGGAGGGAGCGAACCTCTGCCTGGACCTTCGTCAGTTTGGTAGGTGGATCTCTAACTAAAACAAGGCCTCGTACTGTCTTAGCCTAAATGACTGTGTCTGGAATATTCCAGATCCCTTTGGAGCCATGATTACTTCTTCTAACAAAGAGATAAATGTGTCACAGTATTCACTTTCAAGACATTCCTTCTAAATTCACATAAGTAGGAATTTAAGAGAGATTGGAAGTTGATCTCATAACATGAACATACAATGTGTGTGTTTGAACGGGCTGTCGAGTTGTGTTTCCTGGTGTTGGCACGAAATAATTGTGATGCCCTCAATCTGATTCTTTTGTACTTTTCCAGACTTGATGTGATGCTTGCATCTACTTTTTTTTTTTAATTTTTTTTTTAATGTTTATTTATTTTTGAGACAGAGCACGAACAGGGGAGGGGCAGAGAGAGAGGGAGACATAGAATCGGAAGCAGGCTCCGGGCTCCGAGCTGTCGGCACAGAGCCCGACGTGGGGCTCGAACTCATGAACCGTGAGATCATGACGTGAGCCGAAGTCGGAGGCTCAACCGACTGAGCCACCCAGGCGCCGCAGTGCTGGCATCTACTTTTATTCTCCCATGATAAGCTCTACAATCTGTGAAATCTAGAGTGAAGACCATCTAATAAATACGTGTTGCACTGGCTTCTGAAATAAGGCAGAAAAAGTTAGCATTTAATACTAGAAAACCAAAGAATCCTAAGCCAATCAACAGTCCTCTTTGGTTATTTTTGTTTAGGGCTAAAACCTCATGTGATAAAGTGAGTTTCATACGTGTAGATGAGCTTGTGATACCCGGATCCTATTCTGATTGTGTCGTCCACGTTGACTTGTTTGTCAACAACAACCGTCACAACAATTCTACATGGTGGACGCTACTAGCATCCTCTTTATAAATGACAAAACTGAGGCACAGAGAGGTTACACGAGTTCCCCAACGTTATCCAACTAGTAAGGGACAGCGCTGGGATTCAAACCCAGGCCGTCTGGTTTCGGAGTCTGGTAATTACAAGTCGACACACAACTCTGTCCTGTTGACAGACGAATGTGGAGAAGTGGATCCAGTCTCGCCTAACCTATTTGGAATCCTAGTCCCCCGTTCATAAAAAAAAAAAAAAAAAAAAAAAAAAACATGGCAGCTACAAAATTTACAAAAGACCTGGAGATCCACACGTTTGCATGGTTTTTTTCCCCAGGGACAGGCTGTTAAAATCTAAGCCATGAACATCTGGGAATGCTCCCTGAGATTTTCTCTAGTGAGGTCTCCACATACTTCGGGAAAGCAGGGAACATTTCACTGGGTACTGTCCGCAGGCCTTGTGGCTCTTTGGGGGTGCTCCAGACAGGTTGTAGGGTACAGCACCACTGTCCAACCCAGCCAGCTGTATGTTCCAAAGCTGTGGCCCGCTCGCCATCCTGAAAGCCAGAATCCTGATCCTAATAAAAAGCAGCGTCTGCTCGGTGGATGAAGTTCTTGGCAAGAAGACAGCAGAGGGAATATGGACAGCTCTTCTCCTGGAGAGGTTTCAATCTTGGAATCATGTCCCACGTAAACATAGGAAGAGAATGTCGGCAACAGCGGTTGGAGGCCACCAGGACAGCTGCTTGGAAAACATGGCCCTCCTTTCAGTCCCTCCCCCTCGAGGTCTTTTATTCTGCTGATCTGCAAATTGGAAATTGGAAGAGAGGTGACCGGTCTCTCAGACACAGTTGCCACCTAAAATACGGGCCACCTAGTGAAGTTTCAATTTGGGGTAAACAGGCAATTTTTTTTAGTAGAGTGTGTCCCAGATATTGTCTGGGCCACACTTCTGGTAGGTGTAAACCCTGACGAGGGTTAAAGCTGCTCTTTGAACCTTAGCACTGCTTACAACATAGTTGTCAAGATTTATTCTCATTTAACTCTTATCCATGCTGTGGAAGAGAAGGCACTTTTCACATGCCATGCAACCTTTTGCATCAGCTATTATATCTTTGTGTTTGCCCGCAATACAGAATCTACTGCCTGGATGGCATTTATTTGGTTTCCGAAAAACACACCCTTAATAAGAAGCCTGAATGTACACGTAGCAGTCAAGTTATCAAGGGGCATCAGCATAGAAACGGACACTCGTCCAGGTCTGGATTATGATCAGTACAGACATGTACTAATGTCCTCAAAAAAAGTGATCAGGTGGAAAAGAACATGCTATAAATCAATTTCCCTCGTTTTGCGAAGTTGTCTCATTACATTTAGGTGGTATTTTCTCTCTCAGGGGTCAAGGTCTTTGGGCTGCGTGGTGGGGGCTGTCGTCACATAGCGGCTGCTGTGCCTGCTTAGTTTCTAGTTGCATTTCACCGTTCATTCCCCTGCATGTGATAAATGTATATATGGCATGCAGATCGAATGGGAAGCTGAGGCACTATGCAGTTCATACACCTGTGGAATTTAAAGATGGTTAGTCCTATCAGGGTTGGCCATGTTTCAAAATTAGTCATGAAATAGTTTGTCTTGCAATTTTAATTTTTAGTGCTTTCATAATTATTTCTGTTGCTTTTCAATTATACGTACAGCAGTATAATGACGTTGAATGCATTAGGGATTTAGTTTAGTGAATTTGTTTCATAAATTGTTAACACTGGTCCCCATAATATCATCTAGATCCAGAATTTAAAACTATGCTTTGTTAAACCCTGGTTGTTTGATGAAACTCCCTCGGGGCCAACCACAGGGAGAGAGTGGTCCAGAGCAGGTGGCGCTCTCCTCTTAGCCTCATAACCAACCTTCCCTCTCGTCTAGCATGTCCACACTCTGAAACAGGAGCAGCTTGTTTTGATCTGATTTCCAGTAAAAGTTCATTTCACTTGCTTATTCATACTTCTGCCAGGCAAATACTTGTTGAGCTTCTGTTATGTTTAAGCACTGCTCAGTTTTGAAAGGCAAAAATCTCCATGTCAAAAAGTAAAAATCTACCTGTCGAGGGGAATTAGGTTACCAATGGAATGAAGATTACTAATCCGAAAACATGCTAATTGTCCTGGATGGTCTGGGTGGGCCCCTGTAATCACAAGAGTCCTTAAAAGTGGGAGAGGCTGAAGAGAAGAAGTCAGAAGGAGGTGGACCTCTGAAGAAAGGCACAGAGAGATGCAGTTTTGCCAACTAGGAGGGTGGAGAAAAGAGGCCAGGAGGCAAGGAATGTGGGTAGCCTACAGAAGCTAGAAAATGATACTTTAGATATTCTATCATCTTTAAAACTGGTAATGTAAGTGGTAAATTCTTTGAAAATTAAGCATTTATATTTGCTAGTAGGGAGTTAATTTCCGATCACCCTTAAGGGTTCATAGCATCCTAATACCTGTTCATTCTGCTTCCCTCCACCTCTAGCTTGCAATTTCCTTCATAGGAATTTACATCCTGAGTAGTGGTGCTTCTGCTGTCCAGAAACCTCTAAGAGGCTTTCATTACTTCAATGCTCAAAGTAACAGGAACTGTGCACACACATGAGGCATGATTTTCTCTGAAAGTTTTCCCTATTTCAGACATAACCAATTCTTAGAGAGCCAGAAGTATACTGCTTCTATTTACACAGCTTAAAAGACATTTAAAAAAAAAAATAGGGGCGTCTGGGTGGCTCAGTCAGTTAGGTAGCTGACTCAATTTCAGCTCACTTCATGATCTCACATTTTGTGAGTTCGAGCCCCGCATCGGGCTCTGCACTCACGCCGCGGAGCCTGCGTGGGATTCTCTGTCTCCCTTTCTCTGCCCCTCCCCCCTGCCTCTCTCTCTCAAAAATAAATAAATGTAAAAAAATATTAAAAAAAAAAGAAGAAGCTCACGGCTGCAACTCTGACGCCTCAAATTCTTACCGTTATCTCTCCTTGAAGTGTGTATCTTGCTGCTTCTCTTGTACAGTCCTAACTTGTTAACTTGTTTGTAAGAAACTGGAAACGTCATTGTGTATATACTTTAGTTAAGGACTTTTCTGCATCTGGTGGATAAACTATGTGTAAATGTATTCAGTTTTAGAAAAATTAGTAAATCTGAAGAATATACTTAATTGGGGGTTAGGCCAATTTGGCCGTTCATCGACAGATCGTGTGAATCAAAATAATCGAGTTTTCAGATTTGCACCGCAGCACATCTCAGATACACTTGCTCATTTTCATCGCTTCGTATTACACCAATGTGCATTTGCAAACTATACTTCGTTTGTAATGTGTATATTTGTGACATGTGGTAGTTACATCACAAAATTATGGACTATATATTTTTTATATCAACGTATATAGCGTCAGGAGCACTGGAGACTGAGTGGAAGGGTTGCATTATATAATATTTTAAAGGTGACGGAGGAAGGCTTCACCGAATAGCTGTTATTGGAAAGATATTAGAGTCATGGGAATATTCTTTGTGGAGGGAAGATTCAGGCAAAGTTACCAAGACGTCTGGGCGCCATGCCTGGCGTCTTCAACGCACAGCGGAGAGGCCAGTGTGGCTGAAGTAGAACGAGAAAGCAGGGAGAACAGACGGAGATGGGTCTGGGGGAGTCGTGGCACTCCATGATGAACACGTTGCAGGACGTCAAGTTTTAGAGACTTTTATTCTGAGGAAGTAGTGAATATGGGAGGGTCTTGGCAGAAGATCCCCCCTTACAGTGTAGAAGCGTCGCTCTGGCCACCGTCTGGAGAACGGACTGTCGCAGGAGTGGAAGCAGGGAAGTCAGGTGACACTCTTGCAGGAGCCCTGAGGGCCTGGCTGTTTTTTCAAGACGGGGACTGCAGAGCGCCCTGATGGGTGGGCGTGTGGGTTTGAGAGAAAAAGAGGCTTCAGGGAGGGACACACTTGTTGCCGGGCCCCCCAGGAAGACTGACTTGCTGTCACATGAGCCCAGAAGCCTACAAGAAGAGCTCACCTGGGAGTGAGGCAGGCGAGGGAGGTCAGAGTTCACTTTCGAGGATGCTGCTTTTTAGAGACTTCTTAGGAATCTAAATAGAGTTGTCAGGTAAGAAATTGGTAAATGAGCCTTGACTTCAGGAGGGAGGTATGGGGCTGGCTGTCTGGATTTAGGAGCTGCTGATAATACTTAGGAAGCTCTGACACTCAGTGAGACCAGCACGGGGCAACGACGACCGAGGTGTGCGCCCTGGGCGCTCCCGGGAACCAGGTCCTAGAGAGAGGGGGCCCGTGAGAATGGAAAGACAGAAGCAGGTGTCCGTAGATTTGGGGAACCTAATGAAGCAAGCCTGAAGGAGAGGGAGCCATCAGCTGCCCCCCAGTGCTGCTGACTGGCCAGGAAGAGGAGAACGGAGTATTCATCTTTGGTTCTAATTGTGTGTAGGTCATTGCTGAGAGTTGAGGCAAAATCTGCCAGGAGAGGGTTTAAGTAGAAAGGAAGAGAAGAGAATTGCGAGCAGTGAGCGTAGTCAGCGCTTTCTAGGAGTTTTGCTGCAAAGGTGAACAAAGACCCAGGTGAGGAAATGCGTGCACAGCCTAGGTATCCCACCCGGATGAAGTCTGGGAAGATCGGCACAGAGAAGGACGCCTGCGAGGACGCTTCCTCAACGGTGATGCGTCTTAGGGAGTTCTGACTTCCCCTCCCCTGTAGTGCCATCTATGCAGAAAGGAAAGGTCACAGAGAATGGACTGCATTCGACGGACTAGCTCAAAGCCAGAATACGTGAATGTATACACATATTAAATTAAATAAAGAGCAGGCAGTGCGAAAAGCTTAGGTATTAGTTTGCTCAGAACTTGAGGGGTTTTTCTCCTTTATATGTATATATGTTTAGCGCTTCAGTAGGTCTCAGTACAGTATCAGAGACCCGTTTTAGGATCATCTCGATCTCTCTTCTGTAAAATGAGATGTGTCGCGGTGTATCAACTATGTGCTTCCTAAAAATGCAAGACTCCTGCAAGCACTCCTAGATTCTGATTAAACAGTCCTGTGGTGCCGTTCAGAAATACATATTTTTGATAATTTCCCAAGTGATTCTCATGCAGTGGATCCATAAACCAACTGGAGCGAGGGTGAATAGGAGGGAAATTATAGTATTTTTTTTATTTTTCCTCCTAATAGCACTGTTTTCAATATTAGCAGAGAAAAATTAATCCTTTGGGCAATATGCTTTTATAGACTTGCCAGAAGCATTGTACCAGCAGAATAAATTTAGATCCAGACTTCAGCACAGTCTGGGACATAGTTATCAACATAATTGTGATGCCTACACCATTACATTAATGGACCAAACCAATCAACTAGCCGCAATTGAATCTGTAGATCCGGTGGCAAGGTCCAATTGAATTCAGACTGAAAATGTTTTACGTCGCTTGCAGGCGAAATAGTTTTGATCTTCCATTCGTAATTCTGTGTATAATTATTATCCAGCCATAAAAGCTGAGGAAGAATGTTTCCATTATACTATAGCACAAAATGGAACTTGCCTAGATTTTATCAGCATAAGATTCCTTTTCTCTCTCTGGGCTCTTGAAAACATTTATAAAACTAAGCTATGGTTTTCTCCATGTTGTAGGGATTGTAACAATTGGAGAGGAAAAGAAAATTTGCACCGTCTCTGAGAATTTCCTGAGGATGTGCGAATCCACTGAGGTAAATGTTTCTAAGCTGGTTATATCGTCCAAATTTTACCTTCCTTTGAAAAATATATAACTTGAAAAATATATCATTAAATCTATATCAAATTGTCCCCTTTTTCCTCTCAGAGGCAATTTTACTCACAGTGATGCTATGCAGGGGGACTGCAGAATGAATATGAATGAGGTGCTCTGTCCATTTCAGTACACATTATAACAAATATATTTTTTCTAGAAAGTACCATGTTAATGAAAGTTCAACGTTTTTGCTGTTATATTTAAAAAGATTGAACGTAGCCTTATGTTGTTACAAGATCACAGAAAACCATCATTATTAATCAGGACCTCATCTTTGTAATAAAATTATATTGAAATGATGCAGTTGCCAAGATTTAAATAATTTGCAGGAGAAAAGATACCGGCATAATGTTTTTTGGATTGAGTAAGCGAGTTATCCTAAGTACACTCCTGTTAAAGATGGACAAAGTTCTTATTCGTCAGCAGCAGTCCTGACCTCTCTTCTGCTTGTAATCCTGACACGTGTTTTGATTCTCTGCGGTTTCCTTTGCAGCTGAACATGACCTTCCACCTGTTCATTGTGGCACTGGCTGGGGCTGGGGCAGCAGTTATTGCGATGGTAAGACCCCAGAGCTCTGAGGCTTGGTTTTTCAATTTGTATGAGAAAGCTATTTACTTGTAGAGATGAAATTTTGTCTCCCATCCTGAAGCCCACACGAATCCTATTTATTTTAATATCAGTAAAACAAAAGGGGGGGGGGGGAAACAATGGGCCCATAAATAAGTGAAAAACAAGGCTTCACCTGAAAAAGTATTGTCGTTACTATTGGGATAGTATTTGGCCAGTAGTTTAAGGATCCAAACACTCAGTAATATTGGCAACATTAACAAAAATAAGTAAATTCATCAGCGTTGCAGATATTGGGTTACTGTTTAACATAGAAAATCCTCTCTGTGGGGTGCCTACGTGGCTCAGTGAGTTAAGTGTCCGACTTCGGCTCCGGTCACGGATCTCCCAGTTGGTGGGTTTGAGCCCCGCGTGGGGCTCTGTGCTGACAGTTTGGAGCCTACAGCCTGCTTCAGATTCTGTGTCTCCCTCTCTCTCTTCCCCTCCCCTGCTCACGCTCTGTCTCTCTCTCTCTCTGTGTCTTTCAAAAATAAATACATGTAAAAGAAAAAAAAAAAAGGAAAGAAAATCCTGTCTGTATCATAGAGGTATTTATCAGTGTGAATTCTAAGTCCCCTAATCAATTGCTTGACTTACATTATCCTTTTCTCCTCCTTATTTAAGAACATGAAAAAGCCACATTGAGTCACTTATGAAAAAAGAATTAATTTATTCTTCTTAACACAGACCTCGGCAGTTTTACTGCCATTTCTTTTACATCTAATTTTGTCCAGAAATATTAATCACAAGTGTTTAAAGTGAGGCTCATGCAGAGTTTGGTAGATCTGCCGTGTTCCAGATGCCCACGCTTCGTACCTCACTGTGACGGCCGGTTTGCTCCCTGGACTAGTAGATACCAACGGTGGGCAGATACTTGGAGCCTCGGTAATAGTCTTGCAGCCAAGCCCTTCAGTCCTTATTTCTGCATCCTTGTATACAAAATCACAGTCCAAAAATAAAGTAGTATAGAACTCCAGAAGGTTCCCAGTAACCTCACAAATATAGCCAATGCGAGATGCAAAAAATGAATTAATTTGGTGCCAACATAGGTTCCCATGTGTTGGCAAAAGGAACCCTTTTTTAAAAATGAGAGTGTTTGGGGGTGCCTGGGTGGCTCAGTTGGTTAAGCATCCAACTTCGCCTCGGGTCATGATCTCACAGTTCGTGAGTTCGAGCCCTGTGTCGGCTCTGTGCTGACAGCTCAGGGCCTGGAGCCTGCTTCGGATTCTGTGTCCCCCTCTCTCTCTCTGCCTCTCCCTCACTCACACTCTGTCTCTCTCTCAAAAATAAATAAACATTAAAAAAATGTTTTAGGGGTGCCTGGGTGGCTCAGTCGTTTGAGCGTCCAACTTCGGCTCAGGTCATGATCCCACGGTGTGTGGGTTCGAGCCCCGCGTCAGGCTCCGTGCTGACAGCTCGGAGCCTGGAGCCTGCTTTGGATTCTGTGTATCCTTCTCTCTCTGCCCCTCCCCCACTTGTGCTCTGTCTCTCTCTGTCTCTCAAAAACAAGTAAGTGTAAAAATAATAAAATATTTTTTAAATGAGAGTGTTTTATCTCTTGTCAAAGAATAAAACTAGGAATGGGGCACCTGGGTGGCTCAGTCGGTTGAGCGTCCAACTTCGGCTCAGTTCATGATCTCGTGGTTTGTGAGATCAAGCCCCACATCGGGTTTACTGCTGTCAGACTGTCAGTGCAGAGCCAGCGTCGGATCCTCTGTCCCCCTCTCTGTGCCCTTTCGCGGCTTTCACTTTCCCAAAAATAAATATTTTTTAAAAAAGAATGAAACGGAGAATAATCAGTGCTAAGGAGCTAATGAGCCATCTCCAGACTAGTTATTTTTAATCACTTTATGAACACTTATGTATTGAGATCTGATTCTGCTTTGCTAAAAATTATTTTTAAAAATAACAAAAAATGACTGTCAGTGCTAAAGTGAGTTTTCAGACATTTTAATTTAATATCATACTAATTGTTCAACATTTTAGATTGAGTATATCAACCTGTACATAGGAATTTTATTTCAGAATATGAGGTGCTTAATAAGATCATATTGGCTAATTAATTGGAGGGATCAGAATGAAACAGTTAGCAAAGACTTTATATTCTCAGCCTAAAATCAGTGCTTAAATATGCCCTGGGGAAGCATTACATGTTCTGGGCAGTGACGTTCCAAACACTCATGGTCCCAGGTGGCACCCAGCCTGGCCGTGGGATAAGAGGAAACATCTGTTCGTACACACATTCCTGTGCGACGGATGATTATTAGGGACTTGTGCACATTTGAGTATCCAGTCATGTATTAGAGGTCTACCAAAGCACTTTTGGAAAGGAGGTATGTAATAGGGCATTTGTTCGCATTTGCTACCTGTGTGTGTGAAAAATTCTGTGCAAAAATGCGTGCCTTTTAGGCATACGTAGGTGAAAAGTACCTGTCTAAATGAATAGTGTTATTTAAATTTCCCTAAAAATGCTTACTCTGAAATGAATCTATTGTCAAAAACATCTCATGATTATAGATGTTTAGATATTATGTATTTCTTAAGGAATCTGTGCTTCGCAGGAATTTAGGCATTAAATTATATATAAACTTTATATCAAGCTGCAAGTATTTAGGATATTATGTTTTAAGTACTAAGCATCCTTTTGGATACCTAAATATATGCCAAGCATAAGTTCCTTAAGAAATACATAACACCTAACTATTGATTGACATCAGTACATATTTCCAATTTATTAGCTCTGATAATAGTTTAGGTTTTAGGAGACAGGGATCCTATAACAATAATTACGGCTTCTGTTCCTGGTACTAACACTATTACCAATAATGCCGTTATCAGCTAATATTTCTTTAAACTCACTCTGTTGAAAGCACTGTCAAATGCTTAAATCCACGAATACGTTCAGTAGTCGTACTATAGCAACGGTCATTAACTTCATCCCCAACTCTTGCAATGCTCAAAGTATACCGCTGTCATTATTCCCACTTTAGAGATGAGAAAATGGAGATAAATTCTTCTCTACCAAAATACTTAAAACATCATCCAGGATTTAAGGCAAAGATCACGAGGATTTGTACGAAAACTAACACGTGATCCACTCCATTATTTTTCAGAGATGTTAGAAAGTTAGGTAGATATTAGCAGATGTGGTTCACGTGGCCTTGCACCAGGGTCCAGGGACCGCTGCTCACCTCCCGAGGGACAGTAACAAGCCTGGAAGCCTGGCAGTGTGTGTTCTCCTAAGATGAGAGGGAATGTCTAAAGACCTACTGAAAAGTGTCAGTTTCTGAACCTGAATGGCTCAAGCTCTTTTGAGTATTTCACTCATACATATTTGATAATAATTTAGGGGCCATATTTTCTCAGACTTCAAAAGGAAATTTTTCGTACATCTAAAAATATACTTATTCATGTGAAACATATATTAAGGACTTGCTTCTTGCTAAACACTCTGCACAGCCCTTGATATTTCCACAGCAACAACAGCAGAGTGCCACATGAATTTGGTTATGTATAGAAACTGTTCAGTCTGCATGTATGTAGTGATGGAGCTTTTCACTATGAAAGTGACACAGAGTAAAAAGAACCCACTGCTCTTTCTTGCATGTGGCTTACAGTTTCCACTAAACAAAATGCAAACTTTCAGAGGAAATAGAACATTCTGGAACTTCTTATTGGTGTGCATCTTTTCCCATATTGCCGTGTCAAAACTCTTTTTTTTTTTCTATTGCCTATTGACTACCTTAACCTACTGCAATAGTGCCCATTTAGAACTGACTTTGTATTTTTTACGTCTGTACTTTTCTAAAACCAACCTACCTGCTGTCTTTCGGCATACTCCTGGCTAATCAAAATTTTAGTGTTCCATTTTACTAAATTATGGGTAAGATATTGCCTACCCTTTAAAATTTAGATCAAGTAAAGCATGAGCAACCCAGTTTCCCTTTCATATTCATCCATTGAAATCCATCATTTGGAAAACTGCCTTCCCTCCCCTGTGGCCCAAGAGTGAGGGAAAGAAGGAAAAACAAACAGGTAATCTCCTAGCTGAGTCCATTCAGGTCAAGTCAGGACCTTCATTACTTGAGTAACTTCATTACTCGAGACAGATCAGGAGTTTCTTTTAGAACATGGCGCTCTGTTGTGAATGAAAGCATACAAAATCCAGGGGACCCAATGCTTGCTCTCTTGTAGTGTACAGTCTAAGGGAAACTACAAAATTCAGCATATGGAAAATTAACTTGATAATTCAATCCACAGGTTTATCTTGGGGGTTCCATGGTCCCTTTTTCTGTTGCATAGCAGGCAATAATATATCCTCCCATTAATTCAAAGTTGTCTAGACTCAAACTGTGTAAGTGACTATTTTCTGTTACGGATTGGAAAACGTAGGTACACGAACATGAAACGTATAATCTTTCCGTTTGGGTAAATGAGGACAGAATGGCCAGGAAATATCACAGAAAGATTAAGAATCAACCTTGGATACTCCAGAATTGAAAAAAGAAAAAGAGATACTGAAAGAAAGGGAGCTGAGAAAATACTGTCATACAGTTGGACACACGAGCAGGGATAATATAATTATTGATTCTGTCACCACAGAGATTTTGCTTCTGTTTTATGAGCAGACATATTCTATATAAGTCTGTAACTTGAATATTTCTTCCCTGGTAGCAAGGTGCATTGAAGACACTGAACAGCCTCCCAGTGTAAATTATTTCTGTCTTTGATTAGGTCCACTACCTTATGGTTCTGTCTGCCAACTGGGCTTACGTGAAAGATGCCTGTCGGATGCAGAAATACGAGGACATCAAGTCCAAGGAGGAGCAAGAGCTTCATGACATCCACTCTACTCGCTCCAAAGAGCGACTCAACGCATACACATAAATAAGCCCTTCCAGTCCTTTCTGCCATTCAGATGCATTGGTGTTTAACTAAGGGCCATCCAACCATCCAACCTTTTGAAAAATAAAATACAGAAGTGCTTCTCATCAATGATATGTAGGGTGACTTATGAATCACCTGAACACAATCCTTTGTTGTTGGGCACCTGGTTTCCTAATTTGTTAAATTGGTGTGATCAGATCTCTTCTACAAGCTCCTATCCAGCCTTTTCCTTTTTTCAGTTTCTCAAACTCACTTAATAATCGCATAAGATTGAAGATACTAACATTGTCACATGCAGAGATGTCTTTGATTTTTAACCACTCCCCATGTGTTAATACATAACACCTTTTGCATTATTTCTTATGTTTTGAGAAGAAAAATAGCTTTTTATACTTTTTAGTTTTGATTTCGGTAACTAGTTTAACTACAGGTAACCTTCAAAGGGACCACTGTACATTATGAACAATAGACAGAGATGGTACCATGATGACTCTTCTTGTAATATGGAAATCCTGTCTGGAGGTCCGGGACCACGTCACTACAGGCCCTGGTTCATGTTCTCATCAATCTAAGGTGCAATTTCTAAATTTGTAAGAGTAGGATTAAACAAAAAAAAAAAAAGTGCTTCTTATCTTTGTTAACATTGTATTTTTTTCTTGATGTACTTAAAAGGTATTTCTCTCTGATTACTCATGTTTCTGTTGTGAGCACGGTAGAAACAGTGACGCTAATGCATGGCTAGCTGCCTTTTTAAGATTGTGACACCAGATTAACCTTTTCAAGTTTAGTATAGAGACAATTTTAATGGAAATGACTACTGTGAACTATTGAAGAATGACCTCTTTGTGATTTAAGCTGTGGCTGGATTGGAACTTTTAATATGCTAATGTGGAACATTAATTACCTTTATGAAGGTGGTATATTAAAAATAAGCACACTAACCCCTCGGAAGTTGTCTTACCTACTTTCAAATGTTTTCACGGATTGCACCTCTGTAAACTATCCCTCCGATGTATATGATATATTTGAAAAGGCTTCCATTAATATAATAGTTTTGCTTGCAGCCTTCCGATCTATGTTGGTTTACCTGTAGTGTTTTTTAAAGTGTGGTCAGCGGCCACTATAGAATGTATCCCTCCCGAGTGTAGTGATATATCTGTGTTTTTATTTGAAGTCATTTTAACCAAATGTTCATTCATAATCATTTATAAGAAGTACCTATATCAAATGAATAAAAAAAAAAAAAGCAATCAGTATTACTGGACCAAAATTGGTGTTTGTTTTAACCTTGACTCTTCTTTTGATTATTTCTAATGCTACAAGAATGCTGTAAAGTGTCTTTTACAATGATGTAGCCCTGACAAGACATTTTTGTCAGTGTATAAAAATTAGGTAGTATTGTGCACTGATTTGACCATTGTGAAATCTTTTCTCAGTGTAAGTGCATTTCTAATAAAATTTATGAGTGAAACAATCTTTGTACAATGACCACTCATGCATCATCCGTAATTTTACAAGTTCTTGTAGTAGGTAGAGGGGTATTATTAGGGTTATCTGTGGCATGATTATGCATTCTGTAGTATAATTTAATTAATTTGGGGTTTTGCTTCTTTTCTTTTTTTTACACGTAGATTATCTTACTGGTTCAACATTTTTTCTGGTATAGGCAGTATTACAGATATTCAGCAAAAGTATTAATGGGCTTCTTTAAAATTCTATATTATAGTGTTTCAGTTCTGTGTCTTAACAGTTTGTGATGATTTTTACAACTGTCTTTTAAACTTATGTAATGATGTTGATGCTTTTGGCTTTTTTTTTTCCTGGTATTAGAGTTTGTATTTTCACAAAGAGTGCTTTGTAGCAGGCATTACAATTAATCTGTTTTGTACATAAATGTGCCAACAGCTCGATGGTGGCGTTTTTGAAATGTAGAACGAAGTGCTTGCAAAATGTAATAAATACACTTGTGTACTTTGTGTACTTATTATTAGTTTCTGCAGTGTGGTTTTTTGTGTGTGTTTTTCTTTGTTTTGTTTATTCCTCTCTCCTCTGTGTGTACCCTCTTTCCAGATGCAATGGACACTGTCGTTGTAGGATGCTTATGACCTCAGTTGAGCTGACCTAACCCTGAACTGAAAATTCTTTGCATGACATCCAGCATAGAAAAGCCAGAGGGTTGGGGAGAGGGCGAAGGTGGAAAGATTTCGGAGGCCATTTGGTTTAGCAAATGATAACGATGCCCAACTTCCGCTATTTCCTTGCCTAATTTCTATTGTTTTGTGTTTTCTTTAGACCTTCATAAACTAATAGAGACACAAAAAAGGCTAATTCAATTCAGAAAGAAAAATGATTTCTTGGTTCGCTTCAAACTATCAAGGTGAGAGCAATTAAATGGAAAAAATATATATATTTTCTAGGCTTTTTGTTTGTTTTGGTTGTAACTTCTTCTGGCCAAACTAGAAGTGATGGCAAATTAAAAATAATAAGATAGTGATCAAATAAAAATCTTAATTTTCACAAGACCTAAGTAATTGTATTAGTCTTCAATTATTTATGTATTATTATGAATGGCGACTTGAAAATGTCATGCACTTACATTACAAGTATCTACGGTAGTTATAAGCAGATCTGGACAAAATGTCTTATGTTTTAAATGGTCACTTTTAAGACAATAAGAAAATAATCGTGTATCTAAATCTTATTAGATGACAATTTTTATTCTTTTCGGGGTTTATGGAATTCTTAAAATAGCAGGAAGAAAATAAAGAATTATATGTTAAAGATTATCAGCATGAACAAAAATTTTATGCAATATTTTTATTTTTTTCAATGTTTGTTTTTGAGAGAGAGAAAGTACAAGCTGGGGAGGAAGAGAGAGAGAGAGAGGTTGAGAGAGAGAGAGGCAGAGGATCCAAAGCAGGCTCCATGCTGTCAGCACAGAGTCCGAGGTAGGGTTTGAACTCCCGAACCTTGAGATCGTGATCGGAGCCCAAGCCCGATGCTTAACCTACTGAGCCACCCAGGTGCCCCGCATAATAATGGTTTTCAAAGAAACTGATCATTGTGAGATAATTATATTTTTTGAAAACGTAGAAGTCCATTTCTGTTTGTGAAAATACACATTTATCCTTAATTTCCCTTTGGGCATTTTTTATCTCCTAGCTTTATTGGACTAGAATTGACAAATCAGCCCTTTGGAATTTATAAAGCTAATGTGAAGACCAAGGAAATTACTCACTTTGAGAAGAAAATGTGTGTCGGCCAGCTTTGGCTTGGGTGAAATCCATTTACTTCTTGATGTTGAAACTTAGAAATGGCAGATTCTGATTTATTCACCCAAAGGTCAAGTAAAGTTGTCTTGGGTTTTATTTTTGCCTTTTAGACAAAACAGAAAGGTATCATCTTAAGGTATGTTCCATCCAAGTAACTCAGTAGTTTACGTGTGCTTCACGTGATGAAACTCGATTGAACTATCATACCTTGAGAAACACTCTTACGTTCTGTGAGCTTTTCAGAAAGCAGATCATTTGAAGCCCGTGGAGGCAATCCTACAATGTACTGGCTCAAATATGACCTTCCTACTGACTTAAGTAAAACCCCCGCACCTTGAGTGTTTTCTCACAGAAGCAAGTTTTACCTGTTTGATCATTTTAGATTCTTTTGCTCTTTGCCACAAAATTCCAACATAGCTGAATATTGGAAAGAACTTAGCAAATGCAATACGTTGAATTGTTAAATTCATTATTAAATGAATTAATGAAATAAAATATTAAATGAAATAATACCGAAATGAAATAAAATTTACCTAGACCACTGTATTTTTTTAAGTTCATTTATTTATTGAGAGAGACAGAGAGAGAGAGAGAGAGAGAGAGAGAGAGAGAGACAGAGAGAATCCCACGCAGGCTGCACACTGTCAGCACAGAGCCTGACACGGAGCTCGATCTCACAAACCATGAGATCATGACCTGAGCCAAAATCAAGAGTGAGATGCTTAACCAACTGAGGCACCCAGGTGCCCTTAGACCACTGTATTTCTAACCTGTGGGACCCCCTATAGAAGGAAACATCAAACAAAATGAAGCAAGTAGACGATGGGAGGATACAAAATAGGAAAGAGAAGAGATGCAAAAAATTCTGCTATTATACTTGGACTAAGAGGGAGAAAGAAAAGAGCAGAGTTGTTGGAAGATATATATTGCCTGGGGGTGGGGGAGTGGAATTTTTGGAAAGTAAAAAATACAAAAACCAAAGATCAGTCCAAGTAACAGCCTACAGAATTAAAAATATGTATATGGAAAGTATTTGCGGCCACAGCTATTATTTTCTTCGGCACTGTGTGCCCTCCACTCGATGTACTCGAGCAAACACCCTCACCCTTCTGGCCTTGTAGAATGGAACACACCTTCCCCAACAGCTGAGGTCCAGGCTCTAGAGGAGCTGATCCCACGAAGTTGCCCAACTTTGCTGCTCTGATTAGAAAACAGGAACACTGTTTGGCTTTAAAAAAAAAAAAAAAAGTGTTGCAATCTATTTGCCTTTTTTTGTTTCAACAATTATTTCTGTCTCTTGGGGGCCCCCTGATGGGGACGGTGGTATCCCAGGACAGCTCCAACTCTGTGAGTCAACCCCTCTGAAATGTGGACCTTGTAGGTAAGCCCCAGACTTCTTGTATTGATTTTTTCAGCATGCCTAGAAAGTCTGATACTTTTTTCTCAGAAGGATTTGCACAAGTGTCACAAATAAACACCCCCATGTTGACATTCATTTGTTAGTTGACATGGCAGAGAAGACTCAGTTACAGGATCCGATAGAAATCTAGTGATAAAATAAAAAAAATTCATGACCTACTTCTGTGCTATCTATCAATGAGTGTTTAGAATTGGCAAGTTTCTTGAGTTTTTTTTAGATCTTTTTTTCAGTTTTTTACCACTGACATTGATGAATCTGTATACAAAATGTGTTAATCGCTTTGAAATCTCACATAAGCAGGCATACAGTATAATCTCTTCGATCAAACTGAAAGACACAATGCCGACCTACCCCCCCAATAGAAAGGAGAGGATTCTCAGGAACAAGAAATGGATTTTGAGGAAGTATGACATCATTTAGAGGGAAGATTTAATAATCCAGCAGAATTACTTTCACACAACTGAAAGAGCTGCCTCTTTCTGAACTTGCCATAGTCCTCCAGCCTCCAGGTTATAAGCTACATTCGCTTTTCTCTCTGTACACGATATTCACAATGATTACTGTGTTTCTCGTCTTTCTTGGTGCTTCATTTGTACAAACCGTGGGGTCAGGTCTTCAAGAGAAAAAGCAAGTCCTGCATGAGAACTGAATGCTATCAGGCTAGTAGTCTTCCTGAATGACGCCTTTCTGGTCTTAAAATAATTACACTTTTTCAAAAAGCCTCCTTGGTCATACCTAGTCCCTACTACACCTGGTAGAGTAGAGACAGCAATGTAACAAATGCAAATGATATAAAAGCCACATTGTAAACATACAGGTATGGTCTTTATAAAGTCAGCACAATTAATTTTAGAATTTTTTTTCCCCTGACTTCTTAATTTTCACTCCCTAATATCCAAGATCATCAGGTACCTTCTACATTTCCCTAAGTAGGATATCTATTGAGTCATATAATAAGTATAAACTTAATGCTTGAAGTAACAATAAAAAGTGCCCGGCTAAGCCAAGTGTAGACTTCAGATATTAAAGTGACACCCTGACAAATCAGTTACAGGGTCAGTTCTTACTTTCTCTCCTCCAATGGTTTTGCCCCCTGCCCCCACTCCACGTACTCAATTTCTAGAACTTACAATTTCCAATAACTGTATACCATGTATATCTTAAATTTTATGCATTCCATTTCCAACTTCTGTTTGCTGCTTTTGCTGCTAACTTACCCCCTCAGGACCATCTATTTATTGACCTCCTACGTTTTACAAACCTCACTCCCCTTATGTCATCAGGCTTCTCCGTCACTTGCTTATATTACATGGTCCATCATTGGGATCCCTCCCTAGGCAAGTCCTCCTCACCTCTGACCCTCTATTTTCCTTCAACTCACACACTAATATGCCAGCCTTGGTTTAATTCATCCATCTGTCCACTTTTGAACCTGCGTAGCTAAACATCAAGAAAAACACAGCCTGACCAATCTCACCCATGTTTAGATGAGCCCTCAGAGCTGTCAATAGATTGGCTCCATTTTTTTTTTTTTTCTAGAACAAGGGTTGACAACACTTTCAGTAAAAGACCACATAGTGAATATTTTAGGTTTTGTGGACTGTGAGGTCTTTGTTGCAACTTTCTCGCTTTGACAGTGTAGTGCAGGAACAAGCAATTGGAATATGTAAATAAATGGTCAGAGCTGTGCTCCAATAAAGCTTTGTTTATGGAAACAAAGAGTTGCCCATATTTAGCCGGAAGGCCATAGTTTGCTGACTCCTGGGCTAAGCATTCACTGTTCTACATTCCCGAGGTGGTTGCTATATCGTAGTTTTCTTTTATCAAACTTCCTTATCGACCACTTTCTTTCCATTCACAGAGTTAGAAGTTGCTTCCTGTTTCAGAGAGAAATGAGAAACAATCAGGAAAACATGTCCCTAATTTCCATCACTATTAATTTGTTTGCATTAATATAATGTGAATGAATGACTCATTTCTCAGGCCAAACACACTTGATATATTCAAGATTTCTGTACCTACTCAAGGGTAGGCATCACGCCAGCAAATTTTCCCTCTCTTCAACCTCTCCTGAATCATCAATTTTTCACTCTCTAATGGCTCATTCTGATCTGAAAGCAAGCAAACAACAGTAACAATAGAAACCAAATCACCTCTCTTGATTCCTCATCTATCTACATCCAGCCTCTGTCTCTGTTCTCCTTTACAGCTTATCTCTTTGAAAGACCTGTACAATTACCTCCTATTACTCCCCTATCGTTTTATCTTAACTCCCTTACTGTCAGTCCCTTGCAAACAACACTCCATGGAAATTAGTCTTGTCAGGGTGACAAATGTCCTCCAGATTTAGATTGCTAAATCAAATCCGATGCTCTCTTCTTAAGTATCCATTCACTCTCTATTGAATATTTATTGAGCCTACACTATGGCCAGTTATCCTTCTAGTCACTGGGATATAGCAGTGCATAAAATATAAAAAACCTTTGTCTTTTGTGACTTATACTCTGATGCAGGGAAACAGACACTAATAAAAAAGAATTCAGATGTATTTTTGAGATGAGAGATGCCACAGAAAATAACAAATCCTGTAGGCCGCTTAGAGTGTTACAGGGTTGGGCTGGGGTGGAGAGTCTTCAGAAGTCTTACTAAAAAGGCAGCGTTTGAGTCAAGACATAAAAGAGTTGAGAGAGTAGGTCGTGTAGCTGTCTGGGAAGGAACATTCTGAGCAAATGGAATCGTAGGGAAAAGATCCTTACTGGAAATCGCAATGGGACCAGTATGGGTGAACAAAGGGAAAATAACTAAGCGAGGGAATGAGAGGACAGATTGCTTAGGACCTTGCAAGCCATTGGCCTCTTCTTGCTCCACTTGTGAGCGGCATTTGACACAGTTGATCGATCCCTCCAATTTGCTGTGTGTTCCTCAAGTGGATTTCAGGAGGCTCACGCTCATGGTTTACCTACCAGCTCTCTGGCTCTGCCTTTCTTAACATCCTTGTCTTAATGTCCCCATCTCTTAGTAAACAGCCTCTAATCTCATGGCTGGAAATGCCTCCTATAAACTGATGGCTTGAAATTGATCTTCTCCGTCCAGAATCTTCCTCTGAAATCCAGACTCGTTTATCCCAAGAATATCGACTGACTCTCCAGGCTAACAGACGCCTCAGATTTTAACAGGTGCCGAATTGCAGATCTGATCTTGTCCCCATAAGCTGCACCTTCTCTGCTTCAGGAAAGAAAGTCCATACTTCAGCTTCCTCGGACCCAAATACTAGACTCCATTCTTGACTCTCTCTTCCAAATGTGTCCAGAATAAGACCTTCGTGGCTTCCACTAATCAAGAGACCGTTGTTTCTTGCCTCGATTATCAGAAGACCTTACTGACTCGTATTCTGGCTTCTGCCCCGTTCCTCCCTTTCCAACAATCTTGGCTCAACTCAGCAGTCCAAACAATCCTCTTAAAAACTGAGACAAATCAGGTCATAACCTTAGAACCATCCCTTTAAAGCCCTGGGTGCCTTAGAAGACTGTCATCAGTTCAAGGCTTGCCTGGGTGGGATCCCCTCCATGCTTACTCACCCCCACTGCTGTCGGCAGGATTCAGTTCTCAGTGGACTGTGCCCTGACACCTCACCTCCCCGCAAGCTGTTGAGGGAAGTGCTCTGCATCTTTGTTCGGATGGTGGTTAGGTGAACACACACACATTTGTCAAAATAAATGAACCTGTACACCTAAATCCACGAACTTCATTTTGTGTGCGTTGTGTGTCGTGATGATACCTCAATTAAAAATCAGATTAAAGGGGCGCCTGGGTGGCGCAGTCGGTTAAGCGTCCGACTTCAGCCAGGTCACGATCTCGCGGTCCGTGAGTTCGAGCCCCGCGTCGGGCTCTGGGCTGATGGCTCAGAGCCTGGAGCCTGTTTCCGATTCTGTGTCTCCCTCTCTCTCTGCCCCTCCCCCGTTCATGCTTTGTCTCTCTCTGTCCCAAAAATAAATAAACGTTGAAAAAAAAAATTAAAAAAAAAATCAGATTAAAGAAAATCAACATTAAGAGAAGAAACATGCCGATTCTTGAGAACGGCTGTCTGCGTTCATGTCTTGTTTCTGTCATTATGATCTCGGGGAAGGTAGTAGTCTCTTTTGGTTTCAGTTTCCACATCTGTAAAACTGAATTTGGGATAAAAAGGGTACCCATTTCATAAAGATTTGCAGAATAATCCGTGTGAGGTAACTGAGAGATGGTGACATCATTGTATTACTGTACATCTCAAATAGGAAATTATGTCAACATGGTCAGGATTTGGTGGCTGAAAAGGACTGTATAGATCATTTGTTAATTTCTCATTTATACAGAAATAGAGTCAGAAACATTAAGTAAATTGCCCAAGAGCATAACAATAATTTATTTAACAACCTTGGACTGTATCTCAGGCTTTCTGTTATGATCAACTGAAGGTAGCTGAAATGGGGAACATCATACTTTTTTTCTGGGACTTCTACAGGACTTTGGGCTGAATGCTTCACAGTGAATATGAATCCCTCAGTAAAAATAAAAAAAAATTAAAGGCGCAATATAACTAATATATTAAACTGATGACAGCCTGTTTCATATTAGAAGTATTTTCATCGACATCTGCCCAAATGATAATGTTAGCAGTTCACCATTTTCCCATCTTGTTCACGAAAAAAAGGGGAATCTATGTGTTTACAATCCTATGCTAGAAAACAAAACAGTTGGCCTCCTATCACAGTCTTTTTGTAAAAGCAATGTTTTAAAATTAGTCCTATTAAAATGGCAAATTTTTTATATAAAAATAGAATACTAGTATTTGAAAGAAAGAACTCCTTCATTGTGTGGTACTTTCAATAATAATATTCTGTGAGAGAGTTTGCAAATGATTACAACCTCATTTGGTTGTATTAATCTCAGGTGATTGTATACCAGGGGGTCTATCTTTATTTTTACTTTTTAAAAATTTCGTATTTCGTATTTCAGCCCTTAGATTCAAAAACATCACAAAGCCATAGAAAAAGCCCTATGTCTTGGATGGAAACCCTTGTGTACTTAGGGGAGTCTCATAATTTCAGATTTTTCATTATAAAGAAATAGCCTAAACCTCAAAACGAACATTTCCAGCGATGATGAGTGAATTCCAATGGAAATATGAGTTAGCATATTTCTGATGCGTGCGTAACATAATTTTAAATGGAAGTGTGTGTTTTTAACCTTTTTTATTCTTCTTATTTCAAGATGCCACTGTCAGAACTCAAAGGCACGGTAGGTCTGTATCTACCCTGTACTTTGAAATAGGCTCACACTCTTTCCAGGTCATTTTACTATGGGAGCTCAACCTCTATGATCATATATATATATAGATATGTATTTTTTTCTTCTGTATTGTCATCATATCTAAAACTTCTATAACCCTTTTGATTTAAAGGTCCTGAGACATTTTTCATCATTTTTTATAATTATTTTCTAGAATTTATATCCTAGCTAACAGACTCTAGTGACTTCCAATGACCTGCCGTAATATAATTTTGTAACTGATTTGAGAATGCATACCCATAGATAGAAGGTTAATACACTGTTTCATTGTATTTCTATGAGTATCTCATTATTTTCTTTTTTTTTTTTACCTTTATTTATTTTTGAGACAGAAACAGAGCATGAACGGGGGAGGGTCAGAGAGAGGGAGACAGAATCTGAAAAAGGCTCCAGGCTCTGAGCTGTCAGCACAGAGCCCGACGCGGGGCTCGAACTCACGGACCGTGAGATCATGACCTGAGCCGAAGTCGGCCGCTTAACCGACTGAGCCACCCAGGCGCCCCGTATCTCATTATTTTCAATTAGAATTATGCTCGAGAGAATGTTTACTGTGGCTTGTTAATTTTCTTTAGTGTACTTTATAGCAGCTACTTGAAGAATGAAAACCAACCCAGATGTTATGCTTTCGGGGCAAGCCCACCATCTGATATAAACTATTTTTCCTGAGCGACAGTAAATAAATTACCTAGGAAAGTGATTAGGTCTCTGGTTCATAAAAACAGGCATTTGGATGTTTCTCTTATTTGGTAGAGCTTTGTTTTGGCCTTGGACCGTGTGTCATGAGAGGGTATTTGTCTACTAGCTTTCTGAAAGTATGTTGGCTTACTTTTTTTTTATTTTAAATATGTTATACTTGTTTACTTGTTTAATAAGAAGCATGGCCCATGAAAACTGTTGTTCAGTTTGTGTATGTCTTGATTTTTGTTTTATAACTTTAGAGAAACATCTCTAATTAGAAGAATTCAATGACAAATTTCAGCTTTAATTATGTTAATGAAAGTCTCTATGAAGAGGAGAGGGTCCCCAGGTATAGAACAATAAATATATATATTGTAAAGATATATATTTTTTTGCCTATCTGGCAGCATAAAACAGTACTATAAAAATTCTGTCAATGTTTGTCCCAACAGTTGGATTTATTCTCAGTTGTGATGATGAAAATGGACACAGCTGCCCCTGGATGGCTGTTAACTTAACCCTTTAAGTGGTAAGAGTCTCTGAGAGATTCAGGATAGGCCATCAATCATAGTAGATTTTGTATCGAGTAAGTAAGAGATGACTGAGTATAAAAGGTCAGCTAACCAATCTTGTTTGACCATATCAGCAGTATCAGTTGGGGTGAACGCGGGGAAAGAAACTCAGATCATTGTCCGTGCTGCTCTATCTATAAGACAGGGGAGATAACAGTACCAACCTCATAAAGTTTTAGTGAGCAGTAAATTGTGTGCATGTGTGTGTGTATGTATATACACGCAATGTATTGATCCATACATCTATTAGAACTTGGCTTAATGTAGGCATAACATATTTTAGCTATGAAAATTACGTATTAACTACCATTCATCATTCACAAAACATTCATTGAACAGTTTCTGTGCACCAAGCACTGTTTTAAGGCTTGCATATAGCACTGTAGAAAAGACACTAAGGTTCTAGCCTTTTTGTAGATAACTTTCTAGCAGGGGCACAGATTATTAGATTAGCTCAGGCAAGGAATGATGATAATTCTGACCATTGCAATAGCAATAGAAATCATGTGGAGTGGCCAGATTTGGGATATGTGGCTAAGGTGGAGTCAGGAGGATTTCCTAAAACAAAAATGGGAAGGGTCTGAAAGAATAAGAGACAAGACAAAGTTGATTTTGTATTTGAGTTTTATTCATAATGGTCAAAACTTGGAAGCAACCAAGATAAGTGAGGGTCAAGGTGTCCTTCAGTAGGTGAATGGATAAAGAAACTGTGGCCCATCTAGACAATGGAATATTATTCAGCACTAAGAAGAAATGAGCATCAAACTCAGTGTTTGCCAGGGCCAGAGATGGGAGCATAGTAATTGACCATAAAGAGCACCTGGGACTTTCCTGCCCTTCTTTATTCCTTTGGTCACGTTCACAAACAAATTTTCATTAGGAAATGTGTTTAGTAGTGCCTAGATGACAGGTTGATTAAAGACCGAGCACTTGAGTTAGTTTCTTAAAGCTGTTGTCACAAATTGCCACAAGTTTGGTGGCTCAGAACAATAGAAATTTATCTTCTCATAGTTCTGGAAGCCTTAACCCTGAAGCCAAGGTGTCACGAGGGTTGGTTCCTTCTAGAGACTGAGGAGGAACCCATTCAATGCCCTCTCCTGGCTTTTGGTGGTTGCCAGCCATCCTTGGTGTTCACTCACTGGCCTGTGGACACATCACTCCAATCCCTGTCTCCCTCTTTACCTCAGCTTCTCTGCTGTGTGTCCTCTTTCCTTCTCTTCTAAGGACAGTTGTCTTTAGAACTGTCCACCCTAAACCAGGAGAATCTCCTGTTGTGATCCTTAATTATATTTGTCAAGACCCTTGTCCCAAATAAGATCGCATTCACAGATTCTGGGGAGACCAGCAGCGTCAGAGTCTGGAGTGGACTCTTCCTGCAAATGACCGCCAGATCCTGGTGTCTTCCCATGACAGAGAGAATGCTCTGCTGTCTCTCCTTATAAGGATCAGAGCTATACCCTTATGACCTCACTTTAATTACTTCCTTACAGGCCTCGTTGCCAATACCGTCACATGGGGCAGTAGGGCTAAAATATGGATTTTGGGGGGCATCTATAGTAGGGAGCCACTCTTCAACCCAGCACAGTACTGTTCCTTCATTCATCCTGTGCTGTCGCAAGCAGCCTGGACAATCACCTGTGAACAGACAATCACGGGGAACAGAAGCAAATCAATAACACAGACAACGATGCCCCCTTGCCCTGCTATGTTTCATCCCTACAATTTCCTTTTGACATAACACGCTAATCACTAGGCTCAAATTATAAAGATGCAGGAGAGTAATTTTGGAAACTTTTTTTCTTTTTGGTTGTTTATTTGCTTTACTCTCTGGGAAAGCCCATCTGTGATAAGACCTTATAGTAGTCACTCATTCATTACGCGTGACAGATTGATCGGCCCACTCCTTTGAGCTGTCACGCCCTGGTTCTGTGGGGCCCTACCTCCACATAAAACTGGACATCCATAGGGGCGCCTGGGTGGCTCAGTCGGTTGGGCGGTTGACTACGGCTCAGGTCATGATCTCGCGGTCTGTGGGTTTGAGCCCCATGTCGGGCTCTGTGCTGACATCTTGGAGCCTGGAGCCTGCTTCCGATTCTGTGCCTCCCTCTCTCTCTGCCCCTTCCCTGCTTGGTCTCTGTCTCTGTCTCTCTCTCTCTCAAAAATAATAAACATTTAAAACAAACAAACAAACTGGACATCCGTGAGTTAGTTCAACTGGTGTAGGATGTTTTTACTTTTAGTGGATAACCAATTTTAAGAAATTATATCTGTACCTCTGAAAGCATTTTTCCTGCCATACAGGTTATCAGTTCTTCCTATAAATACCTTTTCGTGCAATTGTCTGGGAGTATTTGAGTCGCAGGTGAAATAAATAGTGTGACAGGTTCTACCAGCTTCAAACAAGTCCCTGCTCACTATGGTTGGTTCTCCCTGCTCCGTAACGAATTGGTGAGTCATCTGTCTTCAAATTAATAGCTGGTTATTTTCCCAAATATTTTCTTTGGCTTATTTTTACCAGTCTTTCATCTCAATTTTATGAAATAAAGGACATCATGATATTAGCACTAATAAGTCGTACACAACATCCTGTCAATATCATGTTGAAAAATACATACAAATAAAGAATAAAATGCAAGCTACCAGAGTCTGTTTTAGGCTTTCACTTACAATCCCTGGGAGTCTGAACTGCTGTTCTTATGGCAGAGTCATCGTCTGATGAGGATAAAAGTTGGTGAGGTCATTCAGTTCAGCGTTCAGTTAAAGAAACTAGACATTTCTCAGAGAATCATAAAGACGATGTGAAGGCAGATTGAGGACTAAATGGCTCCTGAATGTGGTCCCTGCGCAGCTCCTCAGGGCTGTCTGCACGCGGGGATTCTGTCACTCCATCTGGTCCCTGGCTGAGTGACAATCCGCTGCTGCCAGCGCTCGGCTCACCACGGGAAGGCGAGAATGTCTCCAGGTGCACGTGGACGGACCTGATCTCTTTCTCTAGCATCCCTCGATTGAGTTACTAAAGAGTGAACAGAGTCAGAGAGGAGAGAGCTAAAGCTGGGGGGATTGGGGGTAAATAGATTTGAAGCGAAAGGAAGGGCAAATCTTACATACTCCTCTGGGATAAGCTGAAATAAATTCTCTTCCACCAAATATTTGGTGCCCAGGAGTCATCCCACCGCATCATCGTATTAATAGTGATGCTATTGATGCTATTGTTTCCAATCAAGATTCTACTTAGGAATTCTAGGACAGACTAGCACCACTTGGTAGTGACGATGGTTATATAATCTCCTCTCACTCCATAGCCTGCAGCAAGCCATTTTATCTAAAAATTTCAATTCCTTTATCTAAAAAAAGTCAGCTGGTTAGATTTGATCTCTCTGTATGTTAAATGCACTAATGAAGGTTCTTGTGTTGTTTTTTTTGTTTTGTTGTTGTTGTTTTTTTTTTTGCAAGAGGATTCAATGTCCTCTGCCTAATTGTCCTATGTGAGTTTCAAGTATTAATAAATTATGGAACGTTAAGACCATAATATATTGTAATTTAGTTATATGATTCATTTTAAACTTTGGAACAGGGACTCTTTTGAATGCATCTTCGTACCCAACCCACTCCCACCCCAGAACCTAGCACAGTGCCTTACGGAGTTCCACTGAATCGATATGAATGAGTAGATTTGACAGTCTCAGTCTGTAGCTATAGCTTCTCAGGGAAAAGGGGAGGCCTTGTTTTAAAACTGGGATTGGAAGAATGGTGTTACCCAAAGGACTGAACGAAAATCCACCCAAACTGTAGCCACAACAGGAAACCATTGCTAAGTGATCTTTAAGACCTTTGCGAGTGTCAAAATTCCCCATTTCCATCTGCACCCTTCTTTTCCCCAAATCCAACACCACATTTACATCGATTTTATATAATACCCATTGTCAACTGTAGGCAGAGGGTTCCGGAAGGTGTCATTTGATTGTGTCCTTTGTAGTTCTCTCTCTCTCTCTCTCTCTCTCTCTCTCTCTCTCTCTCTCTCCCTGGCTTTCCTCTCTCCAAAGTTAGGTGTTGGGAGAAAGTGATACACAGAAAAAGGCAAACCATAATTCCTTAGTTGTTATTTGAAGATGCCTCATACTGTAGTCCGAGGAAATGCAGTGACAAGTATTCTCCAACATGCCTTCTTCAAAACTCATGGTCTGGCTTAAGAGACATGATGACTTGTTCTTAAAATTTTTTCCTTGTGACTAATCTGTACATTGATTCACTCACCGCATTTTACCCTGCACACAGGATGGGCATGAGATTCTCCTAGCCCTCGAAGAAACAATAGTTCTGCAAAAGTGTTAGAAATCCAAATATATCGATACAAAATGTAGAAAGGGCTAAATCTACAATTAGAGTAACAACGAAAGAAATGGTCACATGTCTTCATTTTCCCCTTGATATAGCATATGAAATCCTCTTGAAAAGAGGGAGGCACTTGTGGAGAGCTTAAGGAGCTAAGAATATATTTTAATCAATTCCTTCTCAAATCATGGAAATGTGCATTATATATCTATATCAAATTGTGTGTGTGTGTGTGTGTGTGTGTGTCTTGATATGTGTGTATCTATATTGCACACACATACATCAAGATATTTGTATTAATATCTCTGCACTACTTAACAAGTCATAAAACTTATCTTTGGAAGAGTAGTTGCACCGGAGAATTGCTGATCTTTTGTTACATGTGATATGATTATTTTAAATGGCATACAGTTTCGCATTCACTCTTTCTATGGATAGAGAAAATGGCTGAACAGAAAGTCTGTCGCAGAGAGAAATAAAAGGCAGCCCGGGTCTTTTCCAGAGAATGATCGGATGCTGACATCTAGTGGCTCCCCAAACCCATCACTAGGGAGCACTTTTAACAACATTGCACACTGCGTTTGCCTGACATGCGCCCCAGGAAAAATGCACACCTGTGCACGCACGGGGATGGTTACGGATGTGGTCCTTTATGCGTTAAGTTTCTGCTGATATCCAGATACAATGAAAAACGAAGTGAAATGGACATTCTGGGATCAGTTTTACCCCCCATTCTACAAAAATCAGAAGAAAGCTCACTTTTCTTTATTATGTTATTTACTGTGTAGGAGAATGTCTTTATAAATAGCCTTGCTACTTCCTGGTTTGGGCCTTTTGTAATCTGAAATAAGCCTCTTGTGAATGAAATTCTTCTGACATTTTCAAGCACTTCCCTAAATTACCCATCTCCGCCCTGCTTCACCACAATGGTCAATAGGATACATGCAAAAGTATGGCGCTGAGAGTTCTCATTACCTTTGTGTATTTGGCATGTTTTATATGTTGCAGAGTTTGTATTTTTTTTTTCAACGTGTATTTATTTTTTTTTTTTTGGGGGGACGGAGAGAGACAGAGCATGAACGGGGGAGGGGCAGAGAGAGAGGGAGACACAGAATCAGAAACAGGCTCCAGGCTCTGAGCCATCAGCCCAGAGCCCGACGCGGGGCTCGAACTCACGGACCGCGAGATGGTGACCTGGCTGAAGTCAGACGCTTAACCGACTGCGCCACCCAGGCGCCCCAGAGTTTGTATTTTTAAGGGTATATGTTACATATGTAGCTATTCTACCTGTGATTTCACTTGATTTTTCCTTTCCTCCCTCCCTCCCTTCCTTCCCTTCTTGTCTGCACCTTATAATTTTAGCTCAATACTTATTGCTAGTACATTTCACCAAGGTTTGTCTAATTTGTTTTCCATTGATCAACATACATAGTAAAAACCTTATTCTGGAAAGCAGATTACACTGAATGCTTTCTGTTTTCTTTGCTTTTCTTTTTTTCTCCCCCATCTTGGCTTCTCTCCTTGATCCCTCTCCAAAAGCCGTCAATTTAATGAGTTTGCAAAAAAAAGCTTCCTAAGCATGAACTTCCTCCTTTGTGGAATTTATTCTTTCCCCCCCCCCCCCAAGAGACTGCACAAACAGTTCCGTGACAAGAAAATGCAAAGTAATTTGCTTGGTGTTCTTATTCATGAGTTCTGTCAAGTTAAGCTGTCAGAAACTCAGAGATGTGAGGTGCAGGGAGAGAGGCGGGGGGGTGGGGAGGGGAGAAAAAAAGAAAAAGGGGAAAAAAAGAGATTGCCCCTCCCTTGGATAGCAAGGAGCCTGTCGCCTGGTGTGACCTGTAATGACCTGTAAGGATTGGTTCAGAGGCTCACCCGGAGAGCCCAAATGGGCTCGCAGGTGCAGCGGAGAGCAGCTAGGTCGGGAGGTGCCAGGAACGTTCCAAGTCCCACATGACCTTTCTCTGCTGCCACTTCCCCTACCCTGTCTCGCTCCCACCCCCCCCACCCCTGCTCTGCCCCGCTGCCCACCCCCACCCCCTCCACATCAGGCACACCCAGGAAGCTGATCTGGGGATGGGGCCAAAGGAGAAGGTCATTCTGGTTCCTGAACTAATGCTCAGAGGTGGGACCACTCAGTAGTCTGAACAAGGATTCTATTTGCTAGAATCCCCTCAAGGTGACATTTTTCCTGAAAATCGTCAAAGCGCTTGAAGAGATGGTTTCAACTCAGCCCATAGAGAGTCCATGGGCTGGAGTACCTTTGTGTCTTTTTCAAAATATTTTTACTGTATTTAAACGATTTTTCGAAGAAAATTGCTTCTATCATGTTTCTAGTTGGTCAGTAAAACTGTGCTTTTATAGAACGTATGTGGAATCCAGCAGAAATCAAGAGACAGTTTTCCCTGAATGTCTGTAATGCAGACTTCTACCCCGAAGCTTGGAAGCCGGCTTTGCTGGGGAAGAGGCCACTGTCCCCTCTCAACAATGAATACGGGTGCTTCCTGAGAGCCACAAGCATCGAGGACCAGCTCTCCGGCCGTATTTCTGTCCCTGTGCCAGTGGAGGGTTTTGCCGGCGGGGTGCCTCGAATACGCTGGCTTCCCTGGGGCCACCTCATGGCGTGTCATAATGTGGGCGACAGGCGAGCAGTGTCAGTGTGCCTGGTGGCCTGGGCCGTGTCTCTCGTACACATTGCTTGTCCTCCTGCACTGCTCAGTCTTGAAATCCAGGGATGTGGCGCTCCCAGAGCCTGGGCCACAGAAGGCTCAGCTGGTCCGGGGCTCACAGCGGGCCTCATGAGTACCCTACAGCACTACCAGAGAGGTGGCTGGGAAGTCCTGGGCCACCAGCATTCGTGCACATTCCTCAACTGAGTGCGGGTGACAGCTCAAATTTAGTTTTATCTCGGAGTGAGATTGTTAACATTTTTAGACGTATTATTTTAATTTTGTATGTTACATTTACTTGTATGTACATTAAAATAGAGAGAGAAGGGGCGCCTGGAGGGCTCAGTCGGTTAAGCGTCTGACTTTGGCTCAGGTCACGATCTCGCAGTCCATAGGTTCGAGCCCCACATCAGGCTCTGTGATGACAGCTCAGAGCCTGGAGCCTGCTTCGGATTCTGTGTCTCCCTCTCTCTGCCAATGGCCCACTCTTGCTCTGTCTTTCTCTTTCTCTCTCTCTCTCTCTCTCTCTCTCTCTCTCTCTCTCTCATAAATAAATAAATAATAGAGAAATATAACTCTAAGAAACACACATACCTTCAGGGGCACCTGGCTGGCTCAGTCTGTAGACTGTGCAACTCTTGATCTCAGGATCATGAGTTCAAGCCACATGCTGGGCTTAGAGCTTACTTTACAACACGCACGTGTGCTCACACACGCACACACACACACACACACAAACACACATACCCTCATCATCCAGATTTGTCAAAGCATAATGTGTGATATTTATCATTAAAAAAAAAATAACACACCAGTTGAGGAGATCTCTTTCTTTTGTCTTAATCAGAATAAATCCCTCTCCTCTCCTTCTCTCCTTAGAATTAACTGCTACCATAAACAGAATTGCAGCATTCCTACACATATTAATGTTCGAATAGATACTTAATACATATTCATGTATTTTTCACACAGTACATAAGTTTGTATAGTTTGTGTTTATCCATCGACATTGTTTTAAAGTTATAGCCATGTTACCACATAGCTTTATGGAATTACCCATAAATGTTGTTACTCAGGTTGCTGTAAAGCTTTTGTTCTTCCTATTTTTTTTTTTCTTTTTTTCCTTTTAGAGAGAGACAGTGCAAGCAGGGGAGAGGGGCACAGGGAGAGAAAGAGAGAATCCCAAGCAGGCTCCACAGCTCAGCACGGAGGCTGACACGGGGCTCAAACCCTATGACCCTGGGCTCACGACCTGAGCCAAAACCAAGAGCTGGACAGTCAACTGACTGAGCCATCCAGGCGCCCCTACTCGTCCTATTAATTGGTACATAACGTACCATGGTTAGAATATGACATATAATATTGTTCTAATGTTCATAACATAATACCTATATAAGTATATCGTGATATAATTTTCCATTCTTTTATTTAAAAAGGGTTAGGTTTCCAATTTTTTCTCTTATGAACAATGTTACAATGAGCACTAGTTCACATGTCCCCTTGTGCACATGTGCAATGGTTACTTTAATAATTTTTAATATTTTTAATGTTTATTTTTGAGAGAGAGAGAGAGGGAGTATGAGCAGGAAAGGGGCAGAGAGGGGGACAGAGGATCTGAAGCAGGCTCTGCACTGTCAGCACAGAGCCCAATGCGGCGCTCGAACCCATGAACTGTGAGATCATGACCTGAGCCAAAGTCAGATGTTTAACCGACTGAGCCACCCAGGCGCCCCAGCAATCGTTACTTTAAGATGCAAAGCCAAGAGCATTCTTCTGTGATTAGGTGGTGAGCATCTTCCAATTTAGTAGCTATTTTATTTATGAAAAGCCCCAACAACAGATAAGAATTCTTTTCTCCACATTCTTGGGTTGTTAGAGTTTTTAACTTTTGCCAATCTGACAGAAATAAGTTGGTATCTAATTATGGATTAAATTGATATTTCTCTGATAAGTGTGGAGACTGGACATTTTTCATACGTTTATTGGCCCTTTGGGATTTTTCTTCCATGAACTTTCAGTGGTAACACACATGTAAACTCGCAGGAGACCTGAATGCCAAAGCATATTCTGAGAAGCCCACTCTCTTCTATTAAGCCAGGCATTGAAGATTTTTGCTAAAATATACAACAATGCCACTCTTGTCCCATTTTTCCTAATTTTGGAAAGTGTATTTTTCATAAAAGTTACTTATGCTAGCATACAACAGTTTCATCAAAAATTTTTAAAATTAAAAAAATTTTTTTTCATGCTTATTTATTTCTGAGAGAGTGAGCGAGCAAGTGGGGGAGGGGCAGAGAGCAAGGCAGACACAGAATCGCAGCAGGCTCCAGGCTCCGAGCTGTCAGCACAGAGCCCGAGGTGGGACTCGAACTCATGAACCGTGAGATCATGACCTGAGCTGAAGTCGGATGCTTAACTGACCGAGCCACCCTGGCGCCCCCTTAATTAACTAATAAATACATATTTTCAGCAAAATTTCAGCTTTAATTTTTAATATGGTCGGCATCGATATATTTAACCCACAAAAGCTCAGTCAGTTTGAAGAGTGAGACCACACGCTGGAGAAGTGCTGATGCCCGCTGCAGAGGGAAAGAATTTCTCGCTTTCCTGAACACGTGCAACAGTGTTGCTGGAGGAAAGCAGGAGTAGAGAACAGGGCAGTGAACGTGAAGTAACAGGCCCTGGGAAGGGCGGAGTTGCATGAAGGAACCTTCTGGAGCAGGAGGTAATGGCGTCTCTCCAGAGCAGCACAGATGCTGGCCTCATTCCCTGAGTTTGAAACAAGACAGTAAAATTGCTGCCCCTCATATGAGGTCAGGCTTGTGAGACGGGGGGAAGGAAACACCCAGAAAACTAGCGATTTCTCAGCTATAAAGGCAACCACCTCATACACAACTGTGGCCTGTGGGTCCTCTAATGTGCATGTTACATTCAGAATGACAAAATTAGACACTGGAAATTTCACCTTCACATCTGACTCCGAAGGAATCATACAGCAAGACTGTGTTTCTTTCTTTCTTTTTTTTTATTAGAGAGAGAGAGAGAGAGCATGAGTGAGGGAGTGGGGAGAGGGAGAGAGAGAGGAAGAGAATCTTAAGCAGGCTCCATAGTGAACTCAGAAGGCAACGCAGGGCTGGATCCCACAACACGGGGATCATGACCTGAGTGGAAACCAAGAGTCGGGTGCCCAACGGACTGAGCCACCCAGTTGCCCTGCAAGATTGCATGGCTAAATGCATGACTTTGTAGTATTGCTTTTCCCAATGGTCTGAATAAGTGTTGGGTTGATCTTGCCTCATTTACAGAAATGTCTTCTAATGTATGCTATGCTGTAAGATACTACACTATGAAAGAGGGGTCACTTCCTTTAGATATAAATCAAAACTCGCAGTGGTTATTTTTTTTCCTTCTGAAGTACTCCAGGGTAAAGCAGACAGGCAGGACTGTCACATCATCTAACTGTAATTGGAGTGACAGCAGGAGGGACAGAGAAACTGGAACAGAGACAATATTGGAAAGAAAGTGGCATGAATTTTCACAAAATTTTCCTCCAATTATGGAAGTTTTCCAAGATTTCCCTCAAGTTCCCCAAACACACAGGTTGAAGGATTTCAGCATACTCTTGGCAGGATAACAACGAAGAAAACACATCCAGGCATATCATACATAGTCAGACTGCTGAACACCAGAGGTGAACGGGGCATAATAACGTCAAGGGAGGGGGGTAAGACTTTCCGCTGCCTTTACACCAAACAGCGGAAATGGGGAGACCATAGGCTACTGGTCTTGGAAAATTCCTCAACCTAAAAGTCTTCACTCAACAAAATACCTTTCAAAAATAAGGGCAGAATAAAGAGTATTTCTCCAGGTCGACAGAAGCTGAGAGCATTTGTTTTCATCAGAACAGCACTGTATGAAATACTAATGTAAATTACTCAGGTGGAAGCAAAATGCTTGCAAAGGAGAGTACAAGACTGTAGTCACAGATGAAGGACACTGGGGTGGAAAACTGGGAAAACGTCAAGACCACTCAGAGAAACAGTCATCCCTATGCTGAAAACTATGCTTGTGGTTTTATGAGATGTAGTTAAAAACAGAACAATAGCAAAGGAAAAGGCAGAAGAATAAATAGAGCCAAATGTGGTGCGTATTGTATTTTAAGGAAGGTTGATAAAATTCTAATTTTTTTTTTTTTATAAAATTTTTTTTTTTCAACGTTTATTTATTTTTGGGACAGAGAGAGACAGAGCATGAACGGGGGAGGGGCAGAGAGAGAGGGAGACACAGAATCGGAAACAGGCTCCAGGCTCTGAGCCATCAGCCCAGAGCCTGACGCGGGGCTCGAACTCACGGACCGCGAGATCGTGACCTGGCTGAAGTCGGACGCTTAACCGACTGCGCCACCCAGGCGCCCCGATAAAATTCTAATTTAAGGTAGGCTCTAATGAGTCATGGACGCATAATCACTAAAATAATAACATATATGTTCTCATAAAAGCTAATAGAGCATATCAAATAGAGCAACAAAGAAAATACTTGAGTAATGCAAATGAAGGCAAGAAAGGGGAATAAAAGAACAAAGAGAAAGACAGTAGAGTTAACTCTAATTATATCAGAAACTAAGTCGACTACACACAGACTATATACTAAATAAAAGGAGAGATTTTCAGGCTGGATTAAAAAGAAAACAGAACAGCAAGAGCCAATTACATGCTATTTTTGAAGACACGCTTACCATGTAAGGACACAGATAAATTGAACGTAAACTGATCAAACATGACAGACGGCAGAAACCTCAACAAAAGAAATCTGGTGCGACCATTTAAACATCAGAGTCAATTTTAAGCAAATAGTTTTACCAAGGAAAAACCAAGGACATTTTATAATAGTGAAAGGATCAGTTCAACAGGGAGAGCTACCAATCTTAAATGTGTATGCTCTTAATAACGTAGTGTCAGTTCTCAGATTTAAAATTCTCTCTTCACTTTTGACACTCAGAAAATTCTCTTTTCTTTTTAACTAGGACATGTATTGAGTTTTAGGTGTTATTTTTTTTACATGATTTCTACGTACGCATAGGGAGGGGAGGGGCGTTCCCTCGATCAGCTATGCCTTAATAATTTTAACTAGTGTTTCAAAAGGTGTTACAAGATGCTTTATAAGTGCACTATTTTAGGGGGAGAGTACTGCAGGGTCAAGAATCAAGTGACAACAATTGGGGGAATTTTACAGGGCAATTATGCCCAAAATTTGATACAGTTTTAGGAACGTTGCTAATAATCCGTTGTATATATCCCACCTAGTATCCTGACAGGTAGAGGCTGACAGGGAGTCTGTACGATTTAGGAGAGCTACAATTGAGAGTGGTTCAGGTGAAAGGAAGCAGGAAGCAGGAGGAGTTCTTAGTGGTAGATGGTCAAGGCTACATGTGAGTCAGAGCTCCCAGGAAAGCAGAGCACAGCTCCCGTCATGGGCTAGTGCCCTCCCTCCCAAGGTTGTGGGTCGGCCAGAATTGCCCCAGTATCTGTGTGAGAATTTTAGAGTGCCCTCACAATACTGTTAATGTGAAAGCATCCATCACCACCATCAGACTAATAGCTCACAAAATATAATATATCGATCCTCATAAAATACAGCTTTTGTAAATCTTGATGCGTCTGGTTTCAAAAATAAGGGACTACTGAATTATAGAAATTAATAGTTTTTCCTTCAAAATGAGGCAAGAAAACCTATTCTACTTTTCTCTGTCCTCTGCCTCCACTTACAATAGTAGCTTTCATATCAGAGAGTAATCGTGTTACCTCTCGAATGATACATAGAGGCTATATCCTAATAGAATGTAAATCACATGATTAGCGGAGCTTCTCTGGCTTTAGCCTGTATTCACAAGCAAGATAAAAAAAAATTCTGAAAATAATTTCTCTGCCGTCAGTGATAGATTTGGCTTGGTAAATATTGCTTGGAAAATGTGCCTGATTTTAGTCCGTAGAATCCAGAGGGCCATCTGGGGTATCAAGGTAGCTCAAATGACTCCATAGGGCTCAGGCGTAGAAACGAAAAGAAACACCTTTTCCAGAGAGTTCCATCAGTGCCCTGAAGGCAGAAGCCAGATTCCAAGGGAGGAGAAAACACAGAGGCGGCGTGTGGAGCACACTTAGTTCAACTCGCGTCGGGACTGCTGCCACCATGCCTTAAAGACGGCTCCGTGGGTGTTCTTGGAGTCAGGGAGCGACGCATCCTTTCCGTTCTTGCGTTGACTCACCACTAAAGGCCTTGAAATGCCAGCGTCAGCTTTTGATTACGTCTTGAAGCCGGCCTTGTGGTACTAACGGAACCCTTCGCTCCTGGAAGTCATCGACGGCCTCCCAGTTCTCACGGGCAGCGGCCCGCCCATCCTCCCTGACTCTACCCTGGTGGCTGTGTCCGGCCCATTCGCTCCACTCCTCTCTCCTCCGCGGTGAGACACCAGACGACTGCATGTGCTACACCTTCTCAGACGATGTCCTCCCTCCTCTCAGTGCCTAAATGCAGGCATTCACGGTGTTATGTCTTTGGCACGGCTATGGACTCACTGTTTGTGTTTCGAATCCCCAACGCGGTGTTCCTTGGAGGCGGGGCCTTTGGGGTGACGAGGACACGAGGGTGGGGCCCTCAGGAAAGGCCCTGGGGCTTTTGCAAGAGGCCAGCGAGCTAGCTCGCTCCTCTCCCGCCTGTGAGGACACGTCCAGGAGATGCGGCTGCAAACCAAGAAGTGGGCTCTTACCAGACACAGGATCTGCCCCACTTTGATCTTGGATTTCCCAGCTTCCAGTCTCAGAACTGAGGAATAAAAGTTTGCTGTTTAAGTCACCCAGTCTTTTTTATTTTATTTTTATTTTATTTTTTGGACAAGTGCGGTCTTTCAGTTGCTACAGTCACACTGCTCTGGGCAGGCCTCGTGGGTTCCGGCGGGAGGGTCCCGGCCACCAGGTGCGGCAGGTGCGGCCCCGGGGACAGCCGCACGGTGGCGCCGTCGCAAGGTCGCTCTGAGACGCCTGGCACCTGAATGGGGGGGGGGGGGGGGGGGGGGGGGATTCCGGGGGTCCCCAGGACCAGCCTGCGCGGGGCCGGTGAGCCCGGGAGCCCCTCCTCAGGCAGCAGGGGGGCTTCTCTCCGTCCTCGAGGCCCCCCCTCTCCCCCGGAAGCTGGGGCCACCTGAGGAGCAGAGCGGGGGCGGGGGAGCCACAGCCTGGGCCCTGGGCCAGCCCCGCCTCCTGGCCCCAGGTCAGCCCGGGGTCAGCCCGGGGTCAGCCCGAGGTCAGCGGCCAGCTACTCCCCGACGAGGGGCGAGGCCCGGGAGGACGCAGGACGGAGGACATACGGCGGGGACGTGGCGTGGAGCCGCCAGCACTCCAGGTAGGCCCTCGCCGCCCGCGCCCCCGCAGCCCTGCAGCTCTCGAGGACGCGGCGGGGGGGGGGGGGGGGGGGTGGGGGTTCCTTTGCAGGGTTGACTCACCTCGGGGACCCCGGGCGGGTGTCGTCGGGGCTGCGGGGGCAGAGGGCAGGGCGCCGCGTCAGGTAGACGGGGCCACGGGGGTCAGCGTCCACCACCCTGCGTGTCCTGGGGGTGCAGGTGCGGGGGGGGGGGCGCTGCCTGTGCGGGGTGGCGGGGAGCGGCCCTGGCCTCGCGGGGTGCAGCTCTGGGGGAAGACCCCGTCCGCGACGACCCTCTGCAGCTGCCAGGACCACCTGGTGGCGCCTCGTGGACAGAGTCCAGGGTGCATATTATCTACAAGCGTGGAGCCCAGGCTGCACACATACGTATGACAGTATTCTCCAATGTATTTGGGCACAGTATATAGAACTTTATACGCTTATAGTATATGCACACCTCATATACACACTGTGTACATTAATATATAAATACCCAAAATATAATGATATGTTACATAATAGTGTAAGTATATAATGTACACATATAAAAATATATAATTATGTATACACATAATACATAATTATTAGCATTAAGTTATATTTAAATTTATAATTTATAAGAAGGTACACTATGCTATAATGTATAAAGTATATATAGAATACACATGAATATATTTTATATTTATTATCAATCTAATTAACATCCATCACCACATACAGATTTATATATGCTGTTTATATGTTATCACATATCTATATACATGTGTACATATATCGTACATATATGTACATTTAACATGTACAACATATATTTATAGTTTTATGTAACATTTGTATTATTTTAATGTAGGATATTATCCACAAATATATTTCTATATCAAACTTATAGATTTGATGTAATAATGTCAAATTTTATATAAATTGTATATAATTATCAAAGCTTTATATAATTGTAAACGTTTTATAATTCTACAAACATGTCATTTTGTTTACACTATACATTTAGATATGGTTATAAATTCCACGTGTATAATTAGTCATACCCTTCATGTATGACTTTTAATTTTTATGCAGGTGTTTCAGAGAAGTAACCCCGAGGTTTAAAGCAGAAAGACGGGGCACCATTGTCAAGCAGGTCTCTGATTAAGACCGAGACTCGCATAGGGTTTCTCCCTACTCACCTACTTCCCACCACAAACTGGGATGCATAGTGGGAAGGACCGGGGACAGCTGACCCCCTATTAATACCCATCTCTGCCCTTTCAAAGCAGGTCCACACAGACAACCCAATAGGCTGGGCTTCCCTGCTCCCAGCCCCTGGGACCTGTGGACTCTGCCCCTGTCTCTTGCAGGCATTGATGGCTCAAGAAACTATAGGACCCTGGGCTGAGAACCAGGGTGAAAATACCCACAGCACTGTCTCCGTCCATGGACCTTACTGCACCTCTGTCCCCAAAGGCTGTCCTGGGCTGAGTCAAAAAGTCAAGACTCTATATGAACTTGTCTCTTAAAACGAGACACCTTTGCTTGCTTGTGGCATTTTACTTGTTCTTGGGCATTAGCCCAATGGAGTGAACTCCTGGGTCTCCTCTATGAGCGTTCACGTCCGGGCCTGGACACCCCAATGCTGGGGCCCCACCCGGACACTCTGCCTCCCATCCAGTTGCTGTGCCTTGAGGAGACACACACCAATTCAGTAAAACATGATTAAGTATAGGAAGTAAAACATGATTAAAGGTATAAATCAAATGCTGCACAAGCAAGCACCGATTTTTAGAAGGTCAGAGTGTATCCTTTATTCTAAGAGCAGATGTAAATACTCTGTGAGATGACCCACAGAGCTGGCTTCCCCCTCGTAAGACTAGTGGAGAGCTAGCCGGGTGCATTTTGGCAAACACTTCACCTCCCGTGGAAGTTGGGCATTGCAGTCAGTTGTCAAGGTCTCTACAGGCACAGCTGTCCCCAGTGTGGCCCCGCTCTCTCCCTGGTGATGCTCAGAGTTGCCGATCTCCATAGAGGAAGCAACCACAGTAGGGAATGAACGTGGGGGTCCAAAATTTGTGTATTTGGTGCACAGGCTGAGACTTTCAAGTGGTTTCGAGTCAAGATGCCAGTTTTTCCTTTGTCTTCAGCAGATGCCTCCATGGGCTCTCACTTTGGAGAAGACTGGACTTTTGAGAGGCTGTAGAGCAAGAGGTCCAGGGAAGGTGGAGGGGGGTTGTCAGGACAAGACGGTAATTGAGCTGGTCCAATTTCAGAGGAGACTTTTCAGGAGCTGCACTTCAATTAAGGACATGATCAGGCTCTTTGCTTCCTGAAACTTCTCTGATGTTTGACACGCTCTCTTCCTTCCTCTCTGCTTCCCTCTGTCCCTCCCAGCTGGGCTTCTGGGGGTGGTGTAGGTGTGGCATTGGGCTGTTAGTCTTTTGGAAGGGGGCCCAAGAGACTGTGCCTTCAGTCGCCTTTCAGCCTGGTGTGGGAGGGGTTCCCAGGAAAGCTTTGTTGGCCTGAGCCTCCAGCCTGGATGCCCACGTGGGGAGGCCTTCAGGACTAGCTTATCCTCTCTGCTCTCCCTGGAATTCTCACTCCATGCCGGTGTGGTCTTTGGCCAACTTATTTCCTCATGGTCAGCCGTGAAATATCAGTGCCGACCCATATTGAAAGAGGGATTCAGTGCTGCTGAGAGGTTGGGGCTGACGTCTCCCCAAGAAACTATAGGAGAATTTGCAGATTGAGGATGGTGCCAGGAGGGATGCAGTGCTTTGAATTGTTCACCCAGAGGTGGGGATGGTGAGCCTGCTCCAGCTCTGGCTCCCCTGGGGTCCACTGAAGGAAGGAGGGAAGGAAGGATGGAGGAAGGGAGGGAGGAAGGAAGGGAAGGATGGAGGAAGGGAGGAAGGAAGGGAGGGAAGGAGGAAAGAAGGAAGGAAAGGAAAGGAGGATGGAAAGGAAAGGAGAAAGGAAAGGAAGGAAGGGAAGGAGGAAGGAAGAGGAAGAAGGAAGGAAGGAAGGGAGAAAAGGAGGAAGGAATGGAGGAAGGAAAGGAGGAAGGAGGGAAGGAAGGAAAGGAGGAAGGAGGGAAGGAAGGAAAGGAGGAAGGAGGGAAGGAAGGAAGGAAGAAAGGAAGGAAAGGAAGGAGGGAGGGAGGAAGGAAGGGAAGGAGGAAGGAAGGAAGGAAAGAAGGAAGGGAGGGAGGGAGGGAGGGTGGAAGGGAAGGAGGAAGGAAGGATGGAAGGAAGGAAGGAGGGAAGGAAGGGAGGAAGGAAGGAAGGAAGGAAGGAAGGAAGGAAGGAAGGAAGGAAAGGAAAGGAAGGAGGGAAGGAGGAAGGAAGGGAAGGAGGAAGGAAAGAAGGAAAGGAGAAGGGAGGGAGGGTGGAAGGAAAGAAGGAAGGGAGGGAGGGAGGGTGGAAGGAAGGAGGGAAGGAAGGGAGGAAGGAAGTAAGGAAGGGAGGGAAGGAGGGAGGAAGGAAGGAAGGGAGGGAGGAAAGGAGGAAGGAGGGAAGGAAGGAATGGAGGAAGGGAGGGAAGGAGGGAGGGAGGGAGGAAGGAAGGAAGGGAGGGAGGGAGGAAAGGAGGAAGGAGGGAAGGAAGGAATGGAGGAAGGGAGGGAAGGAGGGAGGGAGGGAGGAAGGAAGGGAGGGAGGGAGGGAGGGAGGAAAGGAGGAAGGAGGGAAGGAAGGAAGGAATGGAGGGAGGAAGGAAAGGAGGAAGGAGGGGAAGGAAGGAAAGAAGGAAGGAAAGGAAGAAGGGAGGGAGGGTGGAAGGAAAAAAGGAAGGAAGGGAGGGAGAAAAGAGGGAAGGAAGGGAGGGAGGGTGGAAGGGAAGGAGGAAGGAAGGATGGAAGGAAGGAAGGAGGGAAGGAAGGGAGGAAAGGAGGGAGGGAGGAAGGAAGGAAGGAAAGAAGGGAGGAAGGAAGGGAGGGAGGGAGGAAGGAAGGGAAGGAGGAAGGAAAGAAGGAAAGGAGGAAGGGAGGGAGGGTGGAAGGAAAGAAGGAAGGGAGGGAGGGAGGGTGGAAGGAAGGAGGGAAGGAAGGGAGGAAGGAAGTAAGGAAGGGAGGGAAGGAGGGAGGAAGGAAGGAAGGGAGGGAGGAAAGGAGGAAGGAGGGAAGGAAGGAATGGAGGAAGGGAGGGAAGGAGGGAGGGAGGAAGGAAGGAAGGGAGGGAGGGAGGGAGGAAAGGAGGAAGGAGGGAAGGAAGGAAGGAATGGAGGAAGGAAGGAAAGGAGGAAGGAAAGGAGGAAGGAGGGGAAGGAAGGAAAGAAGGAAGGAAAGGAAGAAGGGAGGGAGGGTGGAAGGAAAAAAGGAAGGAAGGGAGGGAGAAAAGAGGGAAGGAAGGGAGGGAGGGTGGAAGGGAAGGAGGAAGGAAGGATGGAAGGAAGGAAGGAGGGAAGGAAGGGAGGAAAGGAGGGAGGGAGGAAGGAAGGAAGGAAAGAAGGGAGGAAGGAAGGGAGGGAGGGAGGAAGGAAGGTAAGAAGGAAGGAAGGAAAGGAGGAAGGAAGGAAGGAAGGGAGGCAGGGTGGAAGGAAGGAAGGAAGTAAAGGAGGAAGGAGGGAAGGAAGGAAGGAAGGAAAGGAGGAAGGAGGGAAGAAAGGAAGGACAGGAGGGAAGGAGGAAAGGAAGAAGGAAGGAAGGAGGGAAGGAAGGAAGGGAGGGAGGAAGAAAAAAAGAAAAAAAAAGAATATTTTCCTGAATGTAATGTTGCTCCGGTATCTTTTCTCCAAGCCTTACCCAGCCCTCTATTCAGATGTAGCCTGATTTAGTTAAACGGTTCCTCAGTGCTGTGGGGATTTTTATGTTCTCTCTCTCAAAATTTCACATTATACCAAACAATTGGCACATATCTTTGTGTGTGTACCTTTATGTCTATTTTTATCACTTCCTTAGAGTAATTTCATTGTGAATTTCACAACCTCTTCTAGTGTACTGCCTATGCGAAACTGAGAAAAGCATTTAACTACCTTAAGACTTATTTTCCTCATTTCTCAAGAAAATGATATCTAATTCGTAGGGTTGTTTTAACGAATAAACGAGACGTTGTAAGACACGTTGCACAGTGCCTGATACATAGTAAGAGATAAAACTTAGCTCTAAGTATGATAGCATTATGATGAAAATGATCAGTCGTATTCTTTTGGCAAAATTGAAGTAATTAATACCTCGACCAGCAGTGTGTGAGAGTGTCACCATTTTGATATTTCCATTGGAAGGGATATGATCAGAATGCTTCTCATTCCACGTGTCCTTTTATTATTGAAGGAACCATTAAGGGAGGCCCTTACCATGCTTCCATGCAGGTCTCATTGGTTGGACTCATTGGCCGCCATTCCATGCCTAACCCACCTGTGGGACAGGGAATGGGGCCATCGTGATTATCTGTGACCTTCGTGATTATCTCTCTCGTGATTGTCTGTCTCGTCCTGTGCACATGAGGCCCTGGTTGTGGGATCTCTCTGTTTGGGGACATATAACCACCTGAGGAGCATGGGGGAGCTGTTGTGGTCAAATCAGGGCCATTTCCTCCGTAGAGCTCATCACGGTCATGGAGCGGAGTGTTGTGTTTGTTCTCTTTATGCTTTCTTGCAGCTACTTTCTTTTACTCGGGTCTTCACTTATTTTAATGAAGTATTATTACATTTGGGGGCCTTCTTGTTGTTTCCGGAACAAAGCAGGCTTATACCGTCCTAGAGACTTCAGTCAGCAGCTTCTGATTGAGACACTTGTCCTCTGGATACGTATGTGGTTAATTCTCTTCTCGCCTTTACAGCCTTGCTCACAGAACACCCGCCCAGTCAGGCCTCCTCCCAATTCCCTTTTTAAAACCGCGACCCTGCCCAGGATTTCCAAATAACTCTTACCCAGCTGTCGCCTTTTCTTCCTCCCCAGAGCGCTTGGCACCTTTTATCAAATGTGCGTGTTCACTTTCATTATTCTTATTAATTATGTCCTGTCTCGTCCTCCTACAGTACGAGCTCAAACAAGGCAGGGGCTGTGTCTGTTTTACTTACTCACGTGTCCCAAGGACCCCCAACTCTCCCCAACATATATTGGGCACTGAATGCATAATCGCCATGAACGAATTAATAAAATGTCCCAATGTGCCACACGTCACCTGGAACCAAACTGGCTGGTAGAAAACATTTGTCCAAAGCCCTGAACAAAGAACCAGTAAAAATCATTTCTGAGGCCGTGTAGTGGTGGGAAGGGTTGCTGCTAGGTGTTGTAATGTGATGACAGAATGGCAGTGGGGCTTAACCAAAGGGTTCTTGCCTTTTAGAAATACATACTGAAATTTTTACCGATAATGTCATCTCTGATACCTGCTTCACAATTGTTGTGTCGGGGAAAGGGAATCATAGCTGAGATAACAGGGGCTGACAGTGGCTGGGGGTTGTCAGGCGATGATGGATATGTGGGATTTCATGGTCCTGTTCCCTCTACTTTTGTGGATATTTGAAGTTTATCCAAATGAAAAAAATGATAAAAGACTATGGATATTAAAATAAATCACCTACCTTCTGATATGATGAATACAAGGGATGTTCTTAAGAGTATGAAATTTAAGGGTACCTGGGTGGCTCAGTCAGTTAAGTATCTGACTCTTGATTTTGGCCCAGGTCATGATGTCATGGTTTGTGGGTTCGAGTCCCACGCTGGGCTCTGTGCTGACAGTGCGGAGCCTGCTTGGGATTCTCTCCCTCCCTCTCTCTCTACACCCCCCCCCCTTCTCTATCGCAAAATAAAGAAAGAAATAAACTTAAAAAAAGGAATGTAAAATTTAGTCTATGAAGCTTCGTACTTCACAGTGACCATGAACACTATTGCTTTTTACTCCGTGTATAAAGAATGTAAATTAACAGAGTTCTCCTTGGTACAAAGCAGAGCCAGAAAAACTTCATGAAACAGCAAAGGAAAACTCTGCCTCATGGGAGACACTGATTTTTTGTATTTCAGCTAGTAAATTGGCCCTGGAAGAAAGCGTGTCTTTTTAAGTATTTAACGTTTGTATTCAAAATTGCTTACTGATGATAAAAATAAAGAAGCACTTTATTTACATTTTGTAACGAAGTACCTCCTGCCGTACCCAATTCGTACCGGGATATATGGCATGTAGATATTCAGGCTGTTGGTGCAGTGTTCGGGACCCGTTCTGGGCAGCGTCGAGGAAGCCAGAGAAAGTGGCCTTACAGAAGTTTACAAGCTGCTATTAACACAGCTTCCCTTTTCCCAAAAAATTTAATGCTTACCAGAACCTCATGAGTACATTTGCCAAATAGCAGTGGCTTTTCATAAGTATCCATGTACAAAATTGAGATTGGCCTGACAGCATAGATCTTTCTGTCTATATACTAAAGCTGGGGCAGTATTCTTTTTTTTTTTTTTTTTTTTAAGTTTATTTATTTATTTTGAAAGAGAGAGAGAGTGTGCTTGCCCACAGGGGAGGGTCAGAGAGAGAGGGAGAGAGACAGAATCCCAAGCAGGCTCTGCACTGTCAACATGGAGCCCGATAAGGGGCTCAGACTCGGGAACTATGAGATCGTGACTTGAGCAGAAATCAAGAGTTGGACCCTTAACTGACTGAGCTACCCAGGCGCCCTTAGGACAGTATTCTTTAATTCATTCATCAAAAACAATTGACCTCTAATTATACTGTATACTTGGAACTCATCCCTCTGGAGCTCTTAGTCTAGATGAACATTTAATTAAAAAAACAACCCACAGATAATAAAGTTACCTTGAGTTATAATCAGAGAGACTTGACCTTCCAGCCCACCGAAGGGTAGAAAAAAATGAAGATGTCATAGGGAATCTACAGTTCACTCGTGCCGGGAAGAATGGGAAGCCAGCATCTCTACACAGCATGGTAGAAAGTCAGGAGATCTGGGTTTTGGATCAGGTTCTTGTCTGGAATCTGTAGGATGTTTTTGCTTGTACATTGCATGGTGTTCTCTTTATGAAGAACCCGGGCAGGAATTCATAGCTAGGATCGGTCACAATAACATTATCCTGATGGTCTTGTCGTTTCTACCCTCATTTCTCCACCTTTTATGATTCTGCTCTTGTGGTACAACCTGCATTGTTTCCATTTTGATTTTGTATTTTATCATCCGCCTTAAGTCCTTAGGCAAGATCTTTATCTTCTTGGGGTCTTGGTTTCTTTACCTATATTTCAAAGTAAAATAACTTTGAAGAGGTTCTACATTTTCAAGAGCTTTATCTTTTACCATAGTATCCGAACTTCCGCGATTTGCCATTTATCCAAAAGGAAAAGACAGTGAGGATTATAATTGTACTGCGTAATGGTTCCTCTTACTTGGGCGATACAGTGAAACGTTGTACATGTGCCGAATGAAAATTTTGTCCAGATTTGTGTATATTCTTTCCCAAATCTCTAAAATGACAACAAAACTGGTATCATTCAAAACTTCAATGACTAGAACGGACATTATTCATGGTTGGGAACGTGAATCTTTAAAAAATAATTTTGTTACAAATAACAAGAATTTATATTGAAAATCTTCTATCATTAAAAAAAAAACACAATTCATGGAGTGAAACCCAAGTATATTAATGGAAAGATGTTGGTTTCACATAAATTTACAATTATACCCCTAAACCTTGTTTAGAATTAACATCCCACCTTCCTCACCTTACCCTGCTGAATGAGGAACAAGTTATTCCAACCAGCAGCTGCAATACTATGAGAATAGAAGTTGCACCACAATATACTTTCTGACCTAGAGACAGATGCTCTGCTCTTACCTGTTCATCGGCAATGTAAGAACCCATTGAAAGGAGCTATGTAATTCTTTTGGAAAATGTTAGATTGCTAAATGTACAGTTATGCATGAGTCATGATTTTCAAAATGTAAGTTAACAGCTGGATGAAAGTGCTGTGGGAGAAGGCCTGCTAATTTGTTCACATTTAATGGCATTCCTGCGCAATCTACTGAACGGTTCAGCAAAGCAGAATCAACAGCTGCTGTGGAAATGAGATTATTTAAAACAAGCAGAGGGAATACATTTACACCCAGGGTCAGAGCCTGAATATAGCTCTCTAAGTAGTGCTTGGATAGTCACCACGGCATTTTGGCAGAGGAGAAATTACACTTGGGTGAAATCCAAGGAGGACAATGCACATGAAACTCCAGATGATTATAGGACTGTCACATTTAGCAAAAATCTGCTGACCTTTATCTGCAATTCATGACAATAATACCATGTCTAGAGATGGAAACCAGGCAACCCTATTATCGTAGGGAAAGACAGGCAGTGCATGATAACTTAGACCCAAAATATAGGGGGAGAATGCTTAAGAAGTGGGTTTCAGGGGCGCCTGGGTGGCTCAGTCGGTTAAGTGTCTGACTTTGGCTTGTGTCATGATCTCAGGGTTCATGGGTTCAAGCCCCACATTGGGCTCTGTGCTGACACCTCAGAGCCTAGAGCCTGCTTCGGATTCTGTGTGTGTGTGTGTGTGTCTCTCTCTCTCTGCTCCATCCCCACTCATGCCCACTCGCTCTCTCTCTCTCTCTCTTAAAAATAAATAAACATTAAAAAAAATTTTTTTTGAAAAGGAGTGGGTTTCAGCATGGTTGGCAGGGAGCAGTTCTGATGACCAGCGGTAACTCCTGGAATTTCCCCCATATCTGGATTAGAAATAAGGTGGCCAGATTTAGCAAATAAAAATACAGGACACCCAGTTAAATTTGAACTTCAGATAGGATGGATAATTTTTCATATAGGCATGTACCAAATATTGCCCATTCTTACACCAAAACAGTATATTCATCGTATAATTGACATTTACATTTCATTGGACATCCTGTATTTTATCTGCCAGCCCCAGTCAGGAAATGAACGTTCACTGAAAGATTTGGACAAACGGGATCGAGTCTCCCCATCTCTCGGGTCCACCGTAATACGCAGAGCTGGTCGTTTCTATTTGTGTTGGTTCTCTATGGTTGCCACAACAGATTGCCACAAATTTAGTGGCTTAACAGCAACATGAATCTATTGTCTAAGAGTTCTCTGTAGGTTAGAAGCCCAACGTGAGTTCTCCTGGGCTACAATCAAGACATCACCAGGGCTGCATTTCTTCTGGAGCAATATCCATTTCCTTACCTTTTCCACCTTCTGGAGGTCACCCACGTTCCTTGGCTCACGGCTCCCTTTCTCTGTCTTCTAAGCTGGCAATGAAAGGGTCAAATCTTGCTCACACTGGATCATTCTGACCAGTCCTCTGGCCTCTCCTGCCTCCTGCTTCTTAAATAGACTGTTGTCACTATTTGGGGCCCACCTGAATAATCTGAGATAATTTCTCTATTTTAAGGTCAGCTGATTTAGCAACCTTAATCCCACCTAACATATGCACAGGTTTGGGGGATTAGAGCATGGACATCTCTGGGGGGAGGGCATTGTTTTGCCTGCCACAATATTGAAAACATACTTGTCTTGAATTAGGCAATATTTATTTTATGTTATTTTATTTTATTTTATTTTATTTTATTTTATTTTATTTTATTTTATTTTTATTTTTAATGTTTATTTATTTTTGAGAGAGACACAGAGAGACAGAGAGAGAGAGAGAGAGAGAGTTCACGCACGCGCGCGCAAGCTGGGGAGGGGCAAAGGAAACACAGCATCCAAAGCAGGCTGCATGCTGTCAGCAAAGAGCCTGTTGCGGGGCTTGAACCCATGAACCGTGAGGTCATGACCTGAGCCTAAGTTGGACGTTTAACTGACTGAGCCACCGAGGCACCCCTAGGCAATAATTTTAAAGCTGCCTTATCCCAAGTGAGTCTTTTAATTTGCCAGCTTCATTTTCTAATAGGATGCAAAGAAAGCAGATTGTTTTTGACCCACATAGCAAACGTTCTATGCTAGTGTGTTTAGAACAAGGCAGTGCAATACTATACAAAAATGTCAGTGGGGAAAAGAGCCAATATACCAACACCAAGCAACTTCCTTGATTCTCTTAACATCGTTTTCTTGACAGTGTACTATGAAATCCTTGCACTGCATAGTTTTGTGAGGAAGAGTATATGAAATGTGAGCAATAATTCTACAAATATAAACCTTCAGGAAGAAAAAGTTAAAGTAACAGTGGGCACAAAATTCTAATTTTCTGTTTATTTATTATTTAATACAAAAGTTTATTTCTTGATAGACACATATATACACACACAAACTCTGGGATCAAATGTGGTTAATGTTTGGATGGGAAATTACTTGGAGATATTCCATTTTTAGGATTCTATTCTATTAATACGACTTGCTAGCAAGGGCCATTCTGTATGTCAGGATGTTCTCCATCAGCATCTGGAAAGATCTACTTCTCCTTGATAAAATCATTCTTATAATTTTCTTTTATAGATGTGGACATTCAGGAAAAACTAAATGCTTTTTTTATTTCCAGAGTCTTTAATCGAATTGATGTAAATATCAGGCAATTAAAGCCACAGCTGGGTTCTCTGTATGTAAGTGAATTAGGTTATCAAGATACTTTAGAAATTATCCACTCTCTTAAACTTTCTTTTTATAGTATAAGCTCAGAGGTGAGTTTCTATGGTGTATAATCTTCCTTGAATTACAACTTTTAATGATAATAAGTCCTGCAATTATTGGACACTTAATAGGAGCCACATTATGTTCTAAGCTTTATACATACTCTTCATGCAAAGCCTATCGAAATAGGTATTACTCAAATTTTATTGAAGAGGAAACTGAGGCTTCATATAACTACTTGATTTCAAAGTCTCAGTCAAAAGTTGAAATGAGCTCTAAGGCCTGAACGCATTGCTCTTCATAACTACGTAAGCATGCCACCAGAATTTATGATTGTGCTATATTTCTACAATCATCATTTGCTGGTTTGCTCTTATACTGTTAATTACAGTAGTAATGGTTGCATTTTATTCTCTCCTACTTGGTGGTCACGTGAAGATGTAACAAATGTCCTTTGGCTTAGAATTCCTTCTTTCTTCTCCCTACTCCATGCTTCACGAACACGTTGCTTATAAGTCCTCTGAGGTCAGGGACTGTGATTTATTTAAGTATTTTATATTCTGACAGTACCTACCACACTAGGAGATCACTGGAATGCCAATAAAGATGTTAATTCATGAGCTAGAGATCAGAGGCCTTTGTGTTAACATGTGTAATCCGAGTGCACAATCACCCTGGGCGTCCATTTCTTTTGTAAAGTGAGGGTATAAATCAGGGCTCTGATGATGGGCAGAATAATGGCCCCCAGAAGATGTTCGTGCCTTACTTTGTGGAACTTGTGGAAATGTTTGGTTACAAGGAAAGGGGAATTAAAGTTTCAGATGGAACTAAAGTTGATAATTAGATGACCTTAAAATAGGGGGATTATCCTGGATTATCCGGATGGGCCCAGTGTAATGACAAGGGTCCTTATAAGCGGAAAATGGAATGGAGGCAAAAGAGAGTCAGAGGGAGATGTTACTAGGGAGGAAGGTCAGAAAGTCGCGATGTGAGAAGGACTGGATCTTCCATTGCTGGCTTGAAAGAGGTAAGGAGGGAGCCAGAAGCCAACAAATGCCAGTAGTATTCAGAAGCAGAAGGCAAGGACAGATTCTCCCGTTGAACCTCCAGAAGGAATGTGGTTCTAGCCACATCCTGATTATTAGTCCAGTGAGACCCATGTTGGACTTCTAACCTACAGAACTCTAAGATCATACGTTTCTTGTTTTAAACCACCTTGTTTATGGCAACTGAGTGTAGCATTACTATGAAACTAATATAGTTCATAAATTACAACCTTAAATTCTAACGATAAGGATGTTTTATGACTTTTCGATTTGGTCACTGAACTGCCACTGCTTGACATACATTCTAAGTGGAGCCCAATGAGAACATGACTTGAATAAGTGCAAATACTAGATAAATACTAGATAAACTAGATCATACTGGCTTAGTATTAAATACTATTAATAATATTCGATACTAGATAAACAGTTAATACTAGATAATACTAGATAAACAGTTTTAAACGGTGCCTTTTTTGGATGAGGATGTTACAACTTTTTTTTAAGACTTATTTGAAAAACAGAACCAAATATAGTTTGTACAAATTAATATTACAGGCTCTGAAAAAAGAGGACATCTATTTCTATTTCAATCATCAGTACCGTGGACTGAGTATTCTGAAAAGCCTTCTTCTGAAGCCCTTAGAATCCTTTCTTACTGATTATATGGTTAATTGTTCACATTTTCTTCCAGTAATTTTAGAGTTTTAATTCTATAGCTTAACTCGCCATCTAAGTGTGATTGGTTGGATTTTGTTTTGGTGTACTGGAAGTGGTTAGCTAGCTGTTTAAACATCACTTGTTGAAGAGTGTGTCCTCTTTGAGTGATTGCAAAATACAACTTTATCTTTGTATACAATTTATCTATTACTTTGGCCATTTTTGAATTTTTAAAATTATTTTTTTAATGTTTATTAATTTGTTTTGAGAAAGAGAGAAAGCACAGGAAGGAAGGGGCAGAGACAGAGGGGGAGAGAGAATCCCAAGCAGGCTCCATGCTCAGTGCAGAGCCTGACACAGGGCTCAATCCCATGACCCTGAGACCATGACCTGAGCCAAAATCAAGAGTCAGTCACTTGACTGACTGAGCTACCCAGGCACCCCCAAATTCTTAAAATTCTGTTCCTTTGTTATCTCTTTATATTCCCACACAACTCCCATAACATTCTAATTATTTTAGTTTTCAAATACACCAAACTTGTTGGTAAGTGGTAAGTCAGTTTTACTCATTCAGTTTGAACAAAGCAAACAGTAATTAGCAAATCAACAGTAAAGTTGTAGGGTGTAAAATCAAAATACAAAAATTAGTCCCATTTCTATACACTAATAATGAACTATCTGACAGGAAAGTTAGGAAAACAATTCCATTTACAATAGCATAGAAAAGAATAAAATAAATAGGCCTAAATTTACCCAAAGAAGTGAAAGACCTGTGCCCTGAAATCTATGGGACATCGTGAAAGAAACTGAAGATGCAAATAAATGGAAAGATGTTCCATGTTCATGGATTGTTCAGAATATTGTTAACACGTTCGTACCACTTAGAGCCGACTATAGATTCATTGCAATCCCTATCAAAGTGCCAATGGGATTTTTTCACGGAAATAGAAATAAACAACCTTAAAATTTCAAGGAACCATGAAAACTTCTGCCTCTCTAATAAGCACCCCGGTATGCTGATGTGGATGCTGGTCCAGGGACTACCTTTAGTGCCAAGAGCGAGGCTTTTCTTCACAAAAAGGCCATTCAGTTGACTTGATGCACATATTTATTAAGGAAGAAAGGTACATTCTGAGTTTTGTATGCTATAAAATTTTCTAATTAAACCATTTCACTGACTTGTACCCCCAGCAACAAGAGCTGGCAAAACAGGTAGTTGTGTCTGTTTGGGGAATTGAAAAGCACTGAAAGACACCCACTCTTTGCCAGATAAAACAAAGGACACACAGTTAAGTTTGAATTTCAGATAAATAATGAATAATTTTTTTAGTGTAACTATGTCCTAAATATTGCATAAGACATATATAGTATAATTTTTATGCTAAAATTATTTATTGTTCATCTAAAATCCATTTTAACTGGGCACCCTACATTTTTATATGCTATATCTGACGATCCTATCTTTGTCCCACCCTCAAAACCCACCTGGACACCTAAGATGCCATAGTGGGTTATGAGCATGGGTAGCACTCATACAGAGAAGCATCATCAGAGGCGACTAATCAGTTTCCTCAGAATATTTATTTAGATTAGTAATGATGGACCACCCGATACCTTAGGCCTGCAGGCAATGTGATCCCAGCTTTCAGCCTTTTCTTAGAATAACTGAGCAACTCTGGGGAAGGAGAACAAGGATTAGGGTGGGGTGTGGGGCAGTGATGAGTGTATAGGAAGGTTACTGGGGGTGAAACTGAGGAATTTGGGGCCAGAGGGGAAGTAAAGAGTGACAGTCATGAAGGAAGACTATGGCATACTTTGGAGTATAACCTCTTGTCAGCCCTTAGCAATATGAAAACATTCATCTGTTCCTTATTAGGCAGCATTCCCACTTAAACTGGGAATTAAAAGCAAATTCTCCCATTAGCACTTGAGTGTTTCAAGCATTGGTGATTTTTATTGCAGCTTGATCCTTGCCCAGACTTTGAAAATTGTTTCTCTTTATTTTAATTACTATACACAGTTTCTACCTGGTGTCAATGCTCTGGAGATAGAGATGAGTTTATGGGACTTTTCTACCCTGAAGGAGGGTGGAATCAGAACTGCCTACTCCACTGTGAAAAACTCCAGCTCACTCATTTCCAAGCTACTCTATAGACCATTTTAATCCCATTCAGCAGAGTATGAAATCCTACATTCTAATGCTCAAGAATTTTGAAAAATATGTTAAACCTTTTTATTTGTAGTTTAACAGTCTTCCTGCTTACCCCTCACCCCCTACCCAACAACTGCAAACTGCTCAGTTAATCTCAAATTGCTCAGGCTCCATAGAGTAAATACACTAAATGGTGGGATCTGTGACTCCTTCACAGTTTGGGTGGGTTATATTTGTTTTAAAAAATCAAGCAGTTTAGGAGTGCCATGGTGGCTCGGTTGGTTGAGCAACTGACTCTTGATTTCGACTCAGATCATGATCCTAGGGTCGTGGGATTGAGCCCCATGTCGGGCTCTGTGCGATCGTGGAGCCTGCTTGAGATTCTCTCTCTCTCTCTCTCTCTCTCTCTCTCTCTCCCTCCCTCCCTCCCCTTCTCCCCCCACCCCCCACCTCCCTGTGTCTCTCTCAAAAAAAAAAAAAAAACATTTTAAAAATCAAGCAATTTAAATGGAAGTCTCTTAGGGAATATCTTGGGCATTTAGTGACATGCCTTGGAACAATGAAATAAATCCTGCTGTACTAAAAAAAAGAAAGAAAGAAAACAAAACAAACAGAAAAAACACCCTAGATGTGATTTGATTTTCTGTTTGCACTTTCTCAGAACTAGTAGTTTATCTGTTAAATGATCACGATGCTTGGGGAAACAAAACATGTTGTTGTCTAGGAGCTTAAGGGTTTCAAGTGAAATGTTGGGCACGTTGCAATTAAATTATACTTTTTCGTACCAAACATTTTATTAGCAATTGGGTGGTGGTCTTCTGGCAAAAGCTGTTAGAGAAAGCTCGTTGAGTTCCTAGAAAACTTAAGATACATAGTGCTCTGCTGCACAGGAGCCCATGGAGATGAGGAAGCCAAGAGTCTTGTCTGAGGTTTCCGCTTTGAGCTGTGACTGCCTTCTCTGACCCATCTCCGGGCTGGGATATCAACAGCATTTCCCTGTACTCCTGAGTCAGGGGGGCAGTCCTTAGGAAACTGGATTTGAAGCCCAGCATGGCCACATAACTCTACAGTCTTTTTCTCCATTTTCTCATCTGTGAAATGAGCATAGTGTCTACCACATAGAGTCTTTGGAAGGAAAAAAGAAAAAGTTAAATCATAGAAAGCAATTAGAACACTGCCTTCCATACGGTAGGTTTTCTGTCATACTTAGCTAGAATTACTCATCTCATTCTTTGTTTATTATGTTTTTTCCCTCACCTGTTTGCTCCACTAATGATTTTGGGTGGTTTTCAATAAAATCACAGATGTGAGGGACTAAGAAACAGTGCAGATAGAAACAGGGTGAGGGTTTTTTTTTCCCAGTCAGGGATCCTGGGAAGAGCTCATATGATTTTAACTAGAAGCATTCTCAGGAGACTGAAATTAGATCCAGGTAAGCATGGGAAGAACAACATGATTCTCATTTACCCCTCAAATCCATCTGTCTACAAAGTACAATAAATATTTTTGAAACTTTCTATTTCTTTAAAAATTATTTATTCTTGAGAGAGGGTGGGGGAGGGAGAAAGAGAGAGAGTGCAAACAGGGGAGGGACAGAGAGAGAGGGAGACACAGAATCTGAAGCAGACTCCAGGCTCCGAGCTGTCAGCACAGAGCCCAACGTGGGTCTCCAACCCATGAACCGTGAGATCGTGACCTGAGCCAAAGTCAGGCGCTTAACCAACTGAGCCACCCAGGTGCCCCTGAAACTTCCTAGTTCTTTTAATACTTACTATAAGAAAATGATGGCTTTTAATAGAGTTCCTAAATAATGAGTTGGCATATAAAAATACTTTCATTCAGTCTGAGAAGCTCATGAAACCATGGGAGAAATCTAAGCCTTTCTTTTTCTTTAGTGTTTTGACTAAATATGATGGGTGCATATGTGTTTACGACAGACTGGCACAGCTGTTGGAGGTAAAGTTAACAATTACCTTTTTTCCTCCCTTGTTGCTTTTTTTTGAATCTTGACCAAAGAACTGTGGTTTAGAGATGATTGTTTTGGACTGCTTCACATAACATGGACATTGTGCTAATGGTTTCTATTAACTGAGTCATGAACCTGTAGCAGGTACTTGGGCTTGTCAACTTACTGTATTTATTGATGTTAAATTGTATACATTGTTAGAATTTAAAATACCCATTTCTAATTTATTTTTATTATTTTACTTTAGGTGGTCAGTTTTTTTAAGTTTATTTATTTATTTTGAGAGAGAGAGAGAGAGAGAGAGAGCGAGCAGAAGGAGAAGAGAGAGAGGGAGGGAGAATCCCAAGCAGGCTCTGCACTGTCAACCTGATGGAGGGCTCGATCCCATGAACCGTGAGATCATGACCTGAGGCGAAACCAAGAGTTGGACACTCAACTGATTGAGCCACCCAGGAGCCCCATGGTGGTCAGTTTTGAATCACATTAAGTGTTAGTTTTATGGGAAAAGGAAACTAGATGTGTCTTACTCAGTTTTATGTTTAAATCTCTCAATTCCATTAGCATGCAATCTGAACCTGTTATTTTTCGTATTATTAGAAATTTCCAATTCTTTTACAAAATGCTATGTATTCTGCCAAAACAGCTACAACTTTTAGCTGTCTTGGAAACTCAGAATTGTCAAAAGTGGAAAAAGTCTGGCAGCCACAAGATGTCATTGCTTGTCCTTTCTTGAGAGCAGGAACTGTGACTGGCTGAGTTCGGCCAAGCCTCCTGGATTGAGGGGCAGAGTCTGCTGCGCTGACCCCGGCTACACCGACAGGTTGCTTCACCCCCACAGCCTTATGGCCCCTATTCTTCATCTCATACTATTTCCCAAATTGTGTGCCCCTTCTGGGTTTAATGAGCATAAGAATTTAAAAGAATATACTCTCCAGGGTGCCTGGCTGGCTCGGATGAGCATTCGCCTTTGGCTCAGGTCATGATCTCATGGTTTGTGAGTTCAAGCCCCACATGGGACTCTCTGCTGTCAGCGCAGAGCCTGATTCAGATCCTCAGTCCCCCTCTCTCCCTCCCCCTCCACTGCTTGTGTGTGCCCGCGTGCCCACGTGCGCTCTCTCTCTCACACACACACACACACACAAATAAAAATAAACATTAAAAAAAATAAGTGTTTCTTCTGTGGTAAACTGTGTCATATTTAAAAGCTTTTAAAATTGTTTAGGTTTTCTTGAAAATTTAATAAAATGACAGAGTATCAATTAAACATAACTTAAAAGGAACAGATTGGTTTGAATTACTCAAATCCAATAGGGCCTACATTAGCCAAAGCTGTTCTTTATTGAATCCTTGTTTGGTTTCGAGTGCATTTGATTTGTAAGGGAAAGAAAGAGATTATAATAACCAAACAGAAATGAAGTATTCATTTCAAAATGCCGTTTCTAGAGATTGCTATAAAAAACCAGCTTGTCTTTTCAACCTTTGACATTTATCTCTAGTCTCCCCTTAAACATATCTAGTACTCAGCATGATACATATGAAGTTCCTCAGTTATAAAGAATATCTTCACAATTATGAATAATCAAACCATTTATACTCATAAAAAAATTCCAGAATGTTCTAGGTACCTTATTATTGAAATATTAGTATCTGATAGTTTGCTATCTCAGGAAATTTCAATGTGACTGAACTAAACCAAACTTGATTTAAACCAAAAAAAAGATTGTGGGCACCTGAGTGGCCCAGTCAGTTGAACATCCGACTCTTGATTTTGGCTCAGGTCATGATCTCATGGTTCGTGGGTTCAAGCCCCGCGTCAGGCTCTGTGCTGACAGTCAGAGCCTGGAGACTGCTTCGGATTCTGTGTCTCCCTCTCTCTCTGCCCCTCCCCCACTCATGCTGTGTCTCTCTCTCAAAAATAAATAGACATTAAAAAAATTTTAATTATAATATGGCAAATGTTTTTAATCCTATATTTTGCAAGCGTTAGCTTTATTAAATATGCACAAACCAGCTATTCCCAAATCATATTACATGTAGAAGTAGGGTTATAGATTGAATCTTTCCAAAATTCACATGTCAAGGTGCTTACCTCCGATACTTTAGAACGCGACTTTATTTGGAAATAGGGTCATTGCAGCTGTAAGTAGTTAACAGAGGTCACAGGGTGGGTGTCTATTCCAGTATGACCAGCATATGTCTAAAGAGAAGGCAAGACACACACACACACACACACACACACACACACACACACACACAGAAGAACGCCTGATGACGGGAAGGCAAAGATGGGGTGATGCTTCCCCAAGCCAAGAACACCAGAGATGCCAGCAGACCTCCCAGAGCTGAGAGAGATACCTAGAACACATTTTCCCTCACGGCCTCAGAAGGAAGCGTCCCTGCAGACACCTTGATCTTGGACTTCTAGTTTCCGGAACTGGAAGGCAGTACAGTTCTGTTGCTGAGGTCACTGAGTGTGTGGTACTCTGTTACAGCAGCCTTAGCAAGTGACGACAACTTATAAACTGGGTGGTAACAGGTGTTTCTTAGGGAAATTAAAAAAAGACATTCTAGAGTCACTGCTTCTTTTCTGAAACTTCTTTCTTGGCTTTCAGCACACTCTAGTTTTCTTTTTTCTCAGTAAACTAATTCTCCTCTTTCTCTTCCTGACCCTTCCACGGGGCAGTGCCTCAGAATTTAGTCTCTACTGACTCTGAAGGAATCTGTCAGTGCCCTGTCTTTAAGTAAGTGCTATTTCCCAAATGTGTATCTCAACGCTGACCTCACTGCAATTGCAACCCTGAGTACCTGTTGACCCACCTGATTTTCCCAGTTGTGTGTCATTACACATCTGGAGCTAAACTCACCTGACACGGGGTTGCCCATCTGCAGGCCAGTTTCGCCCACGTCATCGCCATCCCCCTGGAGGATGCATTGCTCTGGCCAACGGACCTGAGAGTCAGCCTCGACAGTTCTTCTGGTCACTTCCAATCACTTGGCAAACGTCGTTCCTCGAGCTCCAGAATATATTATAAGTCCAGTCCATTTCCACCCTCATTGCACTGTCGCCAGCTTCTGCTGTCTCTCTGATTCAGTTCCATTTCACCACCCTCGGTCTGTTCCTCACCCTGAGGCAAGAGTGGTCTTCTTGGAGCACACTTGGGCGAGTCCCGTGCTGCCGAAATCCATCCCCACGTTTCCCGTGACCGTCAGAGTAAAATGCAGAGCTCTGACTATGTTCTGTGAAGCCTGATTTCACTTTTCCCCTGCCGAGCTCTCTGTTTCCCACTCAGCCCCTCACCATCTCTATTCCAGCCACATCAGCTTCTTTTCAGTCTTTAAACGTGGAAGCACCCCAGGACCACTCATGTTCTTCCCTAGACACTTGTGCAGCTCAACCGTCCTGTCCTGCAGGGCTCACTCACGACAGCTTTTCAGAACCCCTTTCCTCCCAGGGGCTGTAAAGTCACACCCCTCCACTCTTGTCAGCTCAAATTGTGTATGCGTGTGTGCGTGTGTGCGTGTGCATGTTGTGTCTACATATATACATATGTATGTGTACATGTGTGTATATGTGTGTGTCTATGTGTATATGTATATTATAGGCTTAGTTGGTCATTAGCTTAATGTCTTTCTCTCCCACAGGAATGTAAGAAAGTTCCACATAAGTAGAAAATCGGTATTGTTTGGGGCGCCTGGGTGGCTCAGTCGGTTAAGCATCTGACTTCAACTCAGGTCATGAACTTAGGGTTCATGAGTTCAAGCCCAGTGTCAGGTTCTGTGCTGACAGCTCAGAGCGTGGAACCTGCTTCCGATTCTGTGTCTCCCTCTCTCTCTGCCCCTCCCCTGCTCGTGCTCTGTCTCTCTCTCTCTCTCTCTCAAAAATACATAAATATTAAAAAAAATTTTGTGATGAAAAAAATAAAGAAATTTTCAAAAGAAAATTGTTATTGTTTGCTGCTGAATTTTCTCAGGAGCCAAAAACCTACTTTAAACCTGAGAGATTTAAGATTTGTTTTTTCATGTCAAATAAACAAGCACACAAAAAATGAAGAAAGATACACAACAGAGCCTGTATGTGGCTGGCAAATCCTAAAATATTTACTATCTGACCTTTTACAGAAACAGTTTTCCAAACTTGGCACCTATTAAGCATTCAACAATAATTTATTATCATAGTAATTTTATTATACATATTTAATATATATAAGAATATATCAGAAACTCTGAGAAGTCCCAAATTAGTTCTAATCTTCTAATGGCTGATTTTTATTGTGACTCTCTCAAGAGCTGGATTTTGCTGTCCTCTGGCTCTCAAATGTGTATCACAGCGTATTTATTTACATCTCTTAGAGCAGTGATATTTTTCAGAAAATAACTCAAGAAATGCTGTTTAAAACATTAAACAGTGTTGAACAGTAGACTGAATGTGATCGACCATGAAGACAGTTCTCCAGAACTCTCAGCACCTAGAAAGAAACTAGCTCCTGGGCTGAGGGATCCCGGCATATCCCACTCAGCTTTCGGGAGGAGTATCACTCTGAGCAGAACGTTTGGTGTTGCTGATGAAGTCCTTTCTGCCACCGAGTGTATGATCCTTACGGGATCAGAGAATGTGCTCTTGGTGTGCAGGCCAAGCCTGGTAGGAAGTAACCCTATGATTCTGTCTCCAGTGGTCATTGTTTCCTCTCTGGCAAGGCACTAAGAAACTCCCTTTTCTGGCTTGGTCCACATTCCTAATGTGTCACTTTTCAGCCTCCTTGTTCTGCATCAAGTCAGTGACGGCCTTGTCTGGGTCATTAGTGAAGTGCAATAGACAAGTTTTCATGGGTCATCTATTGTAACAGTAAAACCCAAAAATTACGGCCGCTTGTCTACGCAGCCCATACCATCCATCGATTCAACAATTTTTAACAACCCACAGTGTGGCAATCTGCATAGACAAGCGGCAAATAAAACACAGTTCCTGTCCTCAGGATGGTCATAATCTGGAGCAAAGGGTAGACATTTAAAAAACACCAGCAGTAGTGGTTCACAAGCTGTGTGACGAGGTATGCCCGTGCTCCCCAGCCAGTTCCAAGGGTACCATGAAATATTTAAGCAATTCAGTGGAAAGGCAGGCGCTGAGTGTTTGTTGGACACTGCAAGAATGGCTAGTTCAAAGTGCTTCATAGTGTCAACATCAGACCTGGCCGAGGTTCCTTTCAGTGACAGACCTGCTCAATGTGGAGCAGGAAATCTGTGTCCGAGATTTGAAGAGGCTGTTCAGTGCCTAGTAGGCACACATATACATTTAGTCGTCAAGGTGGTTATTTAAAAGTTATGTTGAGGTGCCTGGGCACCTCAGTCAGTTAAGCATCCGACTCCACTCAGGTCATGATCTCACACTTCATGGAACCGAGCCCTGCGTCAGGCTCTGCGCTGACAGTGTGGAGTCTTCTGGGGATTCTCTCTCTCCCTCTTTCTGCCCCTCCCTGGAAAAGGTAGCTCATTGCATTGTTATTGCCAGTTGTTCTAATATTTCACCAAAGTTGTACTTCACTCTCAGCCTTTTAGTGTGACTAAACCTTTCCAAACTCCCCTTTCTCTCCTTACCTGAGATGCCCTGTCCCACACCCCCAGGCACCAACACTGACACACAAACGCACAAAAACCTTCACACCCCTAGAAGACACCCCCTTATCCAAATGAATTTTGAGTCTCTTCTTTGGTCCCCCCCCCCCCAAATGTCTGTCTTCTGAGTGGCTTGATGGCAGGTCTGGCCGAGAAGAAAACGTGATCATAAAACGGATTCACTATGAAGAGGAAAGATTTATGGGCCCTCTTATCCCCCCAGGTTACTCAGAGTTTAGGAGTCCTGTCAACACAACCGAATTTCTAATCTGTAGTAGTGTATTCTCTGTGGAGAAGACTAGGCTGAGAAAATGAGTTCATTTCAGTCAGAGATTTTCCAGTTTGCTCCCACATGGGATTGAGTCTGCCCTTGAGATTGTGTCCTTTCAGCCAACACAGGTTCCTTTTCTTTTGTACATTCCCTTATTATTTCAGGGGAGCTCCTAAAACTTACTCCTTTCATTCTCTTCCCACAGGTGTCATATAGGCAGCTTAGGAATACAGTGTCTCCAGATGATTCACGAGGGAGCTGACAAATTTTGGCTTGTGATTCTTTTAATTCTAAAACTTTTCCTCAGTGTGTAAGAACATATTTCTCCAGTGTAACTTTAGTTGTGGAAAGCCATGTCCTAAATTTTCGTTCCTGGCACCTTGCAGATAGAGCTCTTTGAACTCATAAAAAAAATAACGTAACTGTTTCAGGGATTGGAAGGCTAGTTCTAGGATGAAACTGGGAAGGAACTAGATGCCCCAGGGTCTCCAATGCCCCTCCACTTTCTTTTCTCACCACCCACCCACCCCCCAACACCCAGGATGGGTGAGCATTGCCCTCTCGATAAATGCAACAACTCAGCTAAGGGCTTTTTATATGCAAATTTATGTGATCCTCATAACAAGTAATGAAGTAAATGCCATCATTGTCCTTATTTTTCAGAATAGGATACTGAGGCACCAAAGGGTCATATAACCTACCCACGTCACACAACTGGTAGGAATGGAGTTGAGATTTGAGTGCGGGCAGACTTCAGTACGGTCCAGAGCCCAGGTATCACCGTGCACCAGTTCAGTGCTCTAAAGCTGTGTGATGTGAGTCACTAGCCACATGTGGCTGTTTAAGATTTACTAAAATAAAAAGTCGTCTTCTCAGTCACTGGCCACTTTTCAAATGCTCTATAACCACATGTGGCTAGTGGACAGCGCAGAAATAGAGAATGCCCATCATCATCGGAAGTTCTGGTGGATACTGCTGCTCTAGAGTGTAGACTCAAGGCTTTCTGATTGAATTCACCGATGTTCTTTAATATTTTACTGATATTCTTTAAGACTCTTTCCAACGCTTATGAAATAATGGAGTAGCTACCTACTAACATCAAATATACAAGCATATTAGTGAAGGATAATTGCCCATCATTATTACCCCTTCCAGAAAACATATTTGAATTTTAATGAAATTTTAGTATGTTCTCTCTGAAATGACTGATGATCACTTCCTACTCCGCTGGTGCATCTGGCTAGAACTGTGAGTGGGATCCAGTTGTGATGCTACGTCCCTGCTCACACATTTCAAATGATGCCTCAACTGGGTCTAACCGAGACAAAGGGCATAGGCTGTTCCTGTGAGTCCTTCTGAATCGAAGGAGAAGAGACACTCTGAAGTTTCATTAATGTTCCAGTCAGTACACTGTTGACATCATATACTGGCTTCAGTAATGGCTTGTTGCATTTTTCTATGGCTAATAATTTCAAATTGTATTTTGTATGTGTTTCCAGGTGTGAAACCAAGCGTTACTGTGTGCATGGGCACGTATATGCCTGTGTAATAGGCATTTTGAGTAATAATAAAGAGCTGAAAAGAAACCTTTGAATTCTTTATGTGATCTAAAGACCAGAAAGAACAGAGAGTTGAGGCTTTGGGAAAAACCATTTATCGGAGAAGCTAACCATCCTTCACACCATTAATAAAATAAAATTCTAGATTCCTTTGTCATCTCACTCTCTCCCCCTTGGTATTGTTACTTATTTTAATCGGTGATGTCGTTAGAAAGGATTGTCTAATGCTAATGAAATGTGTGTATTTCAGCTTCATTATCAGTCATGGTGAAACTTTCTTTTAATTTTTTTCTCTGACTTGCTTATTTAATTTCAGTTTGCATAGGAGTAAACAGACATATTTGTTAAACAAATAAAGCTTTGACTATCAGAAAGTAATGGTAATTATAAACTATAACTTTTCGCATATAGTTTCTCCTGAAATGTCAAAGAAATCTTTGTTTTCCCATATATTCTTTTTTTTTTAATTTTTAAAAAAGTAATTATTTGTTTTGAGAGAGAGGCAGAGAGAATCCCAGGTAGGCTCCATGGTGTCAGCACAGACCCCAGTGAGGAGCTTGAACTCCCAAGAGCTGTAAGGTCATGCCCCCCCACCCCCCCGCCGTATATAGTCTTTCAATATTGAATGTATTTTGTGGCATTTTATTCATTTTAAACTAGCAAACTCTGTCTCATATAATAATATACTAACATGACTGTCTGACTACACATGATGGTTTCTTTCCCCTCCAGTGTTTTACTAACAAGAGAAACTACTAGTGGCTGGATTCCGTTGGGTTTCACCCTGTGTGTCCCACATGCTGTTTGTACTCGATCTCATTCAGTCCTTAACACGAGCCCAGAAGTTAAATTGTTTATTTTGCTCATTTATTGAACAAGAATTTTAAGGCAAATGAAGGTTAAATAAATAGTTCAGAGTCATGTGACTGATAAGCAAGGGAACCACAGTTTAAATTAAGTATGCCTGACTCCAGAATCTTCCCTCATAGACACAGGGTGTTAGGAGACTGAAGTGTGGTATCCTGACCACACAGACAGGGAGGAAGGTGGCTTTTGTATGCAACACGTTTATGGTCTGTGGACAACTGATATCCACGTGAATAATAGAAACAAAAATCCTAATGAATATAATGAATATTAAGAGGGATAACCCACCTTCCTCTGATTGTCCATAAGCTTTATGGTCAAGAAAAGTCTTCAGAGCCTGGGTGGCTCAGTCAGTTATGTGTCTGACACTTGATCTTGGCTCAGGTCATGGTCTCAAGGTTTGTGAGTTTGAGCTCCATGTCAGGCTATGCACTGTCAGTGAGGGGCCTGCTTGGGGTTCTCTTTCTCCCTTTCTCTCTGTTTGTGCTCTCTCTCTCTCAAAATAAATAAACGTTAAAAAATGTAAGGGCTGCATGGATGGCTTACCCATGGATGGCTTGGGCTCAGGTCATTTTCTCACGGTCTGTGAGTTTGAGCCCCATGTGGGGCTCTGTGCTAACAGCTCAGAGCCTGGAGCCCACTTCAGATTCTGCGTCTCCCTCTCTCTCTGCCCCTTCCCCATTCACGCTCTGTCTCTCTCTGTCTCTCAGAAATAAATAAACATTTAAAAAAAATTTTTAATGTATAAAAAAACAGAAATGAAAGCCTTGAAAATTATTTGTGGGGTAATTGTTTCCGTCTTTGTGGAATTCATGTCATGTAACATTCCTGGTCCCTTGCCCTTTAGTTTGCTTAGCCATAAAGTAGAAATCATCCAGAATTGTTACTATGGTGGGAATTATTCCAGCCAGAAGATGGAATTATCTGATGTTGAAATCTGGAAAGAACTATCAGGGCCCGCTGAATTCTCAGCTCCTCTGAGCAGACAGCCTACTGGCTGGGAGCAGTTGTCCTGTGCCACTTCACCAGCGCTGTCTGGCCAGGCTGGGGAGGCCAGCCTCAGTTCCCTATTGCCTTGGCTGGTGCAGTGTGCCTAATTCCCGGGGGCAGTGCCAGCAAGATCACGTGGTTGGGACACCTTCCTCCCCATCACTCAGGGAGGTCTCCATCAGTAATGAGATGGTATTTGTACAGAATCAGGTGGTGAGGAAGGTTGATAATCCACTTGAGATAATCAAACACTACCTGCCTGCTATTTCATATCCTTACTATTTTACATATTTAAATTTCTTAGCTTTATCATTCTTTTTTAAATAATTGTTTAAATATTTATTTTTGAGAGAGAAAGAGAGAGAGAGAGAGACGGGGACAAGGGAGGGGCAGAGAGAGAGGGAGACACAGAATCTGAAGAAGGCTTCAGGCTCTGAGCTGTCAGCACAGAGCCGGACGCAGGGGTCAAACTCACGAACCATGAGATCATGACCTGAGCTGAAGTCGGATGCTTAACCAACTGAGCCACCCAGGCGCCCCTATCTTTATCATTCTTAAGAAATGTTCTATAAGTAGCTTTAGGGTATGAGATTCCTCTATCATGAAGTTTGGTCTTATAGCTCCTGAGAGGCTTGCATGTACATCGAGAAGAAGTTCCCCAGGAAGGAGTACGTGTGGATTTAGGACATTTATTTCCAGTCAAGGGAGATAAACAAGCCAGGTTAAATAGGGAGCTACAAAACTCATCCCTTTGTTCTGGAGTTCAAAGGGCTTACAGTTTGTTCACACTAAGGAGATTTTGCTTTGGGAGCCGGTGTTGCGTAGGGATAAAATATCCACCACTTTCTACAACACTTTTTCTCATCATTGCATTCACCAATGGTATCATCTGTGGAGGTGCACCCTCCGTCTCTGCACACCCCTTTCAGAAGAACACACTGTTTCTTCCCCGGGATCATGCCAGGCCTTGCTGCACAGAAAGAGATTGGATATCATCAAATCAGCATCAGATTAAACCACCATCAAATTATCGTGTTGCACATAAAGCAATACATTTACAGAGGACGGCCTGAGGATAGAAGAGATGATATTACCTATAGGAAAAGCCCAGGCCCTTTGGCAAAAGCGTAGTGTCCTTTAGGGGGAGGAGGGCTTCGAGTGCAGGGCTATACATATCCTGGTGTGGGGAGGCTGATTTCTAGAAGCTTGAGAGAGTTGTCCTCGTAGGGGGCAGTGCATTTTGAGATGGATCCATTTGTTGGTGTCACCATGACTAGGGAGGCATCCTTGGTATTTAGTGGGTCAAGTACAAGGTAATTGGATTTCCCACCTCATGAACTGTCCTGCCCCAAATGCCAATAATATCTTCACTAAAAGTACGATTTCAGAGGAAGTATGCATCTCTCAGTCTCCACATCTGTGCTGACCACCCCATCCAGGCTTACAACATCCCTGTCCTCTGGAATGTGTTCTCACCTCCAGCGCCTTTTACAGAGAGTTTACCAGTCCTACAGCATCCACCTTCCCTAATTCCCCCACTGCAGAGCTATGGAAGAAACACATTTTCTACGTTGCTCAGTGCCCCTTATCTGTAGATACATGAAGAGAATTTCTCTCGAAAGCTGAAATGCATTTTTCCTTAAATATATGTTTTCCTAATTCAGTTGGCCTCTAAGAAGTATGTGACTAAGGACGTGCTTCAAGAGAGTAACTTCCTTTAGTCTTAGACCCTTCCTGTAGCCTTTCAGGCACAACTAGGGTTCCTTCTTTCCCCTGTGCAGCTGGTGGATGTTACATAAAAGACACACCGTTCATGTTCATTAATAGTCACTAGTCCCTGAACCATCCTGTCAACCCACATGTTGTCTTTACCAACCTGTAACATGTTAACCTTAACTGGCTCCTTTGCTGCCTCACTTCTACCTCTTAACTAAGAGTTTGACCTCCTTTTTGGTTTCTCCATTCTGAAGAAAGATAGCAGCCAAATAAACCAACACAACTGAATTTTCAGAACCTGTATGAGACAGTTGTACCTTTGCCGCAGGATCCTGTCTGGTGCCAGCTCGTGACACATCCCGTCCTCAGGCTGGGGAGTTGGGCAAAATCTTGGAGCGCTGTGCCTGCTTTGCCAGTTCTGGAGGATGAAGTGTCTGTCTTTCAGGGAAAGAACCTAAGTTCCCACCAGGTAGCTGTGCGAGGCACTGGCTTGGCTGCCTCATCTACACTGAGCAAAGGCTTGTGCTCAGCTGTGCATCGGTCCTATAGATGGCTACTAGTCTCTCCCGCGATAAATTTATTCGTGTGCTTAATGTCACCTGTGGGGACATTTTCAGGTTTTCTAAAGAAGCTAAAGTCTAGAGTTCTTGGAATGGGGAAGGCCACAGTGAGAAGCAGTAGGGTAGTCTTGGCACCCATTATGCTGGAAAGTTCAACTTCCCGACATAGTGTGTGGTGTAGGGTAGTACCGGTCTCTCTTCTTAGCAGATGCCTCTTGCTTGAATTGAAAGGATCAGAGCAATTCATCCTCCCAGTGATGTGCCCTCCACTAAATATGAAGCTTAATTTCAGAAAGTGTCATCTGAACAGGAAACCAAAGAGTTATAGTCTCCCTTCCAACAATGACTGACATACATTTGTTGCTAGGCACTACTTCAAGTCAAGAAGATAATAGTAAATTACCTGGTTCATAAAGAAGGGAATTTCTCCCTAGATATCGACACTTATTTTCACTAATTGGAACAATAGGGCAATAGAGGAGAATGATCTAGTAGATTTCAGAATTTATATGATATTAATATGTTCAGATGGTTATATCACATGTAGTGGGAGAAGAGATACATGTTTAATAATTGCTGTTGAGTAAAGAAAATGTAGATATGGTATTCATATGGTATCACAACATAAATTTCCATGGATGAAATGGGGAAAAATCAGAATTGCACTAAAAGAAAAGACCACAGAATGGAACATACTTCTAACCTCAAAAAGGACATGATTTTCTCAGCATGAGAACACATTGAGTCATTAGCTGTTCTCTTTCTTCTGGTGATGGGGGACAGGGTTTCAATGGGGTGGGCTCTTCCTGGAACGTTATCCATTAAGAAATAGATGGGTAGTTTTCTTTTCTGTAGGTAAAATAGAGTTCAAGCTTTCTTCTGCTCCTGTCCAACGTGCTGGTTAAATATTATGTTATTCTCCAGAGTCAGTATAAGAAGAATTCTATAATTTTCTTAATTCTCAGGGGGCTAATGAATCAATTTAATAGTTATGCCATTCTAACCTCTTTATGTCCCTACTCTCAAGAATATGTGTGTGTGTGTGTGTGTGTGTGTGTGTGTGTGTGTGTGTGTAATTTACATACATATATATATAATACATATATATTCTTTTCTAGGATGTCATGGACTCTTTTTCAGAGTCATATGAAGATATGCTCAAGCAGTGATTATTTAACATTCATTGGACTGTAGGTTGATAAACCCAACATTTTCTTGTTTGGATTATGTAGTTTCTTTGGAGAAATTTCCTTCATGAAGACAGTGACTTTTTTAATTTGATTTTTTTTTTGTAAATGCCATCAATAAAATTCTTCATGACCTCAGTACTCAATTCTCCTCAAAAGAAAATTTGTGAGTAAAAGTTATTTAGTATTCACTGAATTTCTAAGATTATGAGATCTATTTTAGACACCCAATAGATTCCAGATCCTCAAGAGTCACAGTGGGGATCAAAATTAGGATTTTGAAGAATGTGATATTATTAAACTGCTCAAACAGTTTGGCAATTAACCATCAGTACCAAGAGGCAACATCTAGCCAACTAACAAAGAAATTCCTTTTCTTTGACCAAAAGAGGGTTCTAGGCCTTATTTCATAATGTGGCTAAGAACAGCTCAACTGCAAAAGTAAAGTATCGTGACCTTCCCATGCAACTTCAGTATCCTCTATTCACAAGAGACCTGGCCATTTGAAAGTTACTCCCTCCTCTGCAGACTTATGGAATCTTTGTCTCATCCGTCCGCTTGGCATAAGTGATTTGGGAGACACAAGGAGAGGTGATCTGCAAGAAGAACAAGTCCTGAAAGGCATACCTCTGAAGGATTCTTGTCATGTTTGTGGGGAGGCTGACTCTGCCCCCGACTCAACCCCCAACTCTGCCCCCAACTCCAAATACCCTCCTATCTTTCACCTTTTCTTTTTTCAAATTGTGGTAAGAACCCTAACGGCCTACCCTCTTAAATTTGTAAGTGCACAGTGCAGTGTTGTTACGACAGGCGCAGTGGTGTACCGTTTGTCTCCAGAACTTATTCATCTTGTATCACTGAAACTTTGCACCCACTGAAAGCAACTCCATGCTTCTCCCTTCCCCTGGTTTCTGGCAACCACTGTTCTACTCTCTATTTCTAGAAGCTGGACTATTTTAGATACCTCATATAAGTGGAATCATGCAGTATTTGTCTTCTTTGCTTTATTTCCCTTAGCACGGTGTCCTCCAGGCTTATCACTGAGATTAGTGTTGAAATAGGGTCTGTTGTGCGCCCTCTCAACCAGACCCACATCTATTATCATTGGCCCCGATTGGTTCTGTCTGTAAATTCTGAGTCCCTCACACCTTCAGTGATGCACTTTCCTCACCACTTTTGCTAGATTTGTCTTACACTTTAGAATCCTACCTTAAGGAGTGCAGATCTTGGTGCCTCGAGTAAGAACTTGCTTTGGGAACACTCCAGAGGGGCCTTATTCAAATTAAAGATGGAGGCACAAAAGATGGAAGAATTTGGGACAGTACAAGTTCTCAAGTCCAAGGAAGATCATGACCTAGAGAATCCCCATAGAGCTAGAGTAGGCTTATTTACCATTAGATCACAGCAAGTGTAAGATGGAAAAGTTAGGAATTTTGATTTCCTGATTCCTTATGATTGTTTTTTATACATTTTCTCTATTTTCACACAGTTGCTGGTGGTTTCTCAGGCTTAATTCGTTGTGTTTACCTCAAAAGAGGATTCTCCCAAGATTAGAAAAGAGGGAAGCTGCTATTAACTCAAAACTCCTTCTGCAGTGGAACCAGGAAGAGAGACACTGAGGGCAGGACATTGAAATGGTGAAACAAAGGAAAAGTTTGTCAAGGGACTTTTCAGACTTGCAGGCTGCTGAGAACCCATAGATAAGCCCACTCTGGGTGCATAAATTGTGAACACCCATGTGATTTAGATACCAGTGATTTCTGTTACCCATGTATAACATCTGATTGTCTTGCCTTCCTTGTTCTTAAAATGCCCTCCTACAAACTTAGTGTTTGTGCCAACTTTCACTTGCGCATAATTCCATGCAATGCCTGGCACATTTTCTAGTATAAACCAGTGCTCTCGTACAGAAGCCTTCTTGCAGTTCCTTGGACACACTATGTGTTCTTCTACATCAGGGACATTGCACTGGTTTCTTTCTTTACCAGAGGTGTTGACTGCTTAACTAACACTTCTCTTTCTGCTTTGGGCATGCCTCAAGGAAGTCTCTGACATTGCAAACAAGACAATGACCACATGTTATAGGCACTTGTAATACTCTGTTCCTCTCTATTGTCCTTATTAACGTTTATAATTATATATTAATTTGTGTAATCATTTGACAAATATCTGTCTTTTATATCATGGGAAGACACTTTCCTTTGTTTCCCACTATATCCTGTATTTTTGAAATGCACAGTGTTTGTATAGTAAGAGGTGCTCAATAAATATTTGTTACCACTGAATGCAATAAGGTATTCTTTGACCCCACACACATTTTCACTCTCCTATTCCTTCTAACACCTGTTGACTGCGGTCTATTTTTTTTTTTTTTTTTGACTCTGTAGTATCTATGACTGCCTTGCTTTTGGATGTACTATTGTATTTGTGGGTCTCCAGTCTTGTCATTACTTTCTTACCTTCCCTAAATGTTAGGCCTAGATTTCCTAGAATCCTGTTTTTCCATAAGTTATTTCTTGCCTTTGGTCTAGGACAAGCTTTTTCTCAATTTGCTTCCCGCCCTTGCCGTATCCCTTTTTCCACTAGAATGGAGGGTTTTGGCTAAACTCTACTTCAAGGAGATCTATCTCTCATTAACCTTTTTTAAAAAAAGATCCAGCTCATAACATAGGCTATGACTTTGGGAGGAGACAGTGATTTATGCTGAACTGAATTTAGCTCAAGTAGGGGAGAGCAAGCATGAGCAAAACCTGTTGACTTATCAACCATGCAGGCGTAATTCTCTGGTGCCAAATGCTTTCTGCTATCTGAGAACTTATAGCCATTTATCAAATTTTAAGGAAAACAGATCAGGAAAATCTAAAGACTACCATTAATAGTCCAATAATAGTGCCACAACATTTATCCCATTTGACACGCCTACCTCAGACACTGAAGGAAAGAATTTGGAGGTAAGTAAAATAAGATGTTTCACAGACATTATGTCTTCCAAAAGAGGAAACATAGGAATCTTGTTAGGCTCCTCAGTATTTAGTCAGGAGATTTTGAGGTAAAAAGCCTGACAGAAATCAGGGTTACTATTTTATAGGCTATCCAAACCTGTAGATTTATGGAAACAACACTGACCCAGGTTAAAGATGGTTCTAGGTGCCATGTTGCTACCGCCTGTGTGACCTCAGTAAAATCATATTCTTTATGTGGAAACAGATTCTGTTATCTGTAAAATTAAAGAATTAGCCATTAAATTGCCTTCTGATTTTAATCCATGATCATTGTGAGATTTTACATTAGATGTCACTACAAGTGTGTCTCCCTCAAGCTGTGTCTTCTTCTAAATTTTTTTTTTTTTTCAACGTTTATTTATTTTTGGGACAGAGAGAGACAGAGCATGAACGGGGGAGGGGCAGAGAGAGAGGGAGACACAGAATCGGAAACAGGCTCCAGGCTCTGAGCCATCAGCCCAGAGCCCGACGCGGGGCTCGAACTCACGGACCGCGAGATCGTGACCTGGCTGAAGTCGGACGCTTAACCGACTGCGCCACCCAGGCGCCCCAAGCTGTGTCTTCTTCTGAGAGAACTGAGAACCAAATGAGAATTACATAAACTCCCTCATTTGGAGACAGCTGTATGTCAGGTGAATCCCAACATATCCACAGAGTAGGTGAAGGTCAAACAAATGAGTATCGTTGATTATAAAGAATCTTAGAGATGAACCAACAGATAAAGAGAGTTATCCAGACCTGATCTGTGTTCAATGACCACAGACATAATTTTGAGAGTTGTGGACATCCTGTCATTAACAGTAGGCAAAGGAATTTTATCAGTTCTTACAAGGATCTGGTTGAACCAGACTGAAGATGACCACATTCCCCCTTTTCCTTTCATTCTACATTTTAATATTCAAACTTCTGAATCATGGGTTCTAAGGATATAATTCATATTCTTAAAATGCTTTCTTCATATTTTGCCTTATGCTTAAAATTTTGCCATTGATGTTTTATTCCACTGTTTATGCTTTTTCCAAATTCCTCTGCTCCCTATTTTTGTTTTTTTTTTGTTTGTTTGTTTGTTTGTTTTTAATAACTTGGTGCAGTCCTTTTTTTTGTGAAGCTCTGTCTTAGGGACCTAACTTCTCCAATAGACTCCACATCACTTCCATTCACTAACCAAGTTTAAACCAGTAGTCATTTGTACTCTCCTTTATGGAGATTGGGACCCTGGTAAAGGCTACTTGATTTGTTTGCTAAGGCTTAAGTCACATGTCATAGCTTCTCCTCCTCTATCTTTATTTGAGCTGCACGTTCTAACCATGAACCTCTTGGATCCCATTTTCTGTTGATGGAAATCGTCATTCTACTTTGTAGTGTTGGCTTCATCAGTTCTAAAGGAGATGATCATGATGGGCTTCTGAATTCCTAAGGCTGTGCATTAGGGTCTGAGTTAAAATGGCCACAATATAATGGAGCATCCCAGTAGACCTCCTAAGATACCAACAGTTATTCACCATCTTACCTTTTGGTATTATAGTCACAAAGAGGAGAAGAACAGAAAGAAGAGAATGGAGTCTCATGGCAGAATGCCCAGTAGAAAGGTGAATGATCAGGGATAGTGGAACACAGGGCCTTTTATTTACTTCTGGGGCACTAAGGTTCCTTGTGGTCAGTGAAGCTTAACAAATAAGAAAATAAAACAGCTTCCGTTGGAATATTTCCAAACCCTGGAGTCTCTAAATTTGGTGACAAATTAACCTAATGGTAGGAAACCAGATGGTTAACCCTCTACTTTTTCTATGGGCTCTCAAACTCCCCAGAGGTCGGTGCCTCTGGCCAACTGTCTTTTGAAGGGGGCCAAAAGGAAGGTCACATGAGTATAAAGTCTTTATTACCAGAAGTAGTCTGACTTGCAAGGGAACTCGTCTACAGTACACTCTTTTCCACAATAAGGATAAGAGAATTGCCTAAGGATCATTTAAAAATAAAAAAGAAGGGGGTACTTGGGTGGCTCAGTTGGTTGAGCCTCTGACTCTTGACTTCAGCTCAGGTCATGATCTCATGGCTTGTGGGTTTAATTCCTGTGTTGGGCTCTGTGCTGACAGCACGGAGCCTGCTTGGGATTCTCCTCTCTCTGCCCCTATCCTACTCTCTCTCTCTTGCCTTCTCTCTCTGTCTCTCTCTCTGTCTCTCTGTCTCTCTCTCTGTCTCTCTCTGTCTCTCTCTCTCTCTCTCTCTGTCTCTCTCAAAATAGATTAATAAAAAGAAGAAGCTGTATTTTTAAGTTATTCCTGAAAGGAGAGACTAGTGTCACATATGTAAGATATTCTTAATAGTATCTGGAAGGTAAGTAGGCTTAGATCGCACTGAAAACTAACATTTTCTCCTCTATTATTAATCCTTTGTATAATAGCTCCACGTGACAAGGATGGTGAGATCAGAAGAGTTAAAAATCAAACATAAAGAGCACACTATTTCTTTGATAACCATTTATTGTCAAAAGATTATATGCGTAGTTTCCAGAGACCTCCTAACCTCTCATCCTGCCCCACCATATAGAAACAAAATACTGAAAATATGAGAACATGCCTTTGGCTAAGAATCAAATGACCTAAAACCAAATCATCTAAAGCTAATTTACCTACTGATCAATGGCTTAATGATACATGTGTGTGAATTCATTTATGTTTTCATTTGTAAACTTTCATATGTGAGATCAGCTTTTTTGAGAAATATTTTATTTACTTTTATGTCTTCTATTTTGGCTACTTTTGATCATTTTCATGTTTGTTGTTAATGTGTTATTTATTTTTAATAATTGACATTTAACATGACTCATTTGAAGATGTACGGTGAGTTGATTCAATGCATTTGTATGTTGCGATATGATTGCCACTATAGTGTTAGATAATACTTCCATCAGGTAACACAATTATCATCTTTCTTGTGGTGAGAACAGTTAATATCTAGTCTCTTAGTAACTTTGAAGTTCGTAATACAGTATAACTAACTATAATCACTAACCTGTGCTTTAAATCTCCAAAACATACTTACTAGTTGTTAAGTTTGTACCCTTAAATAACATCTCCTCACTTACCCCAGCCTTCAGCCCCTGGTAACCACCATTGTAGTCTCTGTTTTTATAAGTTCAGCTTATTCATTCATTCATTCATTCATTCATTCATTCATTTGTCATAGACTCTAAGTCTAAAGTTTTCTTTTGGCCAGCAAAAGAGCAGATGCAGGATTAAAGCAAAAAATGGGTAATGTCCGGGAAAAGACAAGAGCCCCGAATAAGGGTCCTTGCCCCATATTTATTCAGATCAGAAGGCTTACACATGTGATAGGTGTGTACAAAGAGATAAAGAAACTAAGAACATTAGTTTGGGGATGTGAGGGAAAAGGGGGGTTTTGAAGATATACAGTGTTTGGGGTTTGGGTCAATATAAAACAAAATCTGGGCACCAGGCAGATGGGTAGATGGTTGTTAACAGTAGACAGGAGGTGCCATGTCTGTTTAACTTAGCTAGCCTAGGGGATGAGACAGATAGGGGAATAACCTCAGGGTTAACAAGGCACCTTTTCTTTTGTTAACCATCTCTGCTCTGGGCTGCTTCGCTTGCAGCACAGGGTCCATAGTCCAATTCACCCATTTACCTAACCTGGCCCTATCCTCCTGTGAAAGCAGCTTTTCTGCCATAGTACTGAATTGAGGATGCTTCCACCCTGAACATCTAATCTTGTTTATTTCATATACCTATGTATTGGGCACCTTTGTGCCATTTCTATTTCAGGTCTTTGCCTCTCCCTATCTATTTTGGGGTGCCTTTGCATCTCCCTGTTCCTGGCACTTTTGTGCCTCCCTATTCTTGGGTTGTCTTTGCACCCCCTTATACTTGGAGTGCCAATCTGGTTTACCCAAACTCACGTGTGAGCATTTTATGACTTTGCATTTCTTTATGCCTTGTTAACCCATTGGTGGAAACCCAGGGTATTCCTAAGCTTATCCCCTTATTTATTTATTTATTTATATTTTTTTCATTTTTTTGATGTTGATTTATTTTTGAGAGAGAAAGAGACAGAGCATGAACAGGGGAAGGGCAGAGAGAGAGGGAGACACAGAATCTGAAACAGGCTGCAGGCTCTGAGCTATCAGCACAGAGCCTGACATGGGGCTCGGACTCACAGATTGTGAGATTACTACCTGAGCTGAAAGTCAGACGCTTAACTGACTGAGCCACCCAGACGTCTCTCTCTCTCTCTTTTTTTTTTTAATCTTTATTTATTTTTGAGAAAAAAAGAGAGAGAGAGAGAGAGAGAGTTCAAGCAGGGAAGAGGTAGCAAGAGCGGGAGACAGAGAATCCCAGGCAGGTTCCACCCTGCCAGTGCAGAGCCCGTCACAGAGCTCAATCTCATGAACCATGAGATTGTGCCCTGAGCCAAAATCAAGAATCAAAGACTCTACTAAGCCACCCAGTCACCCCACAAATGGCAGGGTTTTCATTTTTCTCATGACTGAATAATATTCCATGTATGTGTATTATACATACAATGTATATATGTCACATTTTCTTTATCTGTTTACTGCTGATGGACATGTAGGTTACTTCTGTATCTTGGCTGTTATGAAAAATGCTGCAATAAACATGGGAGTGGAGATGTCTCTTCATTTCCTTTGGATATACACCCAGAAGTGGGATTACTGGATCATATGTTGTTTCTATTTTTAATTTTTTGAGGAACCTCCACAGTTTCCATAGCAGCTGAACCGTTTTGCATTCTGCCAGCAGTGCACAAGCGCTCCCCTTTTTCTCCACATCTTGGCCAATGCTAGTTATCTCTTGTTTGTTTATTTATTTATTTTGAGAGAGAGAGCGAGGACACGAGCAGGGGAGGGACATAGAGGGAGAGAGAATCCCAAGCAGGCTCCGTGCCATCAGCATGGTGCCCCATGTGCAGCTCTAACTGATGAACCATGAGATTATGACCTGAGCCAAAAATCCAGAGATGGACGCTTAAACCACTGAGCCACCCAGATGCCCCTCTTGTCTTCTTGATGACAGCCATTGTCACAGATGATATCTCATTGTGGTTTTGATTTGCATTTCCTGATGATTAGTGATGCTGAGAATCTTTTCAGGTACCTGCTGGCCATTTATATGTCTTCTTTGGAAAAATGTCTGTTCAGTTCCTATATTCATGTTTTCAATTCAATTGCTTATTTTTTTTGTTATTGAGTTGAATGAGTTCTTTACATATATTGATATGGATGCTTATTAACCCCTTATCTGACAGGTGGTTTGCAAATATTTCCCCCCATTCCGTAGGTTGCCTTTTCATTTTGTTGATTATTTCTTTTGCTGTGAAGAGCTTTGTAGTTTCATGTGGTTCCACTCATTGATTTTTGCTTTTGTTGCTTGTACTTTTGGCGTCACATCCAAAAAAGTCACTGCCAAGACAAACGTCAAGGAGCTTTCGCCTATGTTTTCTTTCAGGAAGTTCACAGCGTCTCATATTGTTTTAAGTCTTTAATCCATTTTGAGTTAATTTTTGAGTGGGAAGATAGGTATCTAATTTCATTGTTCTCCATGTGGCTGTCCAGTTTTCCCAACACTATTTGTTGAAGAGGCTATCATTTCCCCCTTGAGTGTTCTTGGCTTCCTTCTCAAATATTGGTTGACTTTATATGCAGGGGTTTATTTCTGGACTCTCTATTCTCTTCCATTGGGTCTCTGTGTCTATTTTTTTTTAAATATGTTTTAATGTTTATTTATTTTTGAGGGGGGGTGAGAGACAATGAGGTGGGGGGGATGAGAGAGAGGAGGACAGAGGATCTGAACCAGGCTCTGCACTGACAGCAGAAAGTGTGATGTGGGGCTCAAACTCATAAACCGTGAGATCATGACCTGAGCTGAAGTTGGGCGCTTAACTGACTAAGCCACCCAGGCGCCCCTCTGTGTCTATTTTTTATGCCAAAAGTTTTCAATTTTTTTTGGTTTTGATGCTGTTGTAAATAGAATCATTTTCTTTTTCAGATAATTTTTTGTTGGTGCATGGAAATGCTACTGACTTTTTTATGTTGACTTTGTATCCTCCAACTTTACTGAATTTGTTAAATAGAACAGTTTTTTGGCAGAGTCTTCAGGATTTTCTGTATATATAATCATGTCATCTACAAATAGAAATAATTTTACTTGTTCCTTTCCAATTCTGACTGCCTTTTATTTTTTTTCTTGCCTGATTGCTGTGGCTAGGGCTTCCAGTACTATGTTGAATATGAGTGGAGAAAGTGGACACCCTTGTCTTATTCCTGATCTTATGGGGGAAGCTTGCAACCTTTCATCATTGCATATGAGGTTGGCTGTGGGTATGTCATATATTGCCTTTATTATGTTGAGGTACTTTCTCTCTATACCTAATTTGTTAAGAGTTTTTTTTTTTTGTCATGAATGGATATAAAATTTTGACAAATACTTTTTCATCTATTGAGATGATATGATTTTTACCTTTCATTCATCTATTAACTTGTGGTATTACATCTATTAATTTGCATATCATGAACCATGCCTGCATCCCAGGGAAAGATCCCATGTGACCATGATGGATGATCCTTTTAATGTTCTGCTGAATTCAATTTGCTAGTATTTATTAAAAATGTTTGCATCTATCTTCATCAGGAATATTGTCCTAGAGTCTTCTTTTGTTGTAGTGTTCATTTCTGGCTTTGATATCAGTAATGCTGAGTTTGGGAATATTCCCTCCTCTTCAATTTTTTGGAAGAGAATAGGAAGGATTATCATTAATTCACCTTTAAATGTTTGGTAAAATTCACCGGTAAAGTCAACTGGTTATGGGTTTTCTTCATTTGATTACTGATTCAGTGTCCTTACTAGTAATTACTTTGTTAAGATTTTTTTATTTCTTCCTGATTCAGTCTTGGTAGGTTATATGTTTCTAAGAATTTATTTGTTTCTTCTAGGTTGTCCAGTTTTTTAGATTATAGTTGTCATAGTGGCCTCTATGATTCTTTTTATTTCTGTTTCCAGTTGTAATGTCTTCTCTTTAATTTATAATTTTGTTGATGGGTTCTCTCTCTTTTTCCCTCATTTAGTCTTGCTAAAGCTTTGTCAATTCTGTTTATCTTTTCAAAGAAGCAACCCTCAGTTTGGGTAATCTTTTCTATTATTTTCCTGTTCTCTGTTTCATTTGTCTGTGGTCTAACCTTTATTGTTTCCTTCCTTCTGCTAACTTTGGGCTTAGTTTGTTGTTCTTTTTTTAGTTCCTCAAGGCATGAAGTTAGATTGTTATGTGAGTTCTTTCTTGTTTATTGCTATGAAATTCCTTCTGAGAAGGAATGTGTGCTTTTGCCACATTCCATAAGTTTTCTTGTGTTGTGTTTCCATTTTGTTTTTATCAAGTTTTTTTTTTATTTTCCCTTTAATTTCTTCTTTGATCCTTGACTTTTCAGGACAGTATTGTTTAATTGTTCTGTATTCATCAGTTTTCCTCCTATTACTGATTTCTTGTTTTATACCATTATGGTCAGAGAAGGTAGTTGGTATGTTTTCAGTCTTCTTGAACTTGCCAGTTCTTACTTGTTTTGTGGCCTAAAAAATGGTATGCCAGTAAATGTTCCATGTGCACCTGAGAAGAATGTGTATTCTGCTATTATCAGATAGAATGTTCTATATATGTCTGTTAGGTCCAAGTGGTCTATAATATTGTTCAAATCCACCATTTCCATGTTGATTCTCTGTGTGGATGATCTATCCATTGTTAAGAGTGGGATATCAAAGCTCCAAAGCTATTGTCTTGCTGTTTATTTCTCCTTTTAGTTCGATAGTTCTTGCTGTATATATTTTGGTGCTTTGATATTGAGTGCTTAAATATTTATAATTTTTATATCTTTTTGACAAACTGACCCATTTATCATTATATAATGACTTTCTTTGTCCTTTTAAACCATTTTTAGTTTAAAGTCTATTATACATTATTAACCGTTTGACTAACCAAAAGAAATCTGAAGAGGATTTTCACTTTTACCAAAAAAAGGCGTTCATGTGCTAATGTAGGTCTTTCATAAAAGGAAAGTACTATAATGTGATTTTTAAAAAATTTTTTTAACGTTTATTTATTTATTTATTTATTTATTTATTTTTTCAACGTTTATTTATTTTTGGGACAGAGAGAGACAGAGCATGAACGGGGGAGGGGCAGAGAGAGAGGGAGACACAGAATCGGAAACAGGCTCCAGGCTCTGAGCCATCAGCCCAGAGCCTGATGCAGGGCTCGAACTCACGGACCGCGAGATCGTGACCTGGCTGAAGTCGGACGCTTAACCGACTGCGCCACCCAGGCGCCCCAGGTTTATTTATTTTTGAGACAGAGAGAGACAGAGCATGAATGGGGGAGGGTCAGAGAGAGAAGGAGACACAGAATCTGAAACAGGCTCCAGGCTCTGAGATGTCAGCACAGAGCCCAATGCGGGACTCGAACTCACAGACCACGAGATCATGACCTGAGCCAAAGTCGGACGCTTAACCGACTGAGCCACCCAGGCGCCTCTGTAATGTGATTTTTGGCAAAAAAGGGGCAATTCTTTACTTTATGCCACTTTAGCTTATGAAAGCTTTCAGAGGAATGCTCTCTTTTTAGATAGTGGGGGGAAACCTGTAACTTATTTAAAATAGACAAATTTCTTGACATACCTAAACTACCAAGCTTACATAAGAAGTCATAGTTAACACAAGCAATCCTATATTTATTAAAGAAATCTAATGTGCAATTTAAAGCATTTCAGCAAAGAAATTCAAGACCAGATGGTGTCATTGATAAGTGTATTCTTTCAAGCATTGAAAGAATAAATAATACCAATTTTGCAAAAATTGGATGAGAGAAAACTGACCAACTAATTTTGTTTTCTTTTGTTTTATTTTTTGAGGCCATGGTATATTAATCCCAAACAAGACAGAGTCTTTTCAAGAAAATAAAATTTAAAATAGAATACTATCTCTCATGAATTCAAGTGTTATTTATAAAATTTTAGCAAATTTAACCCATTAGCGTATCAAGAGGATAATATAATATAACCAAATGGGGTATTTTCTAGGAATACAAGATTGGTACAACATTCAAAAATTAATATATTTCCACATATCAGTAGACAGAAAAGAGAAAATGTTTGATCGTCTCCACATATACAGTTGACAGCACTGACAGTGGACAATATCAACATCCACTTATGATTAAAACCTCAACAAAATAGTAAATAAATAGGGATTTACCAACCCGTTAACAATATCTATGAAAAACTTAAAGCAACAATCCTATGTCTGGAGGTCTTATATAGTGTAATAAGGTAAGAAAAATAACATTTATACAGATCAGAAACAAAGAAATAAACTATCTTATTCACAGGTGATGGTGTGTCACTTTCTATGTAGAAAATCTCAAAGCACACCAAACAGCTACTATTATAATTACCGGGTTTAGTAAATTTGCAGGAAACAGTATATAAGTCACTTGTATTTACTTATACAAGCAATGGACAACTGAAAACTGAAACAAAACAAAACACCTCCAAAATTTACAATAGTTTCAACAAACATGAAATAATTAGGGATAAATCTAAAACTATGTATGCAAGATTTGTATCCTGAAAACTACAAAAGATTAAAGTGAGGAATTCTATACGACCTAAATGAATGGTAGGGCATACAGTGTTCGTGGAATAGAAGACCGTTTATGGCCAAGATTTCAATTCTCCCCAAATTGATCTATATATACAATATATGCCAACCAAACTCCCAGCATGATCTTACTTTTTTAAGAAATTGATAAGCTGAATATAAAATTTTTTACTGAAATGAAAATGTATACAGTGGCCAAATCTTTGAAAAAGAAAAGGAATATTGGAAGACTTATACTACTTTTAAAACTTACTATATATCTGTAATATCAAGATAGTATAGCTTTTATTTTAATTTTTTTTATGTTTATTTTGAGAAAAATAGACAGACCATGAGCAGGGGAGGGGCAGAGAGACAGGGAGACACAGAATCTGAAGCAGGCTTCAGGCTCTGAGCTGTCAGCACAGAGCCTGACATGGGGATCAAATTCACCAGCCATGAGATCATGACCTGAACTGAATTCAGACACTCACCCAACTGAGCCTCCCAGGTGCCCCGCGATAGTATAGTTTGATGTCAGGATAGACATATAGGTAATAGGACAGAACAGAGTACAGACATAGATCCACAAAAATACAGTCAATTGAAATTTGACAGTGATACTGCTATAGTCTGAATGTTTGTATTCCCCCCCCCCAACTCATATGTTGAAATCCTAAGGATGCTAAGTGATAATGATGTGGGAAACAAAGGCAAACAAAAAACAATTACATTTCCTTACTGCTTACAGCCTATTGATAAGTCATGAAATAGGCTTCCTCTGGGAGCTCAGTGGCCTTGATGTTGACACTAAGGGCAAAAGGCAGTCTTAGCTTAACATTATCCTTAACACACACCTGGGGGTCCACTTTAAACATAGAGAAATTCCTTTGGAAACTTCCTTTGTCTCTACTTCCTGAAGATATATGTTACGAAACATCCTCCAGAGCATATGGACCACTGATAGACATCTGAAGGGTCTCATGACTGAGGGTTTACTAACCAGTAATAAATGACCTTTTCCTAACCATAGCTACCCCCCAAAGGGTTCTGGATACCTTATTTCCCAAACTGCTTAGAGGCTTGTGCTGTCCCTAACTCCCTCCCAACTTGAAAGTATACAATCTGTCACCCTTCACAACCCCAGTGCGGCTGTTTCTGTCCATGGGTCCCATTGTGACAGAACCTGGTCTGAATCACCTGGCGGAAGAACCAAGTGGCACTCGGAGATCATGGAAGGCAGGAGGTTTATTTCACCCCGGCGGGCTCAGAGGCGATTGCTCTCCAGAGGTCTGAGTCCTGAGCTTAAACAGAGGGGACAATTTATAGTCTGTTATTTCCGCATTAGTAATTTGGTGCATGTGGCAAGCAGGGTAGGAAGAAGAACCCAGAACGAGGGCGGGGGGGGGGGGGGTCAGTCTTCGGGCGGGGACTGGAATTCCCCTATCAGTCCTGTTGGCCATCTCATAACAATTTTTCCTTATCATCATCCCCATGCTTCTTTAAGAAAGCCACCTTTTTTCACTGAAGACATCTCAAGAATTCTTTCTTGGCTTTTGGCTCCGGACCCCAACATTTCCGCATCAATGATATTTAGGAGGTGGGACCTTTGGAGGGTGGTTAGGTCACAAGGCAGGGGCTCGTAGGGGATGAGTGCCATCTCAAGAATCCCCAGAGAGCCTGCTTCCCCCTTCCGTGTGTCAGGATACAGCCAGACTCAGGATACAGCCAGACGCCAGCAGTCTGCAGTCTGGAGAGGGGAATCACACCAGACCTTGACCATGCTGGCAAATCCATCTTGCATTTCTAGTCTCCTGAACTGTGAGAAATAAACCCCTGTCATTTGTAAGCCAGAATGGCTGTGGTATTTTGTTGCAGCAGCCCAAGCAGATTAGGACAGCAAACGGATACCAAGAAATGGAGATGCTGCCGTGACACACGCCTGAACGCGTGGAATGGGCTTCGGAACTGGTAACGGGCTGCAGGAGTTTTGAAAACATCCACACTGCCAGGAACAGGGCCTTTAAAGGTGATGCAGATGGAAGGTCAGAAAACAAAGCGGAAGCGCGAGCCTCAGCCTTCTTAGAGGTTACCAAGGAGCCCTGCACCGAAGGGTAGCAGAGACCCACCGCCAAGGCCATCTTTGAGGTCTCCACCGGAAATGAGAAGCGAGTCAGCGGACAATGAAGGAAAGGCCATCTGTGGCAAAGGATGTGGCAGAGTCATGTTCATGTTCCAGGGTTTTGCAGAGGGCAGTGATGAGGTTTTTGGGTGATAGTGGGGTTTGTGGGGTGCAGAGTCAATGGCCAAGAAAGAATTCTCAAAGACATCTTTGGTGCAAAAAGGTGATTTTATGAAAGCACAGGGACACAGGACTCGTGGGCAGAAAGAGCTGCCCGGGACCATGAGGAGAGACTAGTTATATACTACGGAGTCTGGGAGGTAAAGCCCAGGGGAAGTTTCCAGTGAGATTTTCGTATGCTAAAGAAGACTCCCAGGATACTGGCGGCCTAGCTTTTGTCAAACTAGGGTTGTTTGCCCTCTAGCAAAGCATTAGCATTAAGACACAGGGAGTTCCTGGAGAAGCGTTTTTCTCTGCCTGCCTCAAGTATTTGTCAGTGGGCTGCAAGGTGTAAGGAAATTTAGTTCTATCTGCCATATCCTTCTGCCTTTGTTCCCACATTGAAACAGGGTGCTGTCGAAAAAACAAACAGAAAACCACCAGACACCGAATAGAAGCGAGACAAGATTTTATTCACAGCTGTGCCAAACCTGATCTCCTGATCTTAAGGAGAAGAGTGCAGAGAATGGCCCCGAACAAAGGTAGCAGTGAGCTTATATGGATTTTAGCAAGTGAGAATACGTCATTATTTAGTTAACCAATTACAATTTACAACATTTCATGTTAGCCGATTATATTGTGACATAGAGACGTTAGTTTTGGCGGGAACCTATCAATTTAAAGTTCTTTGTCCTAAGAGGGTTTAAAATGACCAATCAGACACGTAAGATACCGTGGGGCAGTGACTTTTTACATGTTGGTCTTGCCTAGGCTAGATCTTGGTAGACGGGGTGGGGGAGCATTTGCCACCTAAGTTATCTATTTAGCAAACAGGGGAAGTTACAGAAGCGAGATTGGGCAGTTAGTAATTTCTGATAACCCTAAAAGGGAACTACATAAGCTTTTATCTCAATTATTCATGAAAGGTGAGTTTAAACCGAACTCCTATACAATCAACTTTCTGATATCTTATAAGTTGACCCATTACAACATCACTATGGTGGGGTGATGTTGGGGCTCCAAGAATCGGAGTCTGTAGGTTTCTGGAGATTAGGCTGTTGATAAGATTGCCTTTTCCTTGTGGTTTACCAAGATATTTGTAAATACATGGAGACCCAGGTCCTGAAGGACTCCGATCTCTATGAGTTAACCATTTGTTTTTCGCCTTTCCTTTGTTCTTGGACAGCCAGGAGGGCCTGAGGAGGATCACACACTTCCCACCTGGTGGGGAGAGGGGTGTGTCTGTGGCAGGTCAGCTTGCTTTACTCCCCCTCCTCAGGGAACACTTAGGGGTCATGAAATTGGATATCTGGCTGAGGAAATACCTAAGCAAAGTGTTGAAGGGGTGGCCTGGTTTCTCGTCACTGCTGCTATTAAATGCAAAAAGAGAAATGACTGAAATACAGAATCGTTAATCAGAGAGGAAGCACAATCTAAACATTTAGAAACTCCCAGCCTACCCCGTTGAAAGGAGTGAGCCAAAGCCGGTTCGGGAGAGAACACATGGGTGTGGCCAGACCAGAGAGGATTAGGAAGGATGGGCCACCTCAGCAAAAGCTACCGGCTGTCCCTCAAGACGTGGGTGATTAGTCAGCATCTCCGCAGAAAGCAGGACACCGTCCTATGGAAAATTCACTCCTGAAGGCATTTCGGAGATCACAGCACTGAGCTCCCATCTCTGGCCCAGAGTGCACAGGCCTGGGGGGTGGCATGATTTCTAAGGAGCCATCTGGTGCCTGCTGCCACCTCACGTTGGAGGCTCTGCTCCCTGTCCTCAAGCTCCTGGCTCCTCAGCAGCCCAGGTGCCCCACAGGCCTCAGTGTGGTGGGCACTGTGCCTCGCCAAGCTGTGGGAGTGTGGCTGCCGACACCTAGATTTCAGAGATGCCCTGGAGAGCTGCGGGCAGAAAACGACTGCGAATGTGGGGCCGCCACAGGGATCCCTCAATAGGGTGATGCTTAGTGGAGCCATGGGGGGCATGGCTGTCCCCAAGACTCCAGACTGCTAGAGCAAGCAGTGTGCATTATAGCCCACGGGGCCAGTAGGCATGTGACACCAATGCATGAGAGCCCTTGCACGGGCTGTGCCTGGAGGAGGCATGAAAGGGGGAACACCCAGAGACGTGGGGGCAGGGATGCTTGGAGCCCTAGAGGCCCAAACCCTACCCTAGTGTGTCTGGAAGCTGGGACCTCCTGTGCCCCAGTGGGTCTGAAGGGTGGAGTGTGGAGCCAAGATTTTTCTCGGCTTGACCCCACTGTGTTGTGCCAGGTGCTGAGAATCCCCACCCCTTTCCCTAGGGCAGTGTGCTGACATGTCAGGAGCTGGGCACGGCTCCACTACTCTCCCTCCCTCCCTGAAGGAGAGGTCTCAGAGTTAATTCACCTTTTACTCATGCCACATTGTCCAACCAGCTGGTGAGCTCCATGTGCTGGGGGGGGGGGGGGGCGGGGAGGGGGCACACAGGGCATCATCGGTGTGAGCACTCAGGCTGGTTGCTGGGGTTCATGAATGGGCTGGAGAGTGGGATCTGCAGGCTAGTTATTGAGATCCACGTGTTGGTGGCTGTGAGTCCTGCAACTTCTCTTTGTCCTCATGTGCCCCTGGATGATGTGTAGATCCCCTCAGCATGCTGGGTGGGTTGAGACATAAATGGACCTGTCAAGCAGTGCCCCAAAGCACTGGGAAGCTGTTGCTCACTGAACTACCTCCCCTATGAGAGAAATCAGAGGCTGAGGGCATCTCTCTCCATGCTGAGCTCTGCCACCTTGGAGCAGGGGTGACAGGTGACAGGTAAAGCAGAACTCTCCTTACCCTTTTCCATATGGCTGTTGTCGCATTTTGTACAACAGTGGCATGCTACAATCTCTCATTGGGGCTCCAGAGCTCTCAGAAAGGTATTTTCATCCATGGCTGATGTTTCAATCAGTGCTTCTGTGGAAAGACAAGATCTGGGACCTCTTGCTCTGCTGTCGTACTTTCTGAACTATTTATAATGATCCCTTATAGTTCAGTATTCCTAGTCCGGTATTTAGAGCCTGAACGTAGTTGGAAACATGCAACATACACACACCCTCTGTCTCATGGAAGTTAGTCAACATATTGACTTGCTAAGCCAGGTGGGGCATGTTCAACAATCAGAAAGGTTTAGACAGGATGTGGAGGCCTGGTGTAAGTTTAATATCAGAAGAATGTTTTGATTAAAATGATTTAAAACATACCAAGAGACAGAAGATGTTATTACTGTACACGACTAATTAAAAGATACTTATAGGGAGATACTCATGACTTAGGAGATTATTCTTTCATCAGCAAGAGAGAACTAGGTGAAAGGTGGGCCGAATATATCAGTCTGTCCAGCAGCTTTCTGGAACCGGCCTCCAGGTTTCTTTCCTCGGGACTACAGAGTCTGATCATCTCGCATTGATGGCAGTTGTGATGCGGCCAAAGCCTATTGTTCTTACAAGGTTGTGAACTCTTTCCCGTGTATCTGTAAGGGTTTTATCTTTCTCTTGTAATCCTCCTCCCCCCAAAACTACGATCCCATCTCATTAAGATTCCATCTCATTAAGTCTCTCGGGTTTTTTCCTTAGTTATATGAGATGTAATGGTTCTAGGATAAATCAGGATAAAGGTAGTTTGGGTCGTCTCTAGCATGCCACTTCCAAAGTGTAAGTAATGGGTGCCATACTGTTTTAAGTGAGTTAAGTCAGATTAAGGGTGTCTTCTAAACTCTTAGGCTGTGGAACACTCACAGGAAATTAGTCTAGTTGAGGAACAAATATTGTGCACCCTATTTTGTGGAGTCTAGGTATGGATAAGTAAAATAGGATTATATTGACTTGGCTGAGAGGCTGTTTATCATATCACCCCCCAAAAAGGCCTAGTCTTTGTAAAATAAATGCAACTCAGGTGTGGTGCTTATCCAGTTCATCCCTGAATGGTGGAGAGGAGGGAAGGAGGAAGAGAGAAAGAGAATCAGGGTCTGTCCCTGTTTACACAGTGAACAGATAACCTGTGTTATGTCTCCAATGTTTTATGGTCAAGTTGGCCATAACGTGAGTCAAGACTATACCAAATGATTGTGGAAAACGTCCACACTCCACCAATGAAAAAACAAAACCAAAGAAGACTTCATAAATACTGCATTAAGGAAGAAAGAAGGGGGGTCCTACTACCAAACCATATCTATTTAGTTATCAAGATTTTCTACATGAGTGAAAAGGAAAACTCCTCCTGAGAATCTGCTTTGAGTTATGTAATTGGGTTGACGTCTTCCGACACTCGGGACAGGAAGGTGAGACCTCATGACACTTGAGATGAAGACAAATTTATAGTCAGAAGTTATGCAGCATCAGGGGGTGCCTGGGTGGCTCAGTCAGTTCAGCGTCCGACTTCAGCTCAGGTGATGCTCTCACAGCTCTTGAGTTCGAGCCCCTCATTGGGCTGTGTGCTGACAGCTCAGAGCCTGGAGTCTGCTTCAGATTGTGTCTCCCTCTCTCTTTACTCCTCCCCCACTCATGCCCTGTCTTTCTCTCAAAAAATAAACATTTAAAAAAAAACTTTTTAAGGTTATGCAGTATTAGAATGTCTATTTAGAAAGAGATACTGACAGCACACTCTCAAAAGAGGTCACTATATTTTTACAATAAAATGTTTAGGTCCTATGAAAAGGAGTTATTTATCTTAAGGAGTAATAGCTGGAGACTCTCTAAATGATCATGATGTTTCTTGACAGGGGGGAACCATAAACGTCTCTTTGTTGGTTGGGGTTTTACCTTTTAGTGTACATAATACACATTCTTGTTGATCTTCAAGCTCTCATTCTCTCTCCTTTCTTGTTTTCATTTCCTTCCAATTATCTGCCATATAGTGAAAATCCTTGTGTATTATCCCAAAATGATTTTCTCCTGCCCCATTCCAATTTTCCACCTTTGCCCAAGCCACAGCTCTTCCCACCCCTGTTATTTGCTGTATTTCCTCTGTATTTTGCCTGTGCATTTTCTTTGTAGTTTCTGTGTGTCTAATTACATTTTGTATAACTGTATCTTCAGGTTTTGTTAACCTTTTGGTCTTTTGTGACAAATTCAAAAAACATTTTTTGTTACATAAATGGGCTTTCTCACTTAAAATTTAAAAAAAATTTTATGTTTATTTTTGAGAGAGAGAGAGAGAGCATGAGCAGGGGAGGGGCAGAGAGAGAGAGACAGAGAATATGAAGCAGGCTCCAGGTTCTGAGCTGTCAGCACAGAGCCCGATGCGGGGCTTGAACCCAGGAACCATGAGATCATGGCCTGAGCAGAAGTTGGGCGTTCAACCAACTGAGCCACCCAGGCACCCTGGCTTTCTCGCTTTTAAAGAGATTGTGTGAATCTGAAGATGAGTCACAAAGAAGTAGTATCTGGAGATTTGAAACCCATATTTATTTGTTTTTATTGACAAGGGATAATAGGAATTGGTAATAAAGCTGGAAGCGTTTATGTATATTCCAATGTTTTAGATGCAGAAACTTTCCTTCTGATGCTTTCCCTAGTTTCATTTCAACTTATGCTTAAGGGGTGCTTGATAATCTGAATAGATAAGTGGGGTTGGAATTGGAACCAGAATCCACCAAGATCTACAGCACTTCCATCTTCTTTTACAGGCTCCAATCTGATCCTCTGTGATTTTGCAGATGTCTCTTCTGCAAATGCCAGACAGATTTAGACAATGGTTTTCAGCAGAAGCCATACCACTTCTTACTGCAGAAGAAGAGAGGCAGTGCAATCATTAGTTCACGAGTGGAGCGTAAGACCCTGAGCCCTGTCACGTGTGAGGGTGGACGTATTCCGGCGGGACCAGTTCTGTGTGCAGAAAAGAAGCTGGACAGAGGACCTATTCAGTTGTCCCATCACCTTCACTGTCTTTTTCTACCCAACAGCCCAAATGTTAACAACTCCCTTCCTCCTTCTCTCATAAATTCCTGGTATTGCTAATTTTTGCTTCAGTAAGAACTTTGGTAAATGTCAAACTGGAACAAGGGGGTGGACAAAAATACATGTCAACATAAAATTGTGAGGAGGCAAAAATTAAGCAAGAGAGTTTATATGGGATCAGAGAATTGCAGTTTGGGGTACACAGACTTGAATGGCAACTCAGAGAGTGTCCTACTAGGAAGCAAAAGTTCTTAAAGCAAAAAGGTTTTTTTTTTGTTTTAATTTAAAAAAAATTTTTTTTTCAACGTTTTATTTATTTTTGGGACAGAGAGAGAGACAGAGCATGAACGGGGGAGGGGCAGAGAGAGAGGGAGACACAGAATCGGAAACAGGCTCCAGGCTCTGAGCCATCAGCCCAGAGCCCGACGCGGGGCTCGAACTCACGGACCGCGAGATCGTGACCTGGCTGAAGTCGGACGCTTAACCGACTGCGCCACCCAGGCGCCCCAGTTTTAATTTTTTTAATGTTTATTTATTTTGAGAGAGAGAGAGCATAAGAGAGTGCACAAGTGGGGTAGGGGCAGAGAGAAAGGGAGACAGAGAATCTGAAGCAGGCTCTGCACTGTCAGCACAGAGTTCGATGTGGGGCTCAAACCCACACACTGTGAGATCATGACCTGAGCCCAAATCAAGAGTCAGACGCCCCATTGACTGAGCCACCCGGGTGCGCCTAGAGCAAAAAGGTTCTCAAAGCAAAAAGGGAATGCATTATATACATCGTTCACGAAGAATCTTTGATTGGTGTTGGCGGCAGCAAAGCTGATCTTGACTGAATATGGTTGGTTGCTAAGGCCGTCACTAAGCAAAATCTTGTTCTGTAGCCAGGTGTTCGGGCTGAGTCCGTGGAATATTTGCGATTGGCCCAGATCGAAAGTTTATGGCTCCACAGGTGAGGGCGTGCATACAGCCCACCTCCTAAAGGGCCTCCCGGCTCCATTTTAAAACCCCTTAACATAAGTGACCCCATTTCATTTCCCTTTCACATATATGTTCTAAACACACCGATTCCTTCGTTGTTGCTCCTTTATGTGGATCTTCGACAAATATTTGCTGAGCATCTTCCGGTCACCAGATATTTTGCTTTGCACTAGCAACAGAACAGTGACAATGGAAGAAATGTTTCTTATTCTTACAGGACTTAACTTCAGTGAATAAAATCTGACCATGCAAAATTAGGTTGCTAAGCTAATTTAGGAAAGCGGTGTTTAGAACAAAATAATACAGTAACTGACCAGATATCGTCTGGAGGATGCAGTTAATGGAACGGACAGAGAGAGGCTTTCTGAGGATGTTGCATTTGAACTGAGGTCTGAATGATGGGTGTGAAGAAGCCAAGCACGTATTCGTGTGAGGGCATGTTAAGCATACAGAATAGCTAGGTCCCTTCCTTAGTGTATTGGAAAAACAGAAAGACCTGTGTAGGTGGAGCACTATGGAAAAAAAAAAAAAAAGGTTTGGTAAGAAATGAGATGAGATAAGACAGAATGAAGATCATGTGGGGTTCACAGGCCAGAGTAAGCTTGCAGGTTCCTGGACCTGATGCACCAGCTGCCTTAAGAATCTGTATGCCCATTCTCCTTTTAAAATGTTGTTTTTTACTTGGGGCCCCTGGGTGGCTCAGTTGGTTAAGTGTCCGACTTCAGCTCAGATTATGATCTCACAGCGTGTGAGTTCAAGCCCCGCGTCGGGCTCTGTGCTGATAGCTCAGAGCCTGGAGCCTGCTCTGGATTCTGTCTCCCTTTGTCTCTGCTCCTCCCCCACTAACACTCTGTCCCTGTCTCTCTCAAAAATAAATAAACATTAAAAAGAATTTTAAATGTTGTTTTTTTACCGTTCCCGTCTCCTTCTTTCTCCTATCTGTTTAGCTCGGGGGTAAGGTGAAGTTTCAGGAAAACAGATCGTGTGGATCTGTGGTGGTACTCGTCTATCCTACACACACCAGTTGACTCTAAAAAGCTGAAAATTTGTCATCATGTCCAGGCCATTCTTTTCTCCAGATGACTCACATTAGAGCCAAGTTAATGTAATAGGAAACTCTCTAATGGTAGAGCTGATGACCTGGCAGTACAATCCTCAAAATCACTGTCCAGTAGAAAAGCCACCTAAGGAAGAGGTAGGAGAAGACAGTTAATAGCTCCAATTGGTTTCACCTCTGTATTGAGAATTTGCATAGTGTCAAGGATTTCCCACCCATGATGTAACTGAAGGTCCACTCAATAATGAATAGATCCCATCAAATAAGAATTTTTCAGTTGTCACATTACTTTTATTTATATTTGCCTATTGAGGCCATTCCTAGCTAAGAATGGTAAGACAGTATTTTTAGATTAAAATTTGGTGATAATGTCCCTGTTTACTGTAGCAGAATGACATAGACAATATACCCAGTGGATTGAGTAATTTAAATATGTATTTGGAAGGAGAGAATTGAAAAGAAAATCAACATTGATTTCTGATAAACATTATTTTAAAAATAGGAAGAGGAGAATATTACCTTAACCAAATTTCAATTCATCTGAACATAAAAAATATCCATATAGCACTTCATAGTAAAATACTAGCCTTAGTCCCATGAACATCAGAAGGGAAAGAAGAATGTCCACTGTTGATAGTGTATTAATATGTGGTAGGGGAACAGCCCCTTCCTCAGGAATGTGGTGGAGGCCTTCTCAAAACAAAGGAAGGCAACGTAGCCCAATCAACTCCTATACACGTATCCATAGCTCTGACACAACTCAGTAACTTTGCCTGTGTCCATCCAGACTGTATGTCTGTATGTGACATTCCTCACGACCCTGTGACGTAGACCGCCCAATCAGATAGCGTGTCTGTATGTTACCATGTGCGGGAGACAAAGAAGTAGAAATTGTATAAAAGGCTACACCCCGCTGCATTCGGGGCTCAGCCTTTTGATTCTTAGCCCACTGAGCCTGTGCTAGCACGAATAAAGCTGCTTCCTGGAAGGAAAGGCCTTGGTGTCCCATGAGAATCCTGCTACAAATAGAGTTCTGAAATTTGTGGACAACGCCATCAGTGATAAGAGGTCAGTGGTGACTTGAGCATACTGGTTTTGCTCTCCTTCTATTCCTCCCCAGACGCTATTGGAATTATGTGGATAGCATTTTGAAAGAATCTGTAGGAGTGCCCCAAGGCACAGAGTACCATCAGTACATCAGAAACAGAAGTTCCTGGAAGATGCAGAACAAATATGATGAGACTGAAAGAACGATTTAGGCTTTTGGCCACAATTGCAAATTAGATACTCTCAAGTGACTGCCGTCATGAAACAAATGGATCGTAGTATCTCTGAAACACCTCTATTCTTGAAAGTGGTAGGCCAGTGTCCTAGACTACTCGCTCCTTCAGGAAAAACAAGTCTTCAAACTGAAGCTTGAGCAGTGGGGCTCTGCACTGGTCGGCTGGCTGGGGTGGGGTTTCTAGAAGGTCGGTACTACTATCAGCAATGCTGACGGCGGTCCTTACTCCTGGAATAGCAGCAGTGGCAGTTTGTTAAGCCTGCAACTCCTGCACTGAGAAGGTCATGGAGGAGGTTTCATGGTGGTAGCTTTGGATGGTAACAGAGACACATTCGCAACTTAGATCCATAGGATACTGGTGGACTAAGGACAACCAATGACTTCGCCATGACATGATCAGCAAGGTAAGGCACCATGAGCAAAAGTGAATAAAATAAACAACATATTTGGGCCCTCAAGGACTAAAAGTATTGGCATGACCAATGTGACAAATAATTAAACATCTATGTATCACATTGTTTAAAGAAATAAAACCTACTATCACAAAGCTGTACGAGCAACAAGGAGGTAATATAGATGATAGAATAAGTGGGCAGTTTTGAAAAATAGAAACTTCTAGAAGTGAAAAAAAACTTTTTTGAAAAAATAAATGAAGGTATTAATGACCAATTATTAGACACAAGTGACAAGAGAATTAATGAATGAATAGATACATCCAATTTATTTACCCAGAACTTAGTACTGATACACAAGGTCTCACATTTATTAAATTAAAAGCCGAGACAAGAGAGAAATAAGAGGAGGAAGTCTTAAAGAAATTCTCTGGAAATGATGGAAAAAATACAAATCCACAGATTCAAGATTAAAAAAACACTCCTAACTGATAATACAAAAGAGATTCACATTAAGTTATAAAACAAAACAAATGGTAGATCTTAAAAACGTTGGGGGAAAAAAAGGACAAAACACTTAAAATGAAATTAAGCCTCTGACTCTTAATTTTGGCACAGGTCATGATCTCACGGTTTGTGGTTCGAATCCCACATCAGGCTCTGTACTGACTTGGCTGAGCCTGCTTGGGATTCTTTCTCTCTCTGCTCCTCCCAGGCTCACGCTCACTCTGTTTCTTTCAAAGTAAATAAATAAAAACTTAAAATTAAAAATTAAAATAAAAAAAATAAATGATAAGCTGTGGCAGTAAAGTGAAAGTCAAAGAAGATGGACTGTGAGAAAATACCTGCTGGGATGGAATTGTGTTCTCAGACATGCTTTCTTTCCAGAATAAGGATAACATTTACAGATTCACACATAAAGACTGAAATGACTCACCACCAATATATCTACCTCTAAGGAAGTTCTAGAGGACATACACTATGAAGAAAGAGTTTAACACAGACAGAAGGTGGCCTCAGAGCCAAGGTAGGATTCTAGTAAATACCATGAAATTGATGACAGTAATAATAATACTCTCCAACATATGAGGTTTGAAAAAGGACAGGAGTGAACTTCTACTTCTGTTTAGGATGTAAAACGTTACAAAAGGAATTGCTCTTTTCCTGAAAAAGAGAGCAAGCTGGATAATTCATAGATCATAGTTTGTTAAAAGCTCAGCCCAGAGCTGAGTGCTCAGAGAAAGCTAATTTACTAAAATCCAAAGTGACAAGGCCCTCCTGAAAGGGGAGGGAGTGACATCACCACGGTGGGGGTGTGGGAGAGCCCAGCCTCCGTCCCCCCATGAAGATGAACAGTTGGCTATCTGTGAGCAAAAACCACCCTGGAAGAGCTCTGCTGTGCACTCAAGAAGCCACAGAGCAAGACAGCGAAGCAAAACCCTGAGAATAACATACACGAAGGGAAAGAATGGCATCAGATTACCTGTGCCATCCCATCCCCAAGGTCAGCATGCTCAGCCCCAAGGGGGATGTCCCCATCTAGAAAGAGCCCCCCTATCAGGGAAGGGAAGAGGCAGGTGAGCCACAACTTCCCTAGCCTTTGGGGGGCCTCCTGAAGGAGCTGTTTCAGTTTTACCCCACCCAGACTGGTAAAGCCGTGATGTGTGGAGGTGGCTAGGAACAGAGGAGAAAAGCAAGGGCTACCATAACCACCACATGCAGCTGGTGACTGCTGTCCCCAGTGACTTGCTCTGCCAGGACCCCAGCAACTTTTGCTGTAGAAGAAACCAGTGGCCAAAAGAAACAGAGCCCTGAAGGTTTCACCAGGTTTTCACCCCACAGAGGTCCTTGGTCACTGATGCCAGCCACTGAGTCCCTTCCTACTCCTTCCCCTGCCCTGCCCTGCCCTGCCCTCACCAGAGCTGGGAACCTGCACCAGCATCCAGCCTAGGCCTCTGTGGCTTCTCTAGTGCAAGACATTAGCGTAGACCCCCACAACTGACCCCCATGCCACGTGTGCACTTTGAGGCTGTGCACTCGCACACCTCTGGTCCGATGCCTGTTTTTGGCCTCCGTTGCTGTGTCCGCTGATGGTGAGATCCTGCAGTCATGAAAATGCACGCCAACAGCCAAGGGCCCCACAGCAGCTTACGGACCTGGATTTGAAAAATTGAAAAGGAGGGGACACTCCCAAACTCAATTGACAAGGCCAGCATTATTCTGACAACAAAGCCAAATAAGGAGACTTTAAGAAAACTACAGACCAAGGGCGCCCCGGTGGCTCAGTCGGTTGGATGTCCGACTTTGGCTCAGGTCATGATCTGACAGTTTGTGAGTTCAAGCCCTGCATCGGGCTCTGTGCTGACAGCTCAGAGCCTGGAGCCTACTTCAGATTCTGTGTCTCCCTTTCTCTCTGCCCCTTCCCTGCTCATGCTCTGCCTCTCTCTCTGTCTCTCTCTCAAAAATAAATAAACGTTAAAAATTAAAAAAAAAAAAAGAACTGCAGACCAATATTCTGGATGAAGATAGATACAAACATTCTTAACAAAATACAGACACACTGAATTTAACAGCACATGAATAGGATCATATACCATGATCAAGAATGACTTTTCCTTGGGATGCAAGGATGGCTTAATTGATGCAACTCAATCAATGTGCTATTCCCCATTAATAGAATGAAAGGTAAAAATCATCTGATTATTTCAATAAGTGAAGAAAAAGCATTTGACAAAATTCAATATCTTTTCATGTAAAAACACTCAATAAATTGGGTGTAAAAGTAACATACCTAAACATAATAAAGGTCAAATATGACAAACCCACAGCTAACATCATACTCAGTGGTAGAAGTCTGAAGTCTTTCCCTCTAGATCAGAAAATAAGCAAGGGTTTCCACTGTCAATACTCCTATTCAACGTAAGTACTGGAAATCCTTGCTAGAGCAATCAGGCAAGAAAAAGAAAAAAATGGGTCCAAATTGGAAATGAAGAAGTAAAATTGTCTCTGTTTGCAGATGACATGATATATATATGATCTATATAATTAACTCAAAATGAATTAAAGACTTCAGTGTAAGACCCAAAGTTGTAAAAGTTCTAGATGAAAACAGGAAAAAATTTGCCTTGACTTTGGTCGTGGCAGTGGTTATTTGGATGACACCAAAAGCACAAGCCACAAAAGCAAACATAAACAAGTGGGACATTAGCAAACAGAAAAGTTCCTGCACTGCTAAAGAAATATTCAACAAAATGAAAAGACAGACTACAGAATGTGAGAAAATTTTTGTGAATAATGTATTTCATAAGGGATTAATATCCAAAATATATAAGGAAGGCACATAACTCAAAAGCAAAAAAAGAAACCCCTCAAGTAATCCAATTAAAATATGGCAGAGGACCTGAATAGACATCTTCCCAGAGTAGACTACCAAATAGCCAGCAAGAACATGAAAATGTGCTCAACATCACTCATCACCAGAGATATGCCAATCAAAACCACAATGAGATGTCACCTCATACCTGTTAGAATAGCTATCATCAAAAAGACAAGAGATAGTAAGAGATAGTGGTGAGGAAGTGGAGAAGACATGGCACACTGGTACATGTTGGTGGGAATGTAAATTGGTGTAACCACTCTTCAAACAATTAAAAAGAGAACAACCATACGATCCAGCAGTCTCACTTTTGAGTGAAGGAGAAGAAATTACTGTCTTGAAGAGATATCTGCATTCTTATGTGGATCAAAGCATTATTCAATTCACAATAGCCAAGACATGGAAACAATCTAAGAGCCCATCAATGGATGATGGATGAGAAATCTGTTGTGTATATAAATATGGAATATAATTCAGCCAGACAAAAAAGAAATCCTGCCATTCATGACAACATGGATGGACCTTGATGGCATTATGCTGTGTAAAATTAGAGAAGGACAAATACTGTATGATCTAACTTATATATGAAATCTAATATCAATCTCATAGAAACAGACTGTGGAATTGTGGCTGAGAGGTGGGGAAACGGGAAGATCTTGGTCAAAGTGTACAAACTCTAAATTATAAGATGAATTAAGTTCTGGGGATGTAATATACAGCATGGTGACTATAGTTAACAATTCTATATTGTATACTTGAAAGTTGTTAGGAGAGTAGAGATTTAATGTTCTCATGGGAACAACAACAAAATGGTAATTATATGAGGTAAAGGACATTACCCTACCGTGTGTGGTAAACGTTTCACAATATTAACGTGTATCAAATCAAATTGTTCATCTTAAACTCACACAATGTTATATGTCATTGACATCTCAGTAAATCTGGAAAAATTAAAAATTAAAAGAAGTAAAAGGGAGGGGGCCCACATGTGTTTTTATGTGTGGATGCACGGAAAGAGGAATCAGCCCCTTCAGGAGATAAAAAGGAAACAGCTGAACTTCAAACAAATGTTTAAGGTCTGAGTGTGGGCTTTTGTAGCATTATAGTATCACTGGGCCCCAGATACATCAGACTCACTCTTTTGTCATGCCCTTCCATTGAGTGTTTTTTAGAAAATTGGGTGGAGAGCAACAGGTCTGTGACCTGTTGGAGGGACAGGCACGTAAGGGCTACTGAAATTTGAACCCGAGCAGAATTGTGAAGTCTCACCCTAAGGCAGAGACTTTGTCCCTGAGACAAAGTCTTGCCCTGCCTCGTACAAGGCAGCAGCTGTGTGAAACTGTAGAGGATGTGGAGAAGGTAAGAGAATTCCCTCACAGGTACACAAGTAGAGAGTCTAATGCAGTCTGATGCATGGCAGGGCAGGGATGCCAAGGGAGATTCTGGAGACACTCTGACCTTTCACTGAGTATGGAGCAGCTTCTGTCCAAGGCTGGACATAGACAGGAGCCCTGAGGGGGACCTCCTAAGGTGCCCATGTGGAGGCCTACTGAGGGTGGAGGGGATGCATCAGAGCCAAGAGTAGGTCCATGGAGTGCCAGCTACAGCACCCTGTGATGGGGGAAAACTGTATGGAGGGAAATCAGGAAGTCAGATTTGGATACGTTACCTCTGAAATTAAACCAGAGATAGAAATTATGCCATTGGATATTTGTTACAAGTCTGGAGTTGAGAAGAGAAGTCCAAGAGGAGAATTTAAAAGGATGGGACTAGCCCCAAGGAGTAGATGGGGAGAGGGAAGAGAAGAGGCCCAGAAACTGAGAGCTGGGTCTCCCCAATATGGCGAACACTGGGACAAGAGGTGGGAGTAGCTAAGGAAATGGAGGAGGCAGGTCCAGGGAGGCAGGCTGTGAATCAGGTGAATGCACTACCCCAGAAGCCAACTGAAGAAAGTATATGATGAAGGAGTGAGCGACCATCTGTTTTAAATGCTGATGATTGGCCAAGTAAGGTCACAACAGTTGGTGACCGTTAGATCCAGCAATGTGGGGACCCTTGGTGACCAGCAAGCACAGCTCAAGTAGCAGGGAGAGGGTCGGGAGAATGTCTGCTCAGAATATACTTAGGGATTTGAGAAGAAGGACTGGAGGTGGAAAGTGTGGATGACTATCATGAGGTGCTTTACTACCAAATGGAGCAAAGAAAGAGGGTGCTAGCTGGCATTGGAAGAAGAGGGAAAAAAAAGGTTGTTGTTTCCTTTTTTTAATAGAAGAAAGAACAGCATGCTTGAATGCTAACGGTAACAATCTAGCAGAAATAAAATTGATGATATGAACATGAGGGAAGAATGGCCACTAGGGATTGGTTTTTAAATGCACAAGAGGGAATGGGACCCAGTGTGCAAATTCATCCTACCCTTTACTTTTCTCTGGCTGTCCGGGGCATCTGCTGTGATTTCAGCCTGTTCAATCCTGAGGTGGTTATTTTAAGTGTGTCTCATTTTTTCTTGATCAGTGTCCCCAGATTATTAGTCTTTAAAACACCAACTTTTTGTTTTGGTGATTCTTTTACCTATTTGTGTCTCTTTCATGTGTTTCTCTAAATTCTAACTTACCTTCATGTAGCTTATTTCAGTGTAATTTACTTGCTAATTTTCATATTGATGTTTCCTTTGATGCATGCTTTTTGTGGAAGTATATTTCTGCATTTCCAAATATTTATATTTTTGTTAATGATTTCTGGCTTAAACAAATTAGGTTCAAAGAAGTTGTTCCCCAATTTTGCAAAATTTTACTGTTTTATTTTTTTCCAGCTTTCCTGAGATAGAACTGACATATAACATCGTGTAAGTTAGGAATGTATAATGGTGATTTAATATGCTAATAATTTAGATTTTTTAAAATTTTGATGCTTGCTTTATGTTTGAGTGTATGGTCATTTTCATAAATTCTTTGGCTGAACTAAAAAATGTGTATTCTGTAGTCGGATGTAGTGCTTTCAGATTCTTTCTGAGAAACCCGAGGGAAGGATCGGTTCCATCTCATTGGTTTGTAGATGGCCATCTTCTCATTATGTCTTCACACTGTGTTCCTTCTGTATGTGCCTGTGTCCAAATTTCCTCCTCTTTTAAGGACACCGGTCATATTGGCTTAGGTCCCACCCTAATGACTTCATTTTAACTTAATCACTACGGTAAAACCCCAGTCTCCAAATATGCTCACATTCTGAGGTACCAAGACTTAGGATTTAACATACGCATTTTTAGGGGTGCCTGGGTGGCTCAGTTGGTTAAGTGTCCAACTCTTGCTTTCGGCTCAGGCCATGATCTCATGGTTCATGGGATCATTCCCTGCGTCGGGCTCTGCACTGACAGCGTGGAGCCTGCTTGGGATTCTCTGTCTCCCTCTCTCTCTGCCCCTTCCCTACTCACATGTTCTCTCTCTCTCTTTCTCTCTCTCAAAACAAACAAACAAACAAACAAACAAACACCAGGGGCTCCTGGGTGGCTCAATCAGTTAAGCATATGACTTTGGCTCAGGACATGATCTTACAGTTTGTGAGTTCAAGCCTCATCTGGGGCTCTGTGAAGACAGCCTGTGGAGCCTAGAGTCTGCTTCCAGTTCTGTGTCTCCCTCTCTCTGCCCCTCCCCCACTTGCTTGCGTGTGGGGGCTCTCTCTCATAAATAAACATTAAAAAAAAAAACTTAAAAGATGCATTTTTGGAGGGACACAATTTAGCTCATAACACTCTCCTTTTCTTTCTAACCTTTATGAATGCTTACATTGTAGGTGTTTTTGTTTGTTTTTTGTTTTAGTTTAGTACAATGTAGTTGAGTTTATTTTTAAAATAAGCACTGACCATCTTCGATTTGAAATAGAAAAGTAACCTGTTTGCATTTTAGTGTCATCACTGATATATTTGAGTTTATCTCTACCATCTTTCTTTTCTGTTTGCCTAGTCTCTGTTCCTTTTCTCTCACTCAATTTCTCTTTTCTACTGGATTGTTTTGAAGCATCACATTTTTTTATTAGTTGGGAAATTAAGCCTTTGTCCCCATTCTTAGAGTAGTTCTCATAGAATTAAAACTTATATTCTTGGAGTGCCTGGGTGGCTCAGTTAGTTAAGCAACTGACTCAGCATTTCAGCTCAGGTCATGATCTCATCATTTGTGACATGAGCATGGAGCCTGGGCATGGAGCCTGCTTAAGATTCTCTCTCTCTCCCTCTCTCTCTGCCCCTCTCCCCTGCTTGCTCACTCTGTCCCTCTCAATAATTTATATATATATATATATATATATATATATATATATATATGGTCTTAATATAGCAAAGTCTAAATTTAATCAAAATATTTAACCTTAAACAATACAATGACTTTACAGCTTTGTCATCATCATTGAACTCCTCCCAATTATTTACTTTTGTTGTCAACTATTTCAATTCTACCACTGTTTTTAATTCCTACCACTTTCAAACACTTAATGGGTTTCTAAATTTGTTCACCCCAGTTTGAGAAGAGTATATTTTCACCTAGTAAAGCTGAGGATTCATATTATAAGATTCCATTCTATCCCTAAGATGGTGCTCCAGGGAACCAAGACATATGTGAGAGAATTTTTATAGTAAGATTATTTATAATAGCCAGCAACTAGAAAAAAAAAAAGAAGAAATTTCCATCAAGATTGCAATAGTTAAGTGTGTCATTACTGTTGTGTCAACTGCAAATAAGAATAGTCAAGTGTTTTTCATTTCTAGTTCTTCTACTTCATTCATTTTCTTGTCTTATTGATTTGTCATTGTACTTTATAATAATTATGAGCATCTGTATATAGACAGGCCATTACCTATTTAGCTGTGTTTTGATTGATAGGAATCAGGTATGAGATCTCCAATCTTTTGTTTTTATAGATAAAGTTGTGATGATTAACATTATACACATGCTGCTTTCATATAGATTATATATATAATATATATATATATATATATATATATATATATATATATATATATTCCCATGGGAATGGATTGCTGGGTCTAAAGCATTTAAAAATTTTGTTGCCTGTTCATCTTTCATCATGTAAAAAAATGTTTAGATTCCAGTACTGTTCACTTTTCATTACTTCTGTTTTTGAATGAGATGAGTTTTTCCCAGACCTAAAGCTTTGTGTGGCATTATGTGCCAGGAATTAATTTGTGTTTACTCTTACTTTTATTCAGACCAATAGAGATAAGCAAGTATAACATTATTCACAATACAATGTCTCTCTTACCCTTCCAGATTCACCTATAGATTATGTATTGCATATATATAGCTTTTTTACACCATTCTTGGTTTAGTCTGAATTATCTGTTTGTCAAGTCCACTATGGGCCCCTGGGATGCTCCCACTAATAGCCCGTGAATTCTGTTTTTGTTTTGCTAAGGAATGTTTTTGAGTTTGTTCTTAGGGTGTGCCCTTACCTTCTAGAAGTGTTCTTTGCTGGAACCTCATAAGAAATGGAGACATATGCCTCTTTTTCTCACATTCCATCTATATCCTAGTTTACTTGAAGATGCTATTTTCAATTCTTTTTCTCACTCATGTTGTTTTTTGGTGATTTCTAAACAAAAATGGTGGGAATGCTGAAAGTCCTTTTATAGGCTCCATTTATTAGAATGTTTGTCTTACACTCTCTCAGGAACCTCCAGAAGGTCTTACATTTATTCTTAGAAGAATAAGCTATCCTCAGTTTCCAGGTTATCTTCAATTTCTTCATTAGTTTTATAGATACTTCTCTTTAAAGGACTGGAAAATGACAAGATGGATCACAACTCTTGTTAGCCTTATGTGAAATAAGAAAAAAAATAACTATCCACACTCTTTTTCTTGCTTATTCAGTATTTACTTATTATTATTTATTGAGCATGTACGTTTGACCAGACACTATATAGTTCATTCCTGATTGAACTGCTAGCATGAACCACATTTTCTTCTAGATAAGAGTTCATTTTCTTACCAATCAATTTGACACTCAAAATACTAGTTTTTGGGTTACTCTGAAGGACTCCAGAGCTGTAGGCAAAGGGAAGAAAGAGACTGGCACACTGTCACAAATAGGGGACTGATGTTTGTGGGCAACGAAAATGGTGAAAGCATCCCCGCTTCCACATATGTATATTTCCATGAAAACTTATGACCTTCCCATTTCCTTCACCCCCAGCTCTTGGGAACCACCAGTCTACTCAGTGCTTCCATGAGTTTAACTTTTTAGATTCCACATATAAGTGAGATCGGGCAGCATTTGTCTTTCTGTGTCTCACTTCTGTCATTTGGCATCACGTCCTCAGGTTCCTCCATGGTATTGAAAATATATGGATAAATCTTCATGCTGTACACCTTAAATATATAAATCTACACTTGTCAATCATACCTCAAAAAAGCTGGGAAAAACTTGTAAAAATAGCCTTGATGACCTTATTTTAGTTCCAGCTTTACCAAATCTTTGGGTGGCATGTGACTTCTTGAAAGTCTTGTTGCTGTTAGTCGACATGGTTTGATGTTCACCAGCTCAATATTTTAAATTCACTGACAGGCTCCTAGCAACTTTTCTCCATTTGCTCAGTCTCTGTGGTGTTTTTTCTGGTTGTTTAAATGGTATTCTCTTCCTTTCTCTTCTCCGATTCTGTCTTATTCTCTCATGTCCTTACTTCCATTTTCTTATCTTCTCTATCTTGTCTTCTCTTTTCATGCTACTGGCTTCCCCTAAGCATTACCACATACTCCTGAAGATTTAGACACATATTACAGAACAGTGACATGACTCATGCAGGGATTTCACATCTGAATATCAGGCCCATGTCTTCAAGGTTATATGCTTCTACCTGGAAGATGCCTAGGTTCCTGAAACTCAAGATGTTGAATCTGGTCCTCATTCTGTCCTTGTCTGAGCCTCAAAAATGAAGACACATGAAAATATCCTCCTCACTGTATTTTCTTTCTGGATTAACACCCTTTGACTTTATCCAGGAATCCAAGAATGATCATTCCAGAGCATTCATTTATTCATTAACTATAATCAATGACAGCTCGTTCACGTTCCCTTCACGTGTCCCTTCTCTTCATCCAGAGTTATTGCTCAGTTGTATTCTCTTACAGGTAAAGTCCCATGATCATTCCCTTTTAGGCTGCCCCTTCCTGTTCATCTTCTTCATTTCTTAAAGAGATGTTTCTAAGGGTAAATGAGTCTGTCCATTCCATTATCAGAGCCTCACAGTACATGGCAAGCCCCTCCTGCCCCAGCACGTGGCGCTCTGTAGGCTGCCTCTGATTCTCTTTGCCAGCCTTCAGGCACAGTCACTTTGCCTCAACATCCCTGCATGCTGAACCTGTAGTACACTGTGACCATCACATCTTGGTGTCTTTACTCGTATCCATTCATGTGTCTGAAGCCCCCTGCAGTCCTCAAATTCACTTTGCAAATCATCTTTCATTTGCAAGCGTATACAATCGTGATTTCTTGTTAAATCAATGTGGGCTTTTTTTGTACTTTGACTAATCTCACAAAAATAATTCATTCACTTCCTGTCTAACCTCGTGTTCCGAAACGTCTATGCTTTAGCTTTTCACTTATTTTGTAATATTTTTTTTTACATTTTTATTTATTTTTGAGAGACAGAGCACAAGTGGGGGAGGAGCAGAGGGAGAATGAGACACAGAATCAGAAGCAGGTTCCAGGCTCTGAGCTGTAAGCACAGACCCCGATGCAGAGCTCAAACTCACAAACTGTGAGATCATGACCTGAGCCGAAGTCGGGCGCTTCACCGACTGAGCCACCCAGGCGCCCCATGGAGGCACTCTTCTTGATTCAGCCTATCCTTAGAGTTGTCAACAAATTTAGCAAAGGATAAAAAGAGCAGCGTGTGGACAACATGGGAGATTAACATTGGAAACTCCATCAAAGCAGGAAATATGTCCCTATTTTTGTCACAGTATAGTTCCTCAGTGGACACGATAGTCCACTTGATATATTACTACCTAATATGAAATTTAGAGCAGTGCCTGGCAGTTAATATACCCTAAACAAATCCTCCTTTAATGTCAGAAGAAAGTATTTCCAAGTGCAAACATACTGATTATTTTGTCTGATATGTGTTTTCTTTTTTTTTTTTTTTAAACATTTATTTATTTTTGAGACAGAGAGAGACAGAGCATGAACGGGGGAGGGTCAGAGAGAGAGGGAGACACAGAATCTCAAACAGGCTTCAGGCTCTGAGCTGTCAGCACAGAGCCTGACGTGGGGCTCGAACTCACAGACCGTGAGATCATGACCTGAGCTGAAGTCGGCCGCTTAATTGACTGAGCCACCCAGGTTCCCCTGATATGTGTTTTCTTAACATGCTTGGTCCAATTGATAGCAGCTCATCTTGTATGACATACAAATTATTTAAACTCTTTCCACATAGTTGATTATCAGCCTCTGCAACTCTGACATATTCTTTTCAGATGCATGTATGAATACTTAAATTATAGAATTGTGAAGTATTTCTATGGACCTCAGTCATCTCATCTGAAAATGATGAGTTTGAACCTGATAACCTAAAAAAATTTTTTTTAATGTTTTATTTTTGAGAGAGAGACAGAGAGAGCAAGCACGAGTGACAGACGGGCAGAGAGGAGGGAGACACAGAATCTGAAGCAGGCTCCAAGCTCCGAGCTGTCAGCACAGAGACTGACACAGGGCTCGAACCCATAAACCACAAGATCATGAACTGAGCCGAAGTTGGATCCTTAACCGACGGAGCCACCCAGCCACCCCTGAACCTGAAAACTTTTAATTACCATCTTAGCATTAAGGATTTATGATAGCAGAGCATCTCCTTTGGTGTTACTGTCTCCATTTCCCAGCTCAACACTTTCTTCCACACAGCTTGTGGATGAGCACTCCAAAGGATATGCTCCTCCTACTTGCTTCATTTTGGGGACCAGATATATGCTTTGGCACCTATATGCTTTGGCAGATATAGGCTTTGGCAGACCAGTATTCGGTCTTCCCAGTAACCCTTCCCTGGGGACTGTAATCCTCTTTCTAAAACCCTATTCTGGGTCTATGCCATTTATGCAGAATGACCCTGTGGCCAGTTTGGCTGGGACAGTTCTAATTTCTGTCTGCTCTTGTGATACAGTTATAACAGTGCTCCATTTACTTTATTTTCCAAAAGTGTCTGTTTTGGATGAGAAAAAAAAAAAAGACATAAGATCAACCTAACCCTACTTTTACAACTATGAACATACCTCTCCCATAATGAGAGCTGTGTATCATTACTTCATTTTGACTCTGAATTCTTTTGGGAGCCAAATACTTACATGACAGATTCCCCCAAGAAACACCCTTAGCTCTAGATCTCATTGATGGGATTCCATCCTTCTCTTCCTCTGACCTCGTGAGTAGATCTAATGGTAGATGCCTCTGAAATCCAATCCTTTTAGATCTGCCTGTCTATGAATCAATTGTCATGCCTCACCAGGGTGTCCTAAGTACAGAGTAAGGATAAACAGAATGTGACTCCATCAGGCAAAGGAATTGTCTCTTTCCTATTTCACCGCATTATAATCATACTAACGAAGCTGTTGATACCAGGTTTATGAATCTTGTCTGACCTGCCAGATAGCTTTCTAGATAGCAGACCCGAGCAATTAGCCACCACCTTACCTGGGGATAAGAGTGTCAAAAAGAGGAGTGTGAAGAGAAACACATGAATTCTCGTGGCTGAACGACCAGTGAAGAAAAGAGGCATCGGCATGCTTAGAGCCTGGGGTTGCTGAGCCGGGCAGATCCATGGCTATTTATGATGCTTCCTGGGCCTGTGGTTTGTTCTTGGTTAGTAGAGCTAACAAAAAGGGAATAAGTCAGGCTCCCACAGGAAATCTCCAGGGCCAAAGTACACAAAGGTGGTGAAACTCATGGACGAGAAAGCAGAAGGTCATACTGTCCATTTCCCACACACTGAGGACATCCTCATTGTCAGCTCTGTTCTCCAGTAGGCTCCATGCATGCATGCATGTACAATCATCGATCATGCCTTATGTATCTGTGATGCATCAGGCGGTACAGCAAAACCCAGGGCTACACCAAATCCATCACAATCAGATAATGGGAGATGGAAAGTTAAGTGAGTGTGGGCAGTAGTCTAGGTAAAGGGCACAACCCAGAAGAGACGGTGGTTATTTTATATAAATCAATAGTATTAGTTTCTACCAAAGGGTAGGAGAGGGGAGGGGTAACGAGAATGTCAGGAAAGGCTTCGTAACAAAGGTGATACGGAGCATGCTTCAAAAGAGTTCTGTGTTTCATCTTCACAGCGACACTGTTATGTTGAAAGCATAACCCAAACTCTTTTTATATGTTATATCCTTTTAACTTGATTTTTAGTATGTATTTAAGTATTTGTATTCTAATTAAAACCTGGAATTGAATCTAGAAAACACGGAAGAGCATAAAAACATTAAATTGCTTGGAATTCCACTACTGAAATTCAATCATAGCTTAAGATTTTAGGAAATTTCTCCCAGTATAGGTACCCTTCGCTATCTTGGCAGAATAATCACTATGATAATTGTACTTCATTTTAAACTACATTGCACTCTGTAGATAAAAATCTACTCTGTTGGATACTATGATTTTCAGCTCCTCTGATGGTGCCCAGTGACCCCTGCCTCCTTTTCTTCATGCCTTTGTGCAATGTCCTTTCCTCAGAGGAGGCTGGACATGGGAACAGGATACCGCAGAATGGATGGGATATTGCTTTCTAGATTGGGTTACATTTTTTCCATCTTGGTTACCCTCTCTAACCCTTATTCTGGCTGATTCAGTTGCTCTGAGTAAAGCGGCTGCCATATTCTGAGCTGCCTTATGAAAAGACCCTTGTGGCAAGGGACTGATGACTCTAGCAATTAGCTAATGAAGACCTGGGGCCTGTCAACAATGACATAGGTGAGCTTGGATGCAGATTCCTCCCATGCACTCACAGTCCATCCTCCGGGTGAACCCCCAATCCGGGCCAAAAGCTGGACTGTGGGTGCATGGGGGCCTCATCAGAGCCCTTGAGCCAGAGGCACTCACCTGAGCCTCACCACATAAATAGTTTACATAGTAAATTCTTGTTTTTTCAGGCTTCTAAGTTTGGGGTAATATGTTGTGCGACAATAGATAGCTAATAATACAACAGTGCATCTGTCCTCTGGCAAAAATGCTTTCATAGGGCATGAGTTCAGGTGTGAGGATGCCATACATGTCACAGTTGTGTTTTAGGTCTTTTCCAGCCACGTGTTAAAGAGGGGGAACGTATAAAAATATGTAAAATCACCACGCAAATGACCCTATCAACCTTGTGTACAATTAGGCATCTGAGTGTGTGTGTGTGTGTGTGTGTGTGTGAGAGAGAGAGCGAGAGAGCGAGAGAGCGATGGGATGGGAGAGAGAGAGAATAAAGAAATACCACAAGGAAAAAATGATGGGTTCAGGAGTATTCCCTGTGATAAACAAGCATTGCTGTTTCTTTTTCAACTTTATGTTCGTTGTTGAAAGAAGGAAGAACAATGAATACTCCATGATAAAACTGTAAGAGACATTTTAGATCCTGCTGAAAAAAAATCATTGCTATTGGTAATAACCATAATGAGGAGGTGAGCAGAGACAATGACAGTGGTCAGTTACAAAGTCCATTTCATGTCACCAGGAGCTATACAATCACAGGGAAAGAAAGCGCACAAATACCCATTTACAGCTTTTGCTTCTTTGTTTCTTCTCTTTGCTTCATTCAGAGATTCAGACAGATCAGCGCTTATGGCCAACTGATTCTGAGCCAGCAAGAGCTATGAGTGCCAAATCCACCACATTTTTGGATTTGAACCTGGCGAATCTCACACATTTTCTGATTCCCTCCCAGTGTGGCCATTTCACTTTTGCTCGACTCCCCCTCCCTTAATCCAACCATGACTACTGTCTCACCCCCCTTCTCCCAGCACCAAACCTCACTGAGCCACTGACTATTTAAAAATATTGTCTTGTTTATTTTTTATCTTGCTAAATATTATTTTCATTCGTTCTGTACCTTTACTGCACTGCTTTATTCTTCATGTACGCCCCAGCACATACTGATTGCGGTGTAGAAGGAAACACAATTCCTGTAAGATTTTGTTGTGTTCTGTTACATATATGGACCTACCAGTGTGTCATATGTTAAATAATGGGGAAATTGACGTTTTAAGTGCTTGAAATTGTACTAAAACCCTTGGCGGATGTTTAAGTAGATATCGAAGAGGATTTTAGTGATGCGCTTCCGCTAGTGGAGAAGCAAGAAACACGAAAATTATGTTTCAGTGGATACACTGCAGAGCACAGCCGCCGTCAGAATTGTTATCACATTCAGTTGAATAACATTTTACACTCTACATTATTTTGCATCATAATCCGGTATAGTATGTAGAAATGTTGGCTTCTCTGCTAGGTAAACCAGTATAAGGAAGATTTTCATTATCATTTCCTTTCTGGTTATTAAGAAGGCTTTTAAATTATTTTATGCTTTCTTACCTTAGTGTTCATTTCGTTATTAAATTCCACTTACACTGCATGATGGTCAAATGTACTTGTCCGTGCTATTTTCACTTAGAATGATTGGGGATCTCGGGTCAGTTCTCCTTTATGTTCTGTAGAAAGAGAAATTGAGGGGCGCCCCGTTGGCTCAGTCAGTTGAGTGTACCACTCTTGATTTCAGTTCGGGTCGTGATCTCAGTTTGTGAGTTCCAGCCCCACATCTGGGCTGACAGTGTGGGGCCTGCATGGGATTCTCTCTCTCTCTCCCTCTCTCTGCTGCACCTCCCCAGCTTGCTGTCTCTCTCTCTCTCTCTCTCTCTCTCTCTCTCTATCTCTCTCTCTCAATGTAAATAAACTTTAAAAAAGAAAAGAGAAATTAAATTATATCTTACATTGATAATGTTTAGAGTTGAACATATGGTTTCTAGATTTTACTTTACAAACTGTTGTTTTAGATCCTCTGTAGTCTTAATGTATTTTTCACCTACTTGATCTATCAATTGTCAGTGATGAAATACAGCCTTCATTACGCTTTGTCTCTTTATCCGTTAGGCATGTAGACCTGTCTGACAGATTTAGAGGATGACAAGTAAGTAGCAGCAGCAACAGAAGGGCACGAGTAGTAGCCGTGACAGCAGGAGTTATAGGAGCCGGGATTCAGGTGACTGGAATATACCCGTATTTTGAACAAATTTAAAACCAGGTTGGCTGCACAGGTAAAGAAGGGCTCGAGGGAGGGCTGAGGTTACCCAGAGATGATGGCAGGCCGCAGGTGCTACCCCGCAGGGGGACACCAAAATGGAAGCAACCAAGAGCCTGCAGAGGGGTCTCCCAGCTCTCCAGCTCCTGAGGAAGGACATGCCGCCCAGATGTCGTGGGCATCCTTGGAGCTCTGAGAAGAGACTTCTCTTCCTATGGAAAGGGGACAGGAACTAGCTGTTGCTGGTGTCTCTGTGTGGGCATGACGAGGTTGGCTCTGGCCGTGCCCTAACAAGGGGGACACTGCAGCTGAGTGGTTAAGGAAGCTCTTCCCCTCTTCTCCAGGCTCCGGCCCCCTCCCCCACCCCAGTGCCTGATGTTTGTTGTGACTCAACTGGAAGCAGGTCAGCAAAGGGGTCTGGGAGGCGTAGTTTGCCAGCCACTGTCCCAGCGTCACCGGAGCACTCTGGGACACCGTGGTGCCACCGCAGAGACAGCATTCCACATTTTGAATAGTCATAATTTCCTCTGACGTGCAGATGTTTTAAGTGCTTATGTTGTACACTCATTTATAATTGCTGAGATGGCTTTTTAAGTCATCTAGGGAAACAGAGTTCCACGGCGTCACGCAAAAGACTAAGCATGGAACGGGGAGTGAATTCATCAGATTTGTTTGGACAATCAGACCTGATTCTGGTTGGGCCAGGAATCTGGTAGGCTTAGGAAACAATGGAGAAGCGAAAGCAAGGGACAAACAGTCTGTAAGAAAAACTGTTAATAATGACGCTGGAGTGTCCAAAAATTTATTTCCTGTGCTGCGTTAAAGGCTATGCCTTTAATTCAGAAGAATAGATGTGGGAGTGGGTTGGTGCCTCATACCTACTTACAGGTGATCTGGGGTCTCCTAGGGAGGCCAGGACATGCTCTTGAGGCAAGACATTGATCTTCTTCTGGTTCTTCTCATTGCCTCAAAGCCTATAGCAGTTTTTCAACCTCAGCACTGTCGACATTTGGGGACAGATAATTCTTATTTCTCTGTCTTCAAGGTCATCCCTGTCCACCGTAGGGTGTTTAGTATCATCCCTGGCCACTGGCCATTAGACGCCAGTAGCGCCTTTCTAATGGTCAGAACTACAGTGTCTCCAGACATCGCCAGTTCTGTGCTGGGGCCAAACCTTGTCCTGTCGGGACTTCTGGTTTACGACATCTAAATCCTCATGCAAGGTTTGTTTTTCTCTGGCTGTTTGGACCAATTCTTAGGGCTGAGGCTTGGCTCTAGCATTATCAGGGTGCAGCTGACTTTGAAAGAACCTAAGAAGAAAGGAAGGTTACATGAATGTATCCGGAGCGGAGCCGCACGGGATTCTTTGTCTGCTCTCCAGTTATCAGTGCACAAGGCTTTATACTTTGGACTGTGAGAGAGAATGAGGTGGGTTCTCTGCATGACTGGACCTCCTCCGGGTTGTTGTCTGCCCCTGTAGTTGAGCCAGGCCTCAAGAATCCAGGGAAGTTATGGGGATAGAAGCTGTGGTTACTCTGGAGGACCATGTTCTAGGTGGACAAATAAAACAGATTCTTATAAATGAATCCTATCGTGGCACTGCTGCTTAATGAAAAGGAGGCACAAGTCATTAGAGTTACGTAAAGGGAACAGCAAAACTCTAAGACAGGAAGACAGATGATATTTGGTCTGTTGTATTTTAAGTCAGAATTATTGGGCTATCCCTTATACGCAGTAAAATTTTATTCATTAAAATTTAGTGTCCATTTCTTTCTTTTTTAAGTTTATTTATTTATTTTTATTCATTTGTTTTAATTTTTGTTTTTTGAGAGAGAGAGAGACAGACAGACAGAGTGCAACAGGGGAAGGGGCGTAGAGAGAGGGAGACACAGAATCCAAAGCAGGCTCCAGGCTCCAAACTGTCAGCACAAAGCCTGATGTGGGGCTCAAAGTCATGAACTGTGAGATCATGACCTGTGCCATGCTTGGATGCTTAACTGACTGAAACACTCAGGTGCCCCTATTTATTTTTTTTTAGTAATCTCTGCACTCAACATGGGACTCACACTCATGACCCCGAGATCAAGAGTCACATGCTTTTCTGACTGAGCCAGCCAGGCACCCTGAAATTCAGTGTACATTTCTATGAGTTCTGAAAAATGCATGTAGTCGTGTAACCAGCATCACAATCATGCATTGGATGGCTCCCTTACCTTTCTTCCTCTCTTTGTGCAGTCAACGGCTCAGGCCTCCAGCCCTTGACCACCACTTATCTTTCTGTCCATATGGTTTTGCCTTTTCTTCTTTCTTAAGTTTTGGTAGTTTGTTTCTTTAAAGGAATTTACCCTTTTCCACCAAAGTTGTTGAATTTAATGACATAAAGCTATGCCAAATGAAACCTTCTTATTGACCCAAGACTTGTTCCTTTCTTTTATTACTGATGTTGGTCATTTGTGTATAGTTTCTCCCTTGACTTTCTCTCAGATCAGCACATCAGGGGTTTGTACATTTTATTGATCTTTCCAATGAACCAACTTTTGATTTCATCTTTGATTTCTGTTTAATACATTTTTCTTATTATCCTTATTACTCTGCTGTCTTTCTCATTTTAGATTTTCTCTTCTTTGGCAATGTGAACATATGGATACTACAATGTATTTCAAAATGCTAATTTAGCTTTATTCCACACATTCTGATATGATGTGCTTTCTTTTTTACTCAGTTCAAAATGCTTACTCATTTTTATTCAGAGTGCATTGTTTAATTTCCAAATATATGGGAATTTCCCCAATACTGAATATTGGTTTCTACTTTACTTTTGTTAGGGTTGCAGAACATACTTTGTATGATTTCGATAATTTTGTTTATCAAGACTTGTTTTGTGGTTTATATTGGTAAGTGCACACTTAAAAAGAATGTTTGGGGCACCTGGGTGGCTCAGTTGGTTGGGTGTGCAACTCTTGATTTCGGCTCAAGTCATGATCTCATGGTTTGTGAGATCGAGTCCCTTGTCGGGCTTTGTGCTGATGGCATAAAGCCTGCTTGGGATTCTCTCACCCTCTGTCTCTGCCCCTCCCCTACTCACACGCACTCTCTTTCTCTGTCTCCCAAAATTAAATAAACAAACTTAAAAAGAATGTTTATTCTGTGGTTGTGTGAAGTTTTTAAATAATATTAGTTAGATTAAGTTGGTGGTCATCTTATTCAGATCTTTGATATGCTTACTGAATGTCCTCTCGTGTTACTGATAACTGAAAAAGAAAAAATTTTATTGAGATATAATTGATACGTAACACTATATTCCCTTCAGGTGTACCACATAATGATTCAATGTTTGTCTGTACTGTGAAGTGATCACCACAGTACGTCTTATTAACATCTGTCAGCACACACAGTTACAAATGTTTCCTTGTGATGAGAACTTTTAAGTTTTACTCTTTTAGCAACTTCCAAACGTGTAGTATTATTAACTATAGTCGAGTGCTGTACATGATACCCTGAGGGCTTATTTATTTTATAACTGGGGGTTCACACCTTTTGACCCCCTTCGTCCATTTCACCACACATCCCCCAACCCCTGCCTCTGGCAACTGCCAGTCTTTCCCTATATCAATGAGTTTGTTGTGTTTTTTTTTTCTTTGAATTACACATATAAGTAAACTCAGATGGCATCTGTCTTGCTGTGTCTTTCTGAATTATTTCACTTCGTGTGTGTAATGCCATCAGGATCCATCCATATTGTCATAAATGGCAGGGTCCCCTTATTTTCGTGACTGAGTAATATTCCATTGTGTCTGTGTGTGTATGACATTGACTTCATCCATGCATCCCTGGAACCTGTGAATATGTCACCTCACATGGCAAAGGAGGTTGCACTGGAAGTTGGAAGTGAAGATCCCAGTCGGCTGATCTTAAAATAGGGAGATTACCTTAAATTATCTAGGTGGGCCCAATTTAATGACAAGCCTCCTTAAAAAAGGGAAGAGAGAGGCTGCAGGTTAGTTTTGAGTGTTAGGATGTGAGGATTAAAGCCTGGTGTTGGCTTTAAAGATGGGTGAAGCATAATGGCCCCTGATGCACAGGAACATTCCACCATTGCTGCCCTAACCACGGAGGAAGGGAGCCGTAGAGCTTCCGGAAGGGAACTCAGCCCTGCCGATACCTTGATTTTACCCCATTGAGATCCACGTTCATGGATCTCTGGTTAGATTCTGACCGACAGAGCTGTCAGATAATGAATTGTTTTTGCTTTAACAAAACAAAGATCTGTGGTAGTTTGTTAGAGCAGGCAGAGGGAGCAATGCAGTGGCTTACAGGATGGAAGGAAAGCTGAATGGCCATGCCCAGTGAAAGTGGGAACTTGAGAAATTCCATGGATCTCAGCCAGAAACACATGGACAGGCCAGGGCGCTACCTCTGGAAAGAATGTAGAAGAGGTTGTCTCGTACGTGGGTGCTGCCCTGTCTGGGGAAATTTCCCGTACGTTGCCTCTTTGTCAGGGAAGAGACGCCATGAGGCTGCATGGAAGGAGGTAACGCATTTTGCCAGTGGAAAGGGGAGCGGTGCCCCCAGATGCTGGGTTCGGGGGCAGCAGTGCCTGGCAAAAGATGGGTATGATCACAGCTCCCCCACCCAACCTGGTCACTTAACTAGAAGCTTGTCCACACCCGACAGAAAGATGGGGACCAAACAGTGATGGAGTGAAAATGTACAAGATGAACTTTTGAAGTTGGTCTTGTGCTTGCTCGTTTTGCTTTATTATTTATTGAGGACTCCATAAGAATCCCTGTGAGAAGACAGAAAGAGAGAGAGAGAGAGAACACAGAAGACAGAATAAAACGTCAAAAGAAACACAAAGCTTCAAAAAGAATTCATCTTTCCTTGGGTGTTGTAGGCTCGATGAAGGGCTCATTCCCCATGGGCAGGCAGCATGTTGGGCCATTTAAACATTGCCCGGCGTGGACTTCTGTTTCAAGGCAAAATTCCTGGCAGGAGCCATTTGGGCGCTCACAGATCTCCTTGAATTTGCCCCTGGCTGTGCAGAAAGGAGGGTTATTATAACTATTTATAAGACTCCCTGAATTAAAAACAAATTTTTTTTTTTACTATTTATTTATTTTTGAGAGAGGGGGAGGGGGGCAGAGAGATAGGGAGACACAGAATTTGAGCAGGCTCCAAGCTCCGAGCTTTTAGTACAGAGCTCAGCTCGGGACCCGAACCCATAAACTGCAAGATCATGACCTGAGCTGAAGCCCGGATGCCACCCAGGCACCCCAAAGGCATTTTTCTTACTTTCTAAAATTGTTATTAGTTCTTTGCTAGTGAATCTTGTAGATTGCACAATGTCATATCTAGCTTTTTGCTTTCTTTTTTTTTTTTTTTAATTTTTTTTTTCAACGTTTATTTATTTTTGGGACAGAGAGAGACAGAGCATGAACGAGGGAGGGGCAGAGAGAGAGGGAGACACAGAATCGGAAACAGGCTCCAGGCTCTGAGCCATCAGCCCAGAGCCCGACGCGGGGCTCGAACTCACGGACCGCGAGATCGTGACCTGGCTGAAGTCGGACGCCTAACCGACTGCGCCACCCAAGCGCCCCTGCCTCTGCTTTTCTAAACACAACACTGCTTTCCTTTCTTTTGGTTGAGTGACTGAGAACAAAACAAAAAAGAATTAGTTTTCAAAATTTGGAAGCTGTAAGACTTCATTTCCTACCTTCCATGCAACCCATCTGGTCAGTGAGGATGGCCGCTTAGTAAGTACCAACCAGACGGGTCTGTGGCAATGCCGCGTGGACATTTGAAGCTGAAGTTCCCAGCTCTGTGTGCTCCTGAGTTAATGTCCTCGGATATGGCTTCACCTCTCACCAGGTCCCGGAGTCCGAGAAAGGAGGCAGGACGGTGGAGCCCTGGCGGGGAGGAGGTGAAGACCAAGCCTTGAGTGACAGTTAGCTTCCTCCTGCAGCCGGGGGGAGGCCCTCACTTTTTTTTTTTTTTCAATATATGAAGTTTATTGTCAAATTGGTTTCCATACAACACCCAGTGCTCATCCCAAAAGGTGCCCTCCTCGATACCCATCACCCATCCTCCCCACCCTCCCACCCCCCCATCAACCCTCAGTTTGTTCTCAGTTTTTAAGAGTCTCTTATGCTGAGGCCCTCACTTTTCACAGCCTTGACTTTTCCTCTATAAAATACAAACAATAGACTAGAACATCGAGACCTTGTCAACGACAGTTAATGATTTTATGGTATCTGCACCTGTCATACATAGCTTCTCTGCTCATTGTAACAAGGATAAATGCTCTTTTGTTTTGGTAAGAAAATACTTCTGCATCGTTTAAAAGAATACTTATTCTGGGGCGCCTGGGTGGCTCAGGTCATGATCTCGCAGTTTGTGAGTTTGAGCCCCACCTCACGTTGGGCTCTGTGCTGACAGCTCAGAGCCTGGAGCCTGCTTCAGATTCTGTGTCTCCCTCTCTCTTTGCCTCCCCCTCTGTCTTAAAGATAAACATCTAAATATTTTAGATAAATAAAAGAATACTTATTCTTCCCTTTAAATAAGAGAAACATTTTCAAGTTAGTTCATAATGAGCTCAGCCAGGCTTTTACATATTAGCTCTTCACAGTGGGATGGAGTAGCTTGACCCCAGACCCAGAGGTATGATTCCAGACTGTTGTTCACGCCAAACCCTCGTGCGTGTGGAACAGTGGATATACTTCACACACATGCACACACACAGATTATTACTAAGGGCAAGATGCAACGAAAGCCCTAGAGAGACAGCCTCAGACACTCCCAGTACCATACTGCTGCCGTGATTTTCCATCCAAAGCCTGCTTCTGCAGGACGGAGGGCCTGAAGCATCCCAACCTTGTGTTGCCTTTGGCTTTTGTCACTCTTTTGGTCATGTCTTATTCCTCTCCCACCTCTCACTTAGGGAAGCTCTCCTTCATCCTGTGCCACAGCTCTGTCTTGGGGCTTGGCGACTCTCTCCTGGGCTCTACAGCCACCAAAGTGACTGGCCTGTGACTTCTTGGGAATCAGGGACTATCATATCTTCCTTGGCATGCCTGCTTCCTGGTAAGGGCCTCCCCTACTGTGGGAGCCTGACAATATCTGATACACTGGACCGGCTTCCCACCCCCAGCCTCTGCGCACCCGAATCTCGCCCCCGCTGCTTCCTCCGGAGTAGCTCTCCTGGAACCGAGTTGCAGCCACTTTATAAGCTGTACCCTCCCCACCAACCCAAAGTACTGTCTACCTGTTCGCAGTAAGCAGTCCCTTAAAACCCAGGCTTCGCTGGGCAAGTCGGGATTCACCGAGACTAGGCGTGCCTCCCATTATATTTTCTGGTGGAAATTTTGGGAAGCATCCTTTTGCAAACAGCATAAAACGCAGGAGTCAACAGTTCCCTGACGAATAAGAGGACGGCCCAGCTCCTCTTATCTGTGCCTGTTTTCCTATCCCTTCCTGATGATCCTCGAGGCCCCGAATTGTCAGGAGCAGATGACAAGACATTCCACTTGATGGAGAGCACTACGTTGCTCATGCCTCCTTGGAGCTACAGGTCCCGAGTTTTAGGGAATTTAATGATCCATTTTGGGTATCTGGCCACTTCCTTAGGTGAAAGCGAGGAGTGCCCATCCAATTACATGTCTGTGCAGGGCGCCTCACACCCGTGACCCATGTTTGCACGCTGAATGCAGGAAGATACACTCCACTGGGGTGTCGTTGCTGATGCCTGTGTTTAAGTTCAACTTTATAAGACTAGATGTCGGAAAAGGGGGGGGGGGAACTAGGGGTTGGGGTGGAGCCTCCAGGGACAGAGTCAAGCACAGGACACCAGCAGCACGAAGGAGCAAAGGACTGGACATTTCTTAGATCAGAGTAAGCCTTTCGAGGAGACCCCCTGGCTCGTCCCTCTGCCGGGGCCCCTACAGCTCTGGTGGGGCTCTTAGGCCAGTACCTTGGAATACCCTGGACTTTTGCTGCAGGTAGGTAGAGGACCTTGGAAACCAACAATTACTAGAAGAAATACCCATTTGGGGGGTTATGTGGATCTAGAAAATACTGGTAAACTTGCCTAATTAAATCCATCTTCAGCGGTGGAGCAAAGAGGGTTTCAGACGCTTGAAGCACCCTGCCTTCCCTTCATCTGACTGAGAGCTGCTAGCGGGGACTGATGAGTCAGGTGGCTGCAGGTCCCGGCCACGGGGTCCTCCGGTTTCCTGCGAGCCCGCTGCTCGGGGTTCAGGTGACGGCGATTTTGCTCCAAGTCCTGGATCCCCATAAGGTCTCAGGCACTCGACTCTTACCAAGACTTGGGCAAAGTTTCTTTTGTTACCTGGTAGAACTTGGCTCATAGACAACGGTAAAGAGGAGGGCTGGAGAGAGGAGAAAGCTTGGCTTCATTTCCGAGAGGCAGAGAGGACTTCCGTCTGCGGCTCTCCAGCACTGGCAGAATGTCTTTGTCTGGACGATAAGCACCTTCTGTACCTCATTAGGGAGATTCATGGACCCAGGTGTTCTACGCATACACAATTGCCTTCAAGGGAAGACTGGGCATCCTTGTTCCGTTGGACACTCAGTTCAGTAGCAGGACGTGGGTGCACCGTTTGATCAGAAAAGCTTATTAAATGGGGACAGAAGCTCCAAACACCTTGGCGGCAGATCAGAGTGTAGGAACAGAGCCATCTATATCAAGTTATAAGGAGAAACCAGTCGGGTTAGTCAGTGACTAGACATTTTGTCGGTGAATGCTGCCCAGGCTTTCCTAATAATAACCACCGCGCTCGCTCCTGGTCTGAATGCCCTTGGTGCCCTGCTCCTGGGACGGTGCTTACCACCCCGTGTGTTAGTCTGCTGAACACACGCATACCTCCGCCACGAAGGTGTGGGCTTCTTACTTGTGGGGATCACACTTTGCTCCTCGAAGCGTGAATCACATGGTCATTTACTTTCAAACGCTCCTCATGAAATGGAACAATGCGGGGCAGTGACATGCCACTGAACGTGGAGACACAAGGTCTGGATGCAGGTGCTGGATCTCCAGACCTGCTACTGACTAGGCGTATGGACGTTGGCAGGAAGATTGTCTTCCTCGGGTGTCCACAGCGCCCATACAGATCTGGATCTGTTGAATCCACATCGGGGGTCTCTTAATCATTATTGTGTGCGTGACTAACAGGGAAAGTTGCTGTTTAATGTGGACGTGTAGATGCACTCTCAACATTTTCAGTGTGGTAGGGTGGGGTGGAGCCTGGAAATCTGCTTGAACAAGGCTCCCCGGTAGTTACTCTGAAATTTATTCTGGAATACTCATTGGAAGGTGTCAACTTGAATATTCTCGAAGCTTCTTTGTAGCTCCAATATCAGAAAATCCTAAGTTCGCTTGTCTTAGGATAAATCTCATGTTTGGGTTTTGTGACTGACAACAGTGCAGGACCAGAGCCCTTCACCCTCCACTCAGTATTCTTCTCCTGAAGAGGTCTACGCACGGGTCTCAGTGCTCACGCATGCCCGCTGACAGCTACCCTCTCCCTCCTGTGGCTCACATGTACAACCGTGGAACACAGGGAGTGGTGCAGTCTTAGGACTCTGACTCCAACCCACCCCATATGCGTGCCTCGTCATTCACGTAGGGGAGGATGTACCATGATCGCTACCTCCTTAGTTTAATATTACTGTAACTATTAAACTCATTAGTATTTCTGTCACTTTGTTCATTATCATGATAGTTCTGATTGTTATTCACCATTAATTTTCATTAATTATTACCATTCTTACTGTGGGTCATTTTTGTGGGGTTATGCAACACTGAAGAGAGGCTGACTGTTGATTAAGGCTGCATGATTTACTGAAGATGATTTCAGACGCGCACATGCCAGCTGCAACCCTACTCTCACTCCATTGCCTGGGTGTCCTTGCACTTCCAGAGCCTCTGGAAAAATGTAGCAATACCCCTGAGGACCCAGCAACCACGTTTGCTGTCCTGTCTCCTTGTCACATCCAAGTCGGCACTAAATGCTCTAAGCTAACGCTGGGGCACAGGATCCGCTCCTGCAGGCATGGATGAGTCACGAATGACATCCATGGCATTCCCAAGACTCTTCTGTAGGCAGACAGGGTGTCCAGGGGGAGCACTCTTGATCTGCTGAACCCCTAAAAATTTGTAAGTCCCCTCACGATGCCGCACCTCTTGCTCTGGCATCGACGACCCAGGAAGATCTATCACAAAATTTTCTTCTAAGTCTACTCAGGGTCCTGGGAACTGCCCTGTTGTCCTGGGAAGGACGGACAGGGTGTCTATACCGGCATGTGCCTCCTTAGAATTTGATGTCTGCTCAGAGCCCAGAAATTGCCATTGCCACACCCGAAGAGTGTCCTAGGCCTTTCTGAACCTCTGGAAATAGTCTAAGTACCTTCAGGTGTCTTGGAAATGCAGGTACTGCCCTGGAAGGCACAGAGATGATGACCCTCTGGCCTGAGCAAGGACGGCCTTCATGAAGTAGGTCAGGGCATCCTTGAACTACTTGTGTTGGTCTGTCGCCCCCTGCTGGTCCAGGAACAGCATTGAGGACACCTTCCCACAGCCCCCCTGCAGTTGCCCTGCCTGGCCTCCCCCAAACAAGTCCCCCAGGGTTCTGTGGGGAAGAGCTGTTGGAAGGGCATCCAGGCAGCGAGAGCTGAGGCAATGCTGGGACCTAACGTAGGTATAGTCGGGGCCTCTATGTGCAGAGGGTGGGTCTGGCTCCTGCCTTCCCTGCTTGGAGCCCAGCCCTGTCATCCAGAAGGCAGAACTTCTAAAACCCGGTGGGTGTGCAGTGATGGGCAGGCCCAGGACTGAAGTCCCTCTGTTTTCCTCAGGACACCCCTCTGAACTTTGTGCACGGAGCTCCCAAGTTCACTCACATCCTTCTCCTCGGCTCTCTCTTTTCCTCTGCTGCTACTTTCTGCCTTAATTTTTTTTCTTTGTTCAGACCTTGGACTCTGGCCTCGAACTATCCCATGAGGCCAGAAACTGGTCCCTTGCCATTCATACAGGGGAGTCTGTACTCTCGCCTCCCATTACCTTAGGTTTATTGTTCTTGTCATTAGTAGTGGTGGTGTTATTATAATCATTATGTTGATTATCATTTCATTTTCATTGTTAGTCGTTATTATTCTTACGAGTATTTTCTTAGTAACAGTATTCATCTATTTTTTCTTATTGATTATGACTTTTTTAAGTTTATTTATTTATTTTGGGAGGGAGGAGGGGCAGAGAGAGAGGAAAGAGCGAGAATCCCAAGCAGGTTCTGCACTGTCATTGCAGACGTGGGGCTCAAACTCACGAACCATGACATCATGACCTGAGCTGAAGTCAGATGCTTAACTGACTGAGCCACCCAGGCGCCCCATGGGTTATAATTTTGTAGTCAACTTATAGGACACTGAGGGCTTCCTGTAGGACTTAGAAAACCCCGAAGTCACTCAGGCAGGCAGGTGGACCTTCCTGTGCCTTCCAGCGTGGTAACAGGATTTCTGGGGCCACTGAAGGGACTAGGAATGCTTCCAGGAGCTTGGGTAGTCTTTGGGTGCCCTTGTGACACCTCAGTTGAGGCGGCTGTGTGTCTGTGTGTCTGTAGGGGACCCTTGTAGTCATGTCTGGCAGCCAGATGCCCTTCCTGAATAGAGAAGCTATATGCCATGCTGTAAGATAGAATCACAATTATAATCGGTAATAACAATAATAATCGGTCATAATAAAAACCGATGCGTATCAGCAATCATGATGATAAGCATGTGATACTGACACTCATACCTATTGACTATATTGACAATAATAGTAAACCTATGGACTTGAGACACAGAGGAGAGATTTCCCTTAGTGAATGTAGGTACAGATACTGGGCCTCATGAGGTAGTTTGGAGTCCCAGGAGGCAGAGGTGACCAGCCAGAAAGAGAAGAAAATCAGCTGGAAGTAGGCGTGTGCAAACACGGGGAACCCGAAAGGAACCCCAAGCCCTGAGCATCCAGGCCAACCAACGCCCAGCAGCTTTGGGGAGAGGAGACAGCTGGCTGATGGGGCAGGGCCCCGTCCCAAGAAGGCAGGGCTCCAGACCTACATACGGCGCCCAGAAGCACGGACTCTGACAAACAATAAGCCCCTAGCATTGTGTCGTCCCAAACCATCTGGCTGCCCTTCTGCTGTCTGCTCTTCCGTGGCCCTCTATGGCTGGGACATCTGGGTACTTGAATCTCCTCCAAAGGCTGCTGGAGGGGTTGTCACCCTCCATTCTCCCCTACCTGCAGCGGCGAGACAGACAAAACCAGTGGTTCCCAGCTTTGCTAGAAGATTCTGTGTTTGCTCCAACAGGCCAGTCACCCGCTCAGTGCATTTTCGTATAGCTCCAGCCATCCCTGGACACCTGAGGAGACTTAGAAAATTTCCAGAAGCTCGGGAATTCTGGGAAGCACTCTGTGAGCATCCTTTGCCTGTGGCAGTGGATCCATGGGCCCCTGAACAGCCTTAAAATTTTTTCGGAGGCTCTGGTGAACACATGGGCCCGTTCCAGTTACAAAGGAGTGTTTCCTGGGCCCTGAGCTGATTCCCCCTGGGATCTCAGTTGGGTAACAGAAACTGTTCACGACCCATCCCTGCTGGCATAAGGCGCTTGTGGACCTGAGTTTATTTAGAGAAATTTTAGGTGGCCCAGTTGATGCAAGGAAGCCTTCTCTAGGGGCTGCAGGTCTGCATATAGAGTTGCTGGCATGTGGACAATGTGTCTAATATTTTCCAGAGCCTAAGGTAAGACGAGGGTGTCCTTTCCAAGTCCCCCCCCCCCCCCTGCTGGTATGGGCAGGTCCTTGCATCCAGAAGGAATCTGGAATATTTCAGGGGGCCCATCCTTTGAACTAGCACCAGACAAGACAGTACAGGAGCCCCGAGGTGCTGGGTGTATGTACGCCTTCGGGTTACTCTTCCAATCATCTGCAGTAGCCTGGACAGTTTTCACAAACTGAGAAGCTTTACACAACATTACATAACAATCACACAAAAGATCCATGATAACCATAATAATACATGGCGAGTAACAGTAACAATCACAGGGATGATCCTAATGACACAAGTATTAGTCATTTCAATGAAGATATGGTTAACGTAAAGAGACGGAGATTGAGCATATATTTCTCTGAGTATCTGACAACGTACTGATTGATATAGGGCCCCGTGGTGTAGTTTGGAGGCAGAGTCCTAGGACCGCACCGTGAAATGTGGTCCTGGGAGAGCAAAGAAGGGCAGTAGCAGGGAAAAGGCAACAAGCCACATGAGGCCACGCGTGAAAGCGGGGCCTCGCGCGCCACTCTGGGACGCATTACTGCCGGGCATTGATGAGGGACACTGGTCCAGATCCTGCCTGCCACAGGCCACTCAGAGGCTTTCATAGTTTTGCCACATGGATGGCGGGGCAGCGCTCCAGTGAGAGAGCATTAGCAGCCCCACATCACCCCCTCCAGGTCTCAGAAGCTCTACTTACAAGGGACATCAAGCCCCCAGCGCTCCATCAGCTCTCACCCCCGTGGCTAGCCTGCTGCCATCTGGTTTTCCCCAGCCCCATTATGGTGAAGGTATCTCCATACCAGTATTCACCAAAGCCTGGGGAGGGCATCATCCTGTACTTCTCCACCAGCAGGGGCAAAACAGGCCAGCACCCATGGTTCCGGAGCCTCCCTAGAGGACTTAGAGAATTCTGAGGTTGCTCACACGGGCAGGAAGCCCTCTCTGAGGCTTGCAGTGGAGCTCCAGCCTTACACACCTGAGGGTACTTAGAAAACTTCCAGAGGCTCACGCAGTCCTAGGACACCCTTTGTGCAAATCAAATGTGTACAGTGGTGGCTCCTTGAAGTCAGAAATGAACTTAGGAAAACCTGGGGAGTCTCTAGAGGAAGGAGAAGAACTCTACTGCCATTCCAGAGAGAAAGGAACAGTTTTGTTGCCTGAAGGACACTCCTGCGTCCAAGTTCTTGAGTTGGAGGAGCACGCAGAAGAAACAGAAACCAGACGACTGTGCCTTGGACCAGTAGAAATTCCTCCCGAACAATCCCGGCCAAAGCCTGAATCCAACCTCAGGAAAACAGAACTCCCCCTGCCTTCCAATGTTGTCATGATTCACTAGTCGAATACAGCACGGGAAATCCTGAACGGGAAAACCACCTGCTCAACCATGCAGGTATGTACAGGTGGCAATGCACGTTGGCAAGTCCCGTGTCGGGAGGAGCTCCAGGGGTAACAAGAAGAATAACAGGTCTCCAGAGGTATCCCAGTCATCTCTGTCCAAGTGTTGACACACGAGCATATGCACGCTCGCACACACACAGTTACTCGTGGATGAGGAGGTGAAGACAGAAGGTTTGTGGTTGTGCCCGCAGGTAGCGGAGACAATATTCCAGGTGAGCTCACACACAGGACGTATCTTGTGACGTGGCTTGTGGTTGTCTAGGCAGGCGGGGCGCTGTCTTTCTGCACATGTTCATGGACATCGCATGCAGCATGCAGAAGTGTTTACTGGGTATTGGGCTGTAGGTCTCCACGGCAGGATTTCTGGAGAGGAGCGGGTCTTACTTCTGGGTCTGAGGATTTTCCAGTTGTGGTGTGTGGAAAGTCAGCTGCTGATGGATGGGGGGGCGTTTCCATTTTTGTAATATGTGACCCATGTTCAGGGACCTGGAAGAACTGCATTGGGAATGGATTTGCCTGATGCGTGGGTAGGTTTTTCTTTTCACCTATTTACTAGTGGTATTTAGTGCTGTCAAAGTAAGTTCAGTTTTTGGCAGGTTGTCCAAATAAGGTCAACGGTGCGTTCTCAAGGAGCAGTGGGCTGTGCCATCTACATAGCTTCGGGCACGTTGATCACACGTTTTGTGGTTCATCTGGTGGGGATATGGGGTAAGCGTGTGCATCTGGGACTGCAGGTGTGTGCGCACGTTGCCTGGCCTTGGTCAGATTTGGGATTCATTTAATTTGGGATTAAATACATTCAAAAATGTGTTTGTGCTCTATAGAAAGATGATATTTGAATTCATAGAACTTTGTGATTAGAGAGACTACAGGGAAATGGTTTATTTAAAAATAAGGAGAAGTGATCCTCTGCCTTAATATTGGAGGTTTTTATGGAGATGTAAATGAGTCAGGAATACTTTTTCCTATGTTCTAGGCTACGTGGTATTAATATCTTATAAAGTTGTCCCAATTGCCACTTCTCACAGAAATGTTATCTGCCACCTTTCATTAGATGAATAGCAAAGATGATTACTGAGAGCTCCCCCCACCCCCACATACACACCCACCATCCCTGCAGGTGCCTGTGCTGTGAGGTGTGTCCTGAGGGACCAGGCACATTGTCCTGGCTGCAGTGACCCAAGGAGGCCATTTCTGGCCCTCCAGGGCCACTAGACTTTTCCACCTACATTTGTGGATGTAGGAACTGCTCTTGTCCTCCTGAAAAGGCTGGAGATGGTGAACTCTTGGGGCCAGGAGCTTCCTCAGAGTTGTCTGCATCAGCTTAGAGTCCAGAATCTGACATTTCTGACAACTGAGATCCAGTAACAGTGTTTTCGGCCCAACTTGACACTCTGGAAATATTCTGGATCCCTGTTGGAGAGCTGGAAAGGTGTGTGATGCCCTCGAAGGCAGCTTGGCGCTCCGCCCTCCCAGGGAAACTGCAGAATTTCCTGAGTCCTTCAGGAAACCCATGGACCTCTCACACGTGCCTGTTTCGCCCCCTGCGACACACTGAGATGCATGAACGCAGACATCTGGGATTTCCAGGCTGGAGAGGATCAGGAGACAAGCAGCCAGACATTAAGGGTAGCAGTAATGCTTGGAATTGGAGTCTGTGCGAAAATGCCGGAGCGTGATGGTGTGGGCATCCTGGTCCTTAATTTCTGTTCACGTTAACAACGACATTTGCCCGGCAATACCCACGGCTACAATTCTATTGGAAGGGTCATGGAACTTTACAAATGTCAGCTAACAAGGGCTAGAAGAGAAAAATCCAGTGCATCTACACAAATAAATAGTAAACCTCGGTGAGCCTTAATGAACCAGAGCTACATGGGCCCACAGGGAGATTTTTCAGGAACAATTGTTTGAGTCAGAAGGTAAGGTGCAGAGTGAAACATAAAGCGTATCAACAGGGGCGCCTGGGTGGCTCAGTCAGTTAAGCATCTGACTTCCACTCAGGTCATGATCTCATGGTTCGTGACTTTGAGCCCCAGATCGGGCGCTCTGCTGTCAGCACAGATCCTGCTTTGGATCGATCCTCTGTCCCCCTTTTTCTCTGCACCTCCTCCACTTGTGCACGCTCTCTCTCTCTCTCTCTCTGTCTCGCTCTCAAAAATAAACATTAAAAAAAGAAAGTGTGTAACAAATGTAATGTTTTTACTTACATAAAATGTATGTTGTTAAAAGTTTACATGCGTATATATTAACGGTTTTCAATGCTTATAAATGGTGAACAATTACTGTATATTATTTCCAGAGAATTCGATCACATGTGATTGGATCCCATAATTATAGTATATGGAAGTGAGTTAAGCAGGCTCCAAAAGGTAGAATCCTGTGTCTAAGAATATCTTATAAATTATGATAAATCTTTCCAAATTGTCCATCAAAACACATTAGTCATCAAACCGCCTTCAAAACAGCATTAACTGTGTACAATTCCCCAAAACAGTATATACAAGAGTTTGCTTCTAATTAGTTAACAAAAGACAATATTAAGAACTTTTACATTTTCCAGTTTGGTAGAGAAACTGTATCAAGTTAATATTATAATATATGTTTTCCCAACCAGCACTGAGGCTGTTTGCTTTTCATACCAAAATGATCGTTCATATTTCTTTAACTGTTAAATTTAATGTTTTATGTTCCATGACTTTTTATTTGGTTCATTTCTTTTCAATTTGATTGAGAGGAAATCCTAGTATATATTGTATACATGGCATCTTCTCCTACAGCATCCAAGCAGGTGGATGTGCCTGCGCACAAGGAAGAAATCTGTTCTGGAAGCTGTTCTCACAAGTCGGCCGCATGAGATCCCCTGCCCTATGGTGTCTCCTCTGAAATGACCTGAACTGGCTTCCTCACCTCATGGACAGAATAAAATACAGGTAAGGAACGTCACTGAAACCCCCCAGCCATGTTCCAAATACTTTAGCCAGGACCCCTCCCTCATTGTCAAGGTAGCAGACGGCAGGCCGGATGTCGGCTCTCAGGATGTTCCCCAGGCTGCCATTCCTCAGTCCCCAGGAACAAGCCAAGTCTCCTGAAATGAACTCACATCCCATCCCTCATCCTGCTGCACATAAATTGGGCCAGGACTCCAGACTCAGCATCAAGGCACCAGGTGAGAGATGTGCCCAGATCCCCATCCATCCAGACTTGACAGAATCCCTCAAATAAATGGAGTCCCAGCCCCTTCCAGACCTTCAGTGGAGTATGATCTGGGAGGGCTTTACAGACTCTCCAGTATCCCTTCAACAGAAATGGATTTAGACCCAAAGACCACGAGGACACTTGCCCAAATGCCAACCCCTGACCTCCAGGCTCTCCTTGGGAGACCTCACCTAAATACTGTCCAGGCCTGCACTGTGCCCCGTCCTCCCCTGTCCAGCTGTGTTCCAGGCCAGTTCCTCCAAACAGGCTTCCTGAGATTACACAATGAACAGTGGAGCCTCAGGTTCACAACAGCTCCCTCATTCCAGCCTCCTGAGAAGCCAGCCCCTCATGGTCAGAGTCCTCGCGTCTTAAAGAGTTCTGAGGAACGCTGTCCCTATATCCTGGCGTATCCACATGCGGCACCTTTTGGTCAACTCTGCCTCTGAGCAGAGTGACCAGGGGTGACAGAGGAGACAGCCTCCAGCCTCAGGTGTTGTGGAAGGGACTGCTGGATTGAGGATGGAGGGATGCAGGGAACACCTAAATACCTCCCAGAGTCCTATCCTTCCTCCTCTTCGTAGAAGGGACCCAAATGATGGTCCCACCCTCCGTTGGTTTGTTGGTTCACAACCTCAGGAGTTCCTGGGTAAAATTTGAAGCTGGCCTCCACACATGGAGGTCAGGGAAGGACCGAAGAAAAGAGAAGACCACTCCAGATGGGTAGGTTACAGTTTTAATAAGCAAAGGGAACTTACATGCAAGGCATGACTTGGGCAGCTGCAAAATGAATCAATCTGAATACCAGCCACCAGGATCTTTGTATAGAGGCCTTAAAGGGGTTCAGTCACATTTACCATTGGATGGTCTCAGCATGTTGCACTCTCAAAGCTGCATCCTTGAAATGGTTTCTAGTATGGGCACAGTGGGCAGAACATACATTCCAAGGACGGGGAAGGGGCGAGGAGCTTTCTACAGCCTGGGTCATGTCCTCTCGGTGACCTCCTCCAACACCCTCATGACCTCACCTAACCCTAATTGCCTCCAAGAGACCCCATCTGTAAACATCATCACACTGGAGGGCAGGGCTTCAACATAATGAGTTTGGGGAAGAGGGACACAGTTCAGTCCATAGTGCCATGTCACTGGTTGAATGTTCTAGAGCCCAAGTTAGTGGAAAAACCATGTGGTTGCTGAAGAGAGTGGAACTGGGGCATGGGGCTCTCCTAGGGAGGCCTTGGGCACACGTGCAGCGTTTCAGATGGAAACTCTGCTCGTACATGTGCCAGGTGGGGCAGAGATTGGTTCTGTGAGGGGCACAGGCCAGCCAGTGTCCTGTGCCCATGCACGGCCAATGTCACTGGGCATCACTGAGTGTCCACGAATCAGGTGAAGACTCAGCCATCAGAGCGTGCTCCTCAGCGACCCCTACACCAAATGATGCTGACCCTAGCTCTCTCTGACCACCCCGACCAGAGGAGATATGCAGGCATTTAATGAGGAACTGCAATGTAACATCAGCGTTTGGGTGAGCCAAGCCTCACATCCAGAACAGACGCAAACACCCTAAAAGGAACCCATAAAACTTGACTATGCTCTCTGGAATCCTGACACTCTTAAGACAATTCCAGAGCCAACCTTCATTCTTTCCTCCATCGGCTAAAGTCCTTCTTCCTCCATAAATACCGGAATGAAATGATCCCTGACTGAGCAGGCACTCATACTTTCTCGGGAAGAGAGCTCCTTCAAAGAGTGACTGTGAACTTCCCTCAGGAGTATGCGGGCATCCTGATCCCTTCTCTGAGGACTCCGAACAGAGACATGGCACTTAAGACGAGAACCTGGTGCCTGTGGGTGAGTCTGTGTTGCCCTGTGTGTGAGGACCTGCCCTGGAAATGACTTGAGGTCCCCCGGGACACAGAGCTCTGGGGCCTCTAAAATGTGTAACTGAGTCTGGATGTCAAGGTCAGCAGCCCATGGATTTTCATCACAAACTCACGGTTTGTGTTCTTCATCCCCCACTTTCTACCTCTGGGTTGTTCTCTTCACTTTCAACATGGCATGCTGAGAGTATTAATATACACATCCACACATGAACATATTTTCATCTTGAAAGCAATGAGACAAATGGTATTTGAGCATTCCAAAGGCCTCAGCAGAACCTCAGGACAAAAGGCTAACAAATGTCTCAACACTGGGGGGCACCATATTCAGACTTCACACATTACACCCCCTCGTGTGCTCACATCCCCACGCGGGAATCAGATTCTCCAAGCTTAAGCTCCTTCATTCCAGCACCCTAGAGCCAACAGAACAACCGCTCCATTCCACAGGAGCTCCCTACTTTGACTCATAGCACATCTCTGCTCTCAGCTGGAGGCTCCCAGATGTTAGGACATTCGGGGTACTTGACGGGCAAATGTACTAGAACCAGAGACATCCCCAGGAGGGAAGGCATCATCATCCCTGGGTTGATGTGGGCACAGGCACCCCTACACATGCATTCCAGTCTACAGGGGCCACCTACCCACCAGGCCATCAGAGTGACCCTCATCAAAATTCTATCCTACAGTCATTATGATTACATAGGGTAGTGTTTCTAAGGAATGCCTGGAAAATGGTTTTTCACTGTAATAATAATATAATGAAAACAGAAATAGAAGAAATTTTACTTCAATTCAGTCTCATTTCTTTTCTTTTCACTCCTCAGCTTTCATCGGATCTAATTCCCAGCCAGGGAAAGAGCTCAGAGGTGTGGGAAGACCTTCGTTTACTAAGACACCATCTTACGGGCTCAGCTTTTCATAAGGAGCTTCCAAATAATACACATCGACATGTGCACCCAAGAAAAATCACTTCAGTCGATTTATGGCCTCCCAAAGCACTCCGTATAAAGCAGAACACAGACGATTTGATGGAGGAGGTGGCTTGGAAGCTGGATGGCTTACACTGGTGGAACTGTATCACTTGACTTCCATGTAAAGAGAGAGGGGGATAAAGAAAGACTAAATGGGGGAGAGGTTCATGTACCGGGATTCCTTGATCCCTTCTTAATCTGTGCCCAGCTCCTCACAGGTATGAGAGGAGTGAGGTGAGTTCAGATTAAGTAATCTCTGCCCTGGAGACCAGGAGGGATCGTGGGTAGGGCTCCCCCAACTCGCTCCATATGAACTCCACAGTGTTTACTGTTGCCCTGCCTGAGAACGTTATCTTCCAGAATTTAAACCCATTTGAGCCCAAATATTTAATAATAAAAAAATGTAAAACTAGAGAAATAGGTGTTACGAGAAAACCAGAAAGGTTCTTCTCTGGAAATAATCTTTGAGAAATCCTGCAGCCTGAGTAGTTGGGATTTAGTCTTGCCAAATTCCCTCTAGCATGGACGTCAGAATTTACAAAGGAAACAGATCAAGATTTTCACTCACACACTTTCCATTAGGATTTATTAAGGGTATAAATGAGGCAACTAAACTTTGAAAATCCAGTTTCACTATGCTTTTTGGTGTTGTCAAAAAAGAGACGTTTCAGTGAGATGTATACAGAAGTAATGAAAAATTAATACTTGCCCATACTCGACACAAAACATTGGGAGACAGAAAAAAAACACAGATTAAAAAAACCCTGATTTTTCAAAATTAAAAATGCTCTTTCGAGTAGTACCTCCGGAATAAAGAAAAATGTGAAATTACAACAGATTCAGGAAATACTAACTCCGGCAACTTGCAGAATGTCCTGCACATCAGTCTTAAAGGTATGTGAATTTATAAACCTCAAGCCCTGCGCAGTAACACGAGGGCCTCAGCCGACCATCCTCACGGCCCAATCTTGGGCCCGTGTGTCCCTCTGCCTCTCTGCGAACAGGGAGGAGAAATGTTAGCTACCCTCCGCGGTGGTCCGGCTGTACCCCTGGGTTCCCACAAGTGAATTCGGGGTTCACACTCGTTCTACCGGAAAGGAAACCACAATTTGATAGGCGGAGCCGCAGACGCCCCTGCCCCGCCCACGCCGCCGCAGGGTTTACCCGCAATCCGAGCGCCTCTCGCGGGCCGCGGGACTCTGGCACGCACGAAGGGTTATTTAAGCCGTTCTCACGCTGTTGCGAAGGAAACAACTCCGCATTCGGTATTACCGGCGCGCCAACGCTAAGCTTTTACCTTAGCGTATCTGAGTCATTTAACGTGGCGTAGGGTGGGCAGCCCGGCGCCACAGGCCACCCCGCCACCTGGAGGCAAACGCCGGGACCCGAACTCCCGGCGGAAGAACTTGCAGAACGGAAACGCCCTGGGGGCGGGGCGGAGACTTGCATAAGCCACACCCAAGCCCTTCCTTCCAGGCCCCGCCCCGTCCGAGGTCCCCGTTTCCGGCCGGCCCGGATGCAGATTTCCCAAACGGAAGGGCTCTTTTCCCGGTGCGGGTTTCTGCGTTTCTAGTTGCAGCTGGCACGTTGAGGGTCTGGGTGTTGCGGCCTCCACACCCGGAGTCCGGGCCCTCGCTAACTTGACAGTCCCCGCATCCGCCAGCCCCTCCCGCGGGGAGCCCGGCCTGGTCGGAAGACGTTGTGCTGCTGCACTGGATCCGCGTCTGTTTCCGGTAAACTGGCTCCCAGGCCGTTTCGCCCGTTTTTCTGCCTCCGTTCTTTTCACCGTCTCTTCCTGGCCCCCGCGCGTGTCAAGGCCCCACTGGCGAGGTGCATTCTCGCCCTTCGCGGTACCGAGGGGGCAGCACCACGACGCCCTGCTCTCCGGACCCTGCAGACCCCAGCCCCCTCCTGAGTTCCCCTCTCCCTTCTCGCGTCTTTCTGGGGCCGGCCCTGCTGGTCCTTGGGCTCTCCACAGTCAGTTCCTCTGGGAGGCCCTGAGTCCCTTGCTGGGGCTTTCACCTGCCCCTGTCCTGTGGCACCCCTTGTTCTGTCCCGTCCCATCCTGCTGGCTGTGCCTGTCAGGTATTGTTTACATTCCCGATGAGCCACCACAAAGCGTGCTTCTGGACAGGGGCATCTTCATTCTGTTCCTGTGAATGTGAAGGTGGGGCCGGGGGATAGGGGAAAGAGAGAGACCAGGGAGAAGCAGGGAGCTACAGCCAAAGAGAGTGATGAGAAAAAGCAGCTGTGAAATTGAAGAGAGGGAAGTGGGTCCGATGGGCTTTGAAAGACCAAATACGAGTGAGAGCGTGACATGAGCTAGAAGCAGTGGAATAAATGAAAGTGGCAAAAAAAGGATCAGCAGAGAGATGGAAAAGAGCAGAAGGGAGAGGAGTCGAGCAACAGTAGCAATGGGGGCAAAAGAAGGGTAGATCCCAAATTCATTAGAATTTTGTTTTTAATTCCCAATGTATATTCCCTCTTAAATATGTCAGAGTCAGATGATGAGGTCTTAATGGTTTTAGAGTCTCTTATATGTTGAAAGTATTCTTTGGTGCTTAGTAAATAATTGTACACTATTTCAGTGTGCCCTTGATTAAGGATATTGGCAATTTTTTATATTAACAGTCAAAACCTAGTTTAACCAATTCGTCTAATATTCCACATCTTCTCTTTCTTCTTATGTGATCTTTTAACCTAGTGGGCTGTGAACTAGTTCCCAGTCGAGTGTGTATCTATTTCCTTTGTCCTTTCTCTGGAAATGACCAAGGATGGGTTGGATTGTTGTGGGACTTTGTTGAAAGATAGCCCATCTGTTCATAATTGGATAAATTACTCAGCTGCTTCTCTTGACCTTCTTCCACGGTTTTCAGTGCTACTAATTAGGTCTTCTTAATTACCTATTTTTTGGTAGTTTGATCTGATGTTCTGGAAAAGAGGAATTAAATACTTGAGATAGTGATTAAAACCATGAAAGAGAAGCAGCTCTTGCTCAGGTGTATGATATGTGATCTGTAAATTTTAGGGGCAAGCCTTACCACTGTCCCATCCAGGCATGTCTTTCCTGTGAGGAGAGTTCCGCTCTGCTGGCCTCTCCCACCGACCCCTTCACCTGCCCCAGTACACATGCAGGGAGTCACGGGGCAGTTTGATGGGAAAGGGCCCAGGCTTTTTTTTTTTGTCTTTTCTTTTTTTAAGTTTACTTATTGTGAGACAGCACATGAGCCCGTGTGAACAGGGGAGAGGCAGAGAGGGAGGGATAGAGAGAATCCCAAACAGGTTCCACGTGCTGTCAGTGCAGATCCCACACGGGGCTCCATCCTCCAAACCTCGAGATCATGACCTGAGCCGAAGTCAAGAGTTGGACGCCCGACCGACTGAGCCAGCCAGGCGCCCCCGGACCCGGGCTCTTTTAGCCAAATAGAGAACAAAAGCATCTCTCCAAGGAGGAGGAAGGAGGAGGTGCCTTGCTCTGTGAAGGGAGCCTGTAGAAGGAATTAGAGTGCTCTTTGGGGAGTTAGGGGTCCTGGAATGGGGGAGAGTTTGAGAAGCTCTGACCCTGTGCTCAGCAGGTATTAGCAGAGACTGGGGTCTTTGTCTTCAAGGGACCGTCAGTCCAGTGCATAGACTCACCACTGCCGCGGACCGTGTGGGCTTCACTGGGATAGGAGAGTGTTCTGAAGAAATGAGCAGAAAAGCCCGACTGTTGATCTTCACGGAGGAGCGTAATCCTGCCGAATCCCCGTTATTGCAGCGTGCAGCGGAGGACTGGCTTTGCCACAGAGTGAATGCCTTCTCCTGGGTGTGTGTCTGCAGTGCGGGGAGGGGCCGTGCTGTTTCGAAGCCCCGAAAGCCATCGCCACGCTCAGGAGCGAGGGAGTGACTTTCAAGACGGATCTTGGCTGAGAAAGAAGTTTTTCACGTGTTCTTTTTTAATTCCTGACCTGAGGAATCCTGTGAAATCGTGACCTGAGCCAAAATCAGGAGGTCACTTGACCAGTGAGCCACCCAGGTGCCCCTGCTTTCTTTTTTTAATTCAAGATTTTTAATCCAATCAAGATCGGAAGATACTGCAACGTGTAAGTTCTGGGAGGATCAAATAGAGAAGAGTAGTGGAAGTTATTATTATTTTATAAGTAATAACACAAAATTCATGATATGGCAGGAAATAACAGGACCCAAACATAAAGTTGGAGGTAAAGAACCTAGCTAAGATTAAAAGTTCTTCGTCACCTGTTACGGAGACGATGGCATAAACACCAGATACGAGTGCAGGAATACTTTACAGTTTAACAGTTGAGGGGCACCTGTGCGGCTCAGTTGGTTACGTGTCCCAACTTCGGTTCAGGTCATGATCTCGCGGTTTGTGGGTTCGAGCCCCACGTCGGGCTCTGTACTGACAGGTCAGAGCCTGGAGCCTGCTTCAGATTCTGTGTCTCCTTATCTCTCTCCCCCTCCCCAGCTCACACTCTGTCTTTGTCTCTCTCTCTCTCTCTCTCTCTGTCTCCCTCTCTCTCCCTCTCTCCCCCTCTCCCTCTCTCTCCCTCCCCCCTCTCAAAAATAAACATTAAAAAAATAATAAAATAAGATGAACAGTTGAAAGCATCTACCTCCGAAATTACCTACCTTATTTGTGAAATCAGTTACCAACCATCTGATGAATGAAAGAGGAAGGACAAGTCTATGGAAATTCATCTGTCATAGCTAAATTTTGAAATAGCATTTATTTTGCATGGGAGTTGGAATTTACATGCAAGACCTAACACGATTGCCAGGTATTTTTGAGAAGTGACCAAAATGACCTGAGATACAGTTGCGTATTTACTGTGCTGTCTACTGGAATTATTTCATTGTGAGAGGCAGAAATTTTCAGCCAAAAGATTTTTCTCTGCAGACATAGAGATTCCACCTAAATGTATAATTCAGTTGTGAATGAGATGGCGGTGAAAGTATTTACTGCATTGTGCTCTGTGTTAATATTTTATTTATTTTCCCATTAGCCAAAAGATAGAGTATAAGGCTGGCTTCCCATTTTAATTATAAATTAATAAATTCTTAACATGTTCTTGAAAGCCCCCTAACACTCTCCTCCTCCACCCTAGTAACATAGTTTATGTTTGCTGCATCATAATGTATTTGCAGATTTTCATATTTATTCAGCTTTCATCTTATCTTCAAGCCCAGATTTCCCCCAGGGAGTTTGAGGTTTGTGTCCATAGAATCCCAGGGTGTCTGCTTCCCTCCTGTATCTGTCTTTAGACATTTGTTGTATCAAAGCAGCATCTTAAATCTGAATTTTACTGTTAGCAGTAATCAGTCCCCCGTTCTCATGTCCTGTTTTTGACTATTTGTGTCCCCTTTCCATTTTTGTCTTTAATCTGTTTCATTATTTTGACTGCCTACTCCAAGGTTTTAGAGCTGTGCTATCCAGTAAAGTAACCACTAGTGACATGTGCTTATTAAATTTAGATTAATTACAATTAAATAACTAAACTTAAGACCCTCAGTAATGCTAGCCAGATTCCAGGTGTTCTTTTTTTTTAAGTTTTAAAATTTTTTCAAAAGTTTATTTACTTTTGAGAGAGCATGAGCGAAGGAAGGGCAGAGAGAGAGGGAGACACAGAATCCGAAGCAGGCTCCAGGCTCTGAGCTGTCGGCACAGACCCCAGCGCGGGGCTCCAACCTGCGAACCGCGAGGGCATGACCTGAGCCAGAGTTGGATGCTTATGTGACTGAGCCCCCCAGGCGCCCCAGATTTTAGGTGCCCTTTAATGACATGGATCTGATTGCTGCTGTGTGGATATTGTAGGTAACAGAGCATTTCCTTCATCACAGCAAGTTCCACCGAACTTCTTGTTCTACTCTACATCTTATGTTTTTACTGGACTTTTTTGGCTTATAAGTAATTTCTTTTCTGCTTCTCCCTATTCCCTTTACTGGGTTTCCTCGAGTAGTTTTTCATTTTATTTCTTTTCTTGAGGTAGGTGCTTATATCATTTATTTAATCTTTAATTCATTAAATATTTAAGATAAAATTTTCGGTGAATATTGCTTTAGTTTGTTCCATTGGTACATTTATATGTGTTTAGGGACATTGCAGGTTCCTTTTTTTTTTTAATGCGAGGTTTTCCTCCATCCTTGTCACAAGCCCTTTGTATTCAGGGGCCGTTGTGCACTGTAAAGGGAGATCTTCTCTTTGGGAGTGTGATGCTTTCATATATGAAATTCTAGAATAGTTATAAATTTCATTCTATTTTCACCTTTTCTGAACAGCTTTGGATGTACTGGATGTTAAAAATTATGAAAGGTTGGATTTTGATTTGTGATCAAATGAGCTGATACGTTTTTCCATTTACAGTATTAATTTGAAAGTTACAGTTGTTCTAGTTTTATACTTCTTCATATGTAAAGCTATTTTCCTGTACTCTGTGCCTTTGCTTTCCAATCTGTGTATTGCTAGAAGGTTAGAGGCAAGAAGGCAAGACTCTCTTGGTTAACCTGTAAACTGCCGTCTCCCCAGCACCTGGAATGGCTTGGCCCATCACTGGTCCTGGGATTTGAGGGAGCTCACTTAATAATATCATTTTTTCAGACTGCACTTCGGAAAGAAAAGGAAACACAGGTGAATGGGAATAGATACCAGTCATTTTTTTGACACATCTGTTGGAGAACCTGGTTTTGGAATGGAGAAAACATTCCAGACCTAAGCAGCTATGTTCAGATAGCCTGGGAAGGACTGGGAAATCTTAATGGTGAGTTAGCAGTGCTCTAAAAAATAGTGAGGTGATACTGAGGATGCAGAAGGCCTTCTTCCCGGTGACCCTTTAAGAGATCTCGAGGGAGGGGCTGAACTGTGTAATCACCCATCCTGAAGTCACCAAAGACGTGTCACTATTCCTGGTTGGGTGGGAAGTTGGTTAGTATAGTGTTGTGTGAATGAATGGATAACTTGGAAGTGTTAAATAGGTTTTATTGGTTCTAAAGTTGGCTTATATAGCTATTTTATTTATTTATTTATTTATTTATTTATTTATATTCATTTTTAATTTTTTTTTTCTAATTTTTTTTTCAACGTTTATTTTTTTGGGACAGAGAGACAGAGCATGAACGGGGGAGGGGCAGAGAGAGAGGAAGACACAGAATCGGAAACAGGCTCCAGGCTCTGAGCCGTCAGCCCAGAGCCTGACGCGGGGCTCGAACCCACGGACCGCGAGATCGTGACCTGGCTGAAGTCGGACACTTAACCGACTGCGCCACCCAGGCGCCCCGTATAGTCATTTTTGAGAGACAGAGAGAGACAGAGTGTGAGCAGGGGAAGGGCAGAGAGGGAGACACAGAATCCGAAGCAGGCTCCAGGCTCTGAGCTGTCAGCACAGAGCCTGACCCGGGGCTCGAACTTGTGAACTGCGAAATCATGACCTGAGCCGAAATCCGGAGTCGGAGGCTTAACCGACTGAGCCACCCAGCTGTTCCCGTACACGAATCTTTCTTAAATCCGTCTCTTGTGATAGTTGAGGAAGAGTTTACTTGGTTATAAGGTTAAAGGTCACAGTTGGTTCCCCATTTTGTTCAGTGAATGTCCTTTTATACCTCACTTGAGTTTTTACTATGATCCTCAAATCATTCTTCGTCTATGAATTACAGACTCTATGGGGACGGGGGCACTTTTGTTTTGTATTGTTGTATATATGTTTTTCCAAACAGTGCATTTTCACACACGAATTGCTTTTTTGTATGTTTTAATACTTCTTTATTGAAATAATTCATAAAATTATTTTTTAGTCATATTATTTCATTTGTTATCTTTACCACTAACATGGGTTTTCTAGGTTGTGGGCTTGTATTTCACAGCTTTCAATGATTTTTTATTTAATCCTTTTACCTTTTGCTCATTTTAAGCCTGTCTTATGACATTAATGAGTGACTTTTCAGCAGTGTGTCTGTTCCTTTCTCTTCTCTCCCAATGTGGTCTCTTTTAAATGATTATTTTATTTTATTTTTGAAAGTTTTGGGGTTTTGCCAAGTCATTTCCTTCTTCCCTTGTCTTGTAATCTCTTTCATCCTAATTCTGCTTTGAAGTCCTATTTTTAAGGTTTCTAATGATTTGTTGTCTATCCATTACTAAAATTATTGGATAGCTTCTAAAGATGTTTTGCTCCAAGCCACGGGATTCTTTGAATATTAATATTCCATTACTTTTTCACTCCTGCCTCTTTCTTTTTAATAGCTACTGTGTTGGTTACTTTTTTCATGTCATTTTTATGAAGTTGAATTCTTAAACCCAATGAATTCATGGTGGTAGTTTGCAGAAAAATAAATGTCGGGGTTGTGCTATAGGAGGACCTCTTCCTGGCTCAAAATAATGACTGTTTAACACAGGACATTTGGAAAGTTTGTGGGACCTAGTTGGGAGTTTTCATAATATAAGAAATAATCAGCTACTGAGCTGCTTTTTATTATGGTTCTCATTCATTCATGTCCCTCTTTGATGCCTACCACTTGGAAACACAGACAAAGCACAGTGATATGTAGGTAAAATTTTCCTTCCTACTCATAGGGCTTTCCTGTTCATATGTGTAGGGATTCCCTGGATATCCCTAAATTTCCATTGCATAAAAATTCTAAAGGTAGAACATAATTTTACATTTCAATCTAAATTTGTCTTGAAGGCAAAATCTAACATAATCCCACGGCCAGTGCGTTACTAGTTTCCTGAGATCTTCCTTCTCTCTCCTTGGACTCTCCCATATGCTCTGGATAACTCAGTTGGTAAACCATATTTATAGAGAATCTCTTGGGCATTGTGAAGTGTCCTGGATATTGGCTACCTTTCTCCAGTTATCAGATGCTTGCATTAATACAGAGTTTCTCTTTCAGATCTGAATCAAAGCTCTGTCCTCTCCACTGGGTGACTCATAGGAAAACAAGAGGATACAGTACCCAGAATCCAGCTGTCACCTCCCCAGAAATTTAAACACTTCTCCAGTTCCTCAGACCCCTCAACTCACCCCAGAAGGCAAAAGATTCAATTTATCCATCATAGTACATGCATACAACGGGCAGAGAGCAAAGCTTGGTAATCACCTTGGCATTGCCTATCTCTGTGATGCTGAAGACATTCTCATCTCTGTGCATTACAGAAAAGATTCAGATTTCCAGGTGTGGACCAGTGTGCAGGGGAGGGGTGTTCCCACTCTTCTGAAGGGCAGGTACCTTGAAGCTCAAGAGAGGTACTCAGAAGGGTATAGAGTCTCAGTCCAAGTGCCCTAAAAGGGAAAATATTGGAATAGAAGCTTAGGGCACAGTTGGAACAGGATATCCAGCCACTTTCTGGCCTCGTAGCCATGGAGAAGGACAGCAAGGGACTGGGGTGAAACTGGGGCTCTTGTCAATCTTGGAAATGAATGCCAGTTTTCTTCCTCTACAGAGTTGGTAAGCTTTGGAAGATGCTAGTGGAGCATTCTGCACTATGGAGACATGTACGTGACACCTTACAGGGTATGTATGGACTCTGGGAAAATGCTTGCGGGGATCCGCTTTATGTGGATGGCAGCTGGGATGGCAGTTCTTACACAAAACCCTTACAAAAACCATATATGATGGCTCAGTGGAGCTTTGATACTGTCCAAGAGCCCTGAACATCAGTCATTCCACTTTTTTCTTTTAATCTTTATTTATTTTCGAGAGAGAGACCGACAGTGTGCAAGTGGGGGAGGAACAGAGAGAGAGGGAGACGCAGAATCCGAACTAAACTCTAGTTGCGTGTCGCATACTTGAGGAAACTCCCAGTCACCAAACTTCCCCAATTCCTGACAAGTCTAGAACTGTACAACTCTAAAATGTCCAAGTCCAAGTCATGGATCTTTGAGGAAAGTGACTTCTCTTCACTATTCTTCCAACACAACGTTGGCCTGGACGCTGTTCCTGTCTTCATGACAGGTAGGTGGTGACCTCGTCCAGGCTGAAGGCTCTGCATTTCGTGGGAGTAGGGGACATTTCCTTGAGTGTCAGGAAAGGGGCTCATGATGGCCCTCTCTGAGGTTGATGGGTTCCACCACCTAAAACTGGTGAACTTCTCAGCAGATGGATTCCTACAGGCAGTAGTCTGTATCTTCAGAAGCTTTAGAAACTCAGTAGGAGGAGAGCGAATGGTCTCACAAGCCAAGTATTGTTTCAACTGGAAAGGATGGATTCACTGCAGCCGCTGGAGCCAAATATTCCTCCCACCACTGAAGCCTTGCCCTCTACTTGACACATCTGTGGTGGCCTCAGGCCCAGACCCCAAATCTTCAAGCTCCTGGAAGTCCATGCCCCATGTCAGAAGGGAGGATGCCAAGGCTTTTCCGCAGGAAGTTCTGCGCTACTCTGGTCCCCTTTAGTTCCAGCCCAACCTTATCCCGAAGGGTGGAAGTGATGCCACAAAAGGACTCGGTCGCATTTCTCACCACCCTTACTTACAAACCATATGCCCTTTTTATCCTTTCTCTTCCTGCAAGTGGTTATCCATCTGGGGTTCCTATTTTTCTGAGACATTTGAAACCGCGAGGACATAACTCATAAACTGTGGTCAGGCAATAGGCTTTTGAGCCAGATAAATATGAGCAAATAGTTGAGTAAATTATATGCTGTATGGTTTTTGTCAGGTCATGTGAATCCTCTGCAAGCTGGCTTTCTAAGAGGAAAAGTGAAGATAATAATGGCAAACTTACAGGGTCTGAATAAATGGCAAGATTATAAGTAAATACCCGTCACCTAATATGTGATCAATATTGATGATGTATTTGGGCAGCTACCTTCTTAGATCTTCCATGACTTCTCCATAGACTTCGTACAGAGCAGGGCTAGAAGATGTCACTGAGTTTAAGAGAATCAGTGGTCCTGGAATGGACACACCTCTGCTGGAATGGAGTCTGGGCTAGGGACCAGAGCGCTAACCATGATTATCTTTGGGGATGTGGGTTTGGGGGTTACAGAAATTTTGAAGATTTTGAAATGTTTATTTTTCATATTAAACACTTTTTAAAAAGTGTGTGTTTTAGGAATGGTAAAAAGCATGTTACTTTTAAAGTAATGTTACCAATTTTAAGTAAAATATGCAAGATTTTATATGGCAGATGACAGAGGAAAGTAGTATTCTCTCAAGATGATGCTCATGGAGGCAAGAAGCCACATTCTGTGGTCTTGTTGGAAAGGGAAACATACAGGTCAGTGGCCTCTGGAGGGTAGTAGTTAACTGACTCTCTGAAACAGACAAAGCACTGATTTATACCATTTGCTGGTTTCCTTGTATACCGTGGCAAAATTCAAGCTAACAAAGGCTTTCCATCCAGTTTCCAAACCTCTGAATATTTTATAAGCAACTCTTAGGAGCCAGTCCATGCCAGATCAAGCATAACTGCCAGAGGCATTGAAGGAATATATAAAAGAAAATTAGTAACTCTCCTTTGTTGCCCCAGGGTAGGAGTATAATGGTGGAATTTAGAAGAACAATCTCACTAGGATGCTGTGGCTTATGTTTTAAGGAAGCCAGTTAGAGTAGCTCCTCTTACCTCTGACCCAGTGACCTCTTGAATGGACCTAGCTTTTTGTAGTTGGGAAGAATAGAGTCCAGAAACATAAGCCCACTCCCTGACAAAACCAGCCCTGTCACAACTGTCACAACCGTTCTATTTGTTTGAAAAGGGAGGAGCTACAAGGGTCTTGAGTGCTGCTGTAGGTGGAGCTCGGTGACGGTGAATGAACGAAGTTCCATGATTCCACACAATCAGGACCCAAAGGAAAACCGTGGTTGTGAATGACTTTCTTTCTGCAGTATTCGTATCATTCCTCTTTGAGGGTTAAATAGATCCGGCATTGATTAAATCTTGGTGGAGTTCTGGGATGCTGCCAAGGCTGACGCCCCAGGACAGAAATCCAAAGCTTAAGTGGTCCAGCCTCTTCAACTCTTACGACATTCTACGAGAAGTTATTTTAACTTTCAGTCACTAGGTGTGAAGGATGTAAGCTGCTTTGGACATATCTACGTTCCATAGCTTGAAATTTCCCTAATGCGTAAAGAAGGTGTTTGGGGATGGGTGGATGGTAGTCCAAATCAAACTTCTATCTTAACTATAAGTCAACACTATGGTCATTTTAAATTCAGAAAAGCGAGGTTACTGGATGGACTGGCCTAAGGAAGACTAATCCATCTATTTCTGGACTTAGTTACAGAAATAGGAAACAATAGGAAAAATATATCCTAAACCCAGACAATGTCATTACCTAATCTCAAAGGAAAAATGAGCTCCAGTACCATGCGAGAGCAGAAGGGGGCTTTTTATATACTCCAAACTCCAGGAATTTTCAAAAGGAGGAGCTGTCAAAGGGAAATGTAATAAAAGTGCCAAAAGGAAAAGAGAGTTGAGTGGGCACTTGACTACCTCAAAGCCTTTCCAGTGCAGCTTGGAAGTAGGTGCCTGGAAGTGATGAGTTGAGTGGATAGTTGACATTTCTTGGATAAGTTGGCTTCCCTTTGCATCCATTTACTTCATCTATGAAGTAGGACTAGTACGGGGACCTGGCTGTCATTTAAGTCCAAAGCTGCTGATTCTGTGAGACTCCCTAAGGATGCATTCGGCACCCTTTTTTATTACCATGTTTCTGCCATGTGCTTTGTCACACCTGTGCCATAGTTCCCTCATAATGATGTGAATCATAACACTTTAATATTTTTTGAGTTTGATTCAGCACATTTAAAGTTCACAGATTCTTGCCTGGTGTGTATTAAAGCTCCAGTTAAGATTTACTTACTGATAAGCTTCCCAAGACGGCAAATAAAGGTCAGTTGCCCCAGAAATTTTATGTAGAAAAGTGTATACGTGTTGATGAGAAAGAATTGATCTAGTAATCCAACAGAGTGATCCAAGTGACTTGAATTATCTGGAATATGTAAGGGCAGTTGTTCTTGATTTTTTTTTTTTTTAATTTAAATTTTAGTTGACTTATAGTGCAATATTGGTTTCAGGAGAATTCAGTGATTCATCACTTACCTGTAACACCCAGTGCTCAGCACAAGCACCCTGCTTAATACCCATCTGTTTGTTCTCTCTCATTAGGTGTCTGTTATGGTTGGTTTCTCTCTCTTCTCCAGCCCCCCACATATGTTCTGTGTTTTGTTTCTTAAATTCCACATATGAGCAAAATCATATGGTATTTGTCTTTCACTGATTGACTTATTTCCCTTACCATAATATGTTCTAGCTCCACCCACGTCATTGCAAATGGCAAGATTTCATTCTTTTTGATGCCTGAGTTAAAGTCCATGGCATATATGTACCACCTCGTTGTTATCCATTCATCAGTCGATGGACCTTTGGGCTCTTCCCATACTTTGGCTATTATCAGTAGTGCTGCTATAACCAATGGGGTGCGTATACCCTTTCGAATCCATATTTTTGTATCCTTGGGGTAAATACCTAAGAGTGCAATTGCTGGATCAAAGGGTAGTTCTGTTTTTAGTTTGTTAGGGAACCTCAATACTGTTCTCCAGAGTGGCTGCACCAGTTTGCATTCCCACCAACAGTGCAAGAAGGTTCCCCTTTCTCCACATCCTCACCAACGACACTTGTTGGTTCTTCTGACAGGTGGGAGGGGGTATCCAATCATGGTTTTGATTTGTATTTCCCTGATGAAAACTGATGTTGAACATCTTTTCATGTGTCTGTTAGCCATCTGGATGTCTTCTTTAGAAAAGCATCTATTCATATGTCTTCTTCCCATTTACTGGCTTGTTTTTTGGGTGTTGAGTTTGGTAAGTTCTTTATAGATTTTGGATACTAACCCTTTATCAGATGTGTCATTTGCAAATGTCTTCTTCCATTCTGTAGACTGCCTTTTAGGTTTTTTTATTGTTTCCTTTGCTGTGCAGGTTTTTATCTTGATGAAGTCCCAATAGTCCATTTTTGCTTTTGTTTCCCTTCCCTTTGGTGACGTGTCTAGTAAGAAGTTGCTCTGGCCCAGGGCAGAGAACTTGCTGCATGCGTTCTCCTCTAGGATTTTGATAGTTTCCTGTCTCACATTTAGATCTTTCATCCATTTTGAATTTATTTTTGTGTGTGGTGTAAGAAATTGGTCCAGTTTCATTGTTCTGCATGTTGCCATCCAGTTTTCCCAACACCATTTGTTGAAGAGGCTTTCTTCTATTGGATATTCTTTCCTGCTTTGTGGAAGATGAGTTGACTGTACAGTTTTGGGTCCATTTCTGGATTTTCTATTCTGTTCCATTGATCTGTGTATCTGCTGTTGTGCCAGTACCATAATATCTTGATGACTGCAGCTTTGTAATACAGCTTGAAATCTGAAATCGTGATGCCTCCAGTTTTGTTTTTCTTTCTCAGGATTGCTTTTGCTATTCAGGGTCTTTGGTGGTTCCATACAAATTTTAGGACTGTTTGTTCTATCTCTGCAAAAACTTCTGGTGGTATTTTGATAGGGCTAGCATTAAATGTGTAGATTGCTTTGGATAGGATGGACATTTTGACAGTGTTTGTTCTTCCAATCTGTGAGCATGGAATGGTTTTCCATTTACTTGTGTCCTATTCAGTTTCTTTCATGAGTGTTCTACAGTTTTCAGAGTATGGATCTTTCCCTCTTTAATTAGGTTTATTCCCAGGTATCTTACTGGTTTTGGTGCAGTTGCAAATGGGATCGATTCCTTGATTTATTTTTCTGCTACTTCATTTTTTTTTTTTTTCAACGTTTATTTATTTTTGGGACAGAGAGAGACAGAGCATGAACGGGGGAGGAGCAGAGAGAGAGGGAGACACAGAATCGGAAACAGGCTCCAGGCTCCGAGCCATCAGCCCAGAGCCCGACGCGGGGCTCAAACTCCCGGACCGCGAGATCGTGACCTGGCTGAAGTCGGACGCTTAACCGACTGCGCCACCCAGGCGCCCTGCTGCTACTTCATTATTGATGTATAGAAATACAACAGATTTTATATTTACAACATTGATTTTATATCCTGTGACTTTGCTGAATTCATGTATTAGTTCTAGCAATTTTTGGTGGAGTGTTTTGGGTTTTCTCTATAGAGTATCATGTCGCCTGCAAATAGTGAAAGCTTGACTTCTTCCTTGCTGATTTAGATGCAGTTTTTTTTGGTTTGGTGTCTGATTGCTGAGGCTGAGACTTCCAGTAGTATGTTAAATAGTAATGGTGAGAGTGGATATCCTTGTCTTGTTCCAGACCATAGGGGAAAGGCTCTCTCACTTTCTCCCCACTGAGGATGATATTAGCAGTGGGTCATTCATAAATGGACGTTATGACATTCAGATATGTTCCATCTGTCCCTGCTCTGTTGAGCGTTTTTATCAAGAATTGATGCTATATTTTGTCCATTCTTTTTCTGCATCAATTGACAGGATCTTATGGTTCTTTTTTTTTTTTAATGTAGTATATCATGTTGATTGATTTGCAAATATCGAACCAGCCCTGTAGCTCAAGAATAAATCCCATTGATAATGGGATCAATGGGTGAATAATTCTATTAGTATACTGTTGAATTTATTTTGCTAGTACCTTGTTGAGGAATTTTGCATCCATGTTCATCAGGGATATTGGCCTGTAATTCTCCTTTTTAGTGGGGTCTTTGGTTTTATGATCAAGGTAATGTTGGCTTTGTAGACTAAGTTTGGAAGTTTTTCTTCTATTTCTGTTTTTTGGAACAGTTTGAGAATAGGTATAACTATTCTTTAAATTGTCTGGTAGAATTCTCCTGGGAAGCCGTCTGTCTGGCCCAGGACTCTTGGTGGTTGGAAGATTTTTGATTACTGATTCAATTTCTTTGCTGGTTATGGGTCTGTTCAAATTTTCTATTTCTTCCGGTTTCAACTTGGTAGTTTGTGAGTTTCTAGGAATTTGTCCATTTCTTCCAGATTGCCAAGTTGGCATATAATTTTTTATAGTATTCTCATGATTATTTGTATTTCCCTGGTGTTGGTTGTGATCACTCCTCTTTCATTTGGGTCCTCTCTCTTTTTGATAAGTCTGGCTAGGGTGTTCAGTTTTGTTTATTCTTTCAAAGAACCAGCATTTAGTTTCATTGATGTGTTCTGTTTTTTTGTTTTTTTCCCTATATTGTTTATTTCTGCTCTAATCTTTATTATTATCCTTCTTCTAATGGCTTTAGGTTTTATTTGCTCTTCCTCTTCTAGGTCCTTTAGATGTAAGGTTATGTTGTGTATTTGGATCCTTTTTTCTTGAAATAGGCCTGAATTGCAATATACTTCCCACTTAGGACTGCCTTTTGCTGCATCCCAAAGGTTTTGGACCCTTGTCTTTTCATTTTCACGTGCTTCCTTGTATTTTTTTTAATTTCTTCTTTAATTTCCTGGTTAACCCATTTTTTCTTTAGTAGGATGTTCTTTATTAACCTCCATGTATTGAGGGCTTTCCGAATTTTTTCTTGTGTTTGACTTCAAGTTTCATAGCATTGTGATCTGAAAATATGCATACTTTGATCGTGATCTTTTTGTACTTGTTGAAGGCTGATTTGTGACCCAGTATGTGCCATGTGAACATGTTCCATGTGCACTAGAAAAGAAGGTGTATTCTGCTTTAGGATGAAATGATTCGAATGTATCTGTTAAGTCCATCTGGTCCAGTGTGTCATTCAAAGCTATTGTTTCCTTGTTGATTTTCTGCTTAGATTTGTCCATTGCCATACGTGGGGTGTTAAAGTCTCCTTCTATTATTGTATTATTGTCAATGAGTTTCTTTATATTTGTTAGTAATTGATTTCTGTATTAGGGTGCTCTCAATTTGGGGGCCTAAACACTCAAACTGTTAGATCTTCTTGATGGATAGACTCCTTAATAATAATACAATGCCTTTCTTCATTTCTTGTTACAGTCTTTGTTTTAAAATCTAGTTTGTCTGATAGAAGTATGGCTACTCTGGCTTTCTTTTGATGTCCATTAACATGATAGATGGTTCTCCATCCTCTCACTTTCAATCTTCAGGTGTCTTTAGTCTCTTGTAGGCAGCATATAGATGGGATCTTTTTTTTTTTTTTTTTTTTTTTACCCATTCTGCTACCCTATGTCTTTTGATGGGAGCACTTAGTTGATTTACATTCAGAGTGATTATTGAAATGTATGAATTTAGTGCCATTGTGTTACCTGTAGAGTTGGTGTTTCTGGTGATGTTCTCTGGTCTTTTGTAGTCTTTGTTGCTTTGGTCTTTTTTTTTTTTTTTTTTTTTTTTTTTCTTTTTCTTTTTCCCTCCAAATGGAGTTCCCTTTAAAATTTCTTGCAGGGCTAGTTTAGTGGTCACATACTCCTTTAGTTTTTGTTTGGGAAACTCTTTATCTCTCCTCCTATTTTGAATGACAGCCTAACTAAATAAAGAATTCTTGGTTGCATATTTGCCCCATTCAGTACATTGAACATTTCCTTCCACTCCTTTCTGGCCTGCCATGTTTCTGTGGACAGATATGCTGCAAATCTGATCTGTCTTCCCTTGTAGGCTAAGGACTTTTTTTTTCCCTTGCTGCTTTCATGATTCTTATCTTTGTGTTTGTGATTTTTGACTTGACTTTTATGCCGTGGTGACGATTGGCTTTTGTTGAATCTAATGGGAGTTCTCTGTGCTTTTTGGATTTTGATATCTGTGTCCTTCCCCAGATTATGGAAGTTTTCAGCTATAATTTGTTCAAAGAAACTTCCTGCCTTTCTTTCTCTCTCTTCATCCTCTGGGACTCTTATGATGCGAATACATTTTTAGTAAGTCACTAAGTTCCTGAAATCTGCCTTTGTGGTCCATGACCTTTTTTACCTTCTTCTTTTCAGCTTCATTATTTTCCATAATTTTATCTTCTGTATCACTGATTTGCTCCTCTGCTTTGTCTATCCTCATTTTTATGGCCTCCCTTTGGGATTGTATCTCGGTTACAGCATTTTTAGTTTTGGCATGACTAGATTTTAGTTCTTTTATCTCTGCAGTAAGGTATTCTCTAGTGTCTTCTATGCTTTTTTCAAGCACAGCTAATATCCTTATAATTGTTTTAAATTCTAGTTCAGACAATTTACTTATATATGCATTGATTAAAATATCTGGCTGTCCTTTCTTCCTGTTCTTTCTTTTGAGGTGAATTCCTCGTCTTGTCATTTTGGAGAGAAATAAAAATAAAGCAAAATAAAACAAAAAGTAAAAATTGAAGACAAAAAAAATCTAAAAAATACATGAAGTTAGATCCTAGGTGTGTTCTGATCTGCTTGTTACAAGAAGCTTGATAGGAAAAAGGAAGAAAGAAAAAATCTAATAAAAATATATCCAAAATAATTTAAAAATGATAAAATAAAAAATAAGATTAAAATGCTCTTTTTGTATCAAAAAATAAAAAGAAACAAAGACAAAAACAAAAAGAAACAAACAGAAAAACCCCAAAGGATGCTAGATCTTTTTTCCTCTAGAGCTGAAGCTTTGTGCCAGTCTGATTCATAGACTTGGTGTGGGCTAGGTGTTTCTGCTGGTCTTCTGGGGAAGGGGCCTGCTGCTCTGATTTTCAGGTACAATTGCTCTCCTGGAGATGTGCCTTCAGGGTGCTGGGGGGGCAGGACTTGGTGTAGCAGCTCCGTCCTCCACTTGGTGGCGCTGTTTAGCTCACCGAGGTGGATCAAGCTGGTGGGTGCGGGAGAAAATGGTTTCTCCCCATTCTCTTGTTCTGTCAACTCAGGAGCAGGAAGTGTACACCACCCCTCTTCAGTAAGCCCTCACAGACGCGCAGCAATGCCACCTGTGTCCCTGGTTTCCGTCATATCCCCACCTTCACCCCGTGTCCAACCTGTCCACCTGCCAAATGGTGCAGCGCTGCTGTGTTTTAAATCAGGTGCGGCTGTGTTTCAAAACCCCATACTTCAGAGACCCCCACAGCACAGACCTGCACTGATCTGGGGACAGTCATGATGACTTGCGGCTGGTGGTGCCAGTTTGTCACAGAAGACAGCCACGGGATCATGTAGTGGATCAGAATTTATTGTAAATCACAACACACAGCTGGCGCCCGGGTTTGCATACCTCTCCTGGCTTCTTTGTTTGGGATGTTGCCTGCTGGGTCCTGTGTCCATTGAGAGGCCGAATCACCTCTCCCAGATGCACTCCAAGCAGCCGAACCGCTTCTCCCCATGTGATCCTGGGGATCCTCAGGCCACCCGCCGTTGGGGCTCAGCTCTGCTCTCTCACTGCTCAGCTCCCCAGGTGCGAATCTGGAAATGTCACAGACCTCCAAAACTTAGGAATATGCGCTCCACTGTTTCTGGAAAACTGGTGGTGTTGTAACCCTGTCCTTTTTCCTTGTCTGAGGTTTTGGGGAGTAATTTTCTTGAGCAGTCCCTTGCAGTGTTTTCCCTCTTACACGCCCCCCTCCCCCTTTCTTTTTCTCTCCCTCTCCCTCCTCTCCCTCCTCTCCCTCCCCTCCCTACTCCCACTGAGACCAGGGCTCCTTTCCCTGGGGAGCACCTGCAGCTCTTTTCTCCCACGAATTCTATGCAGTTCCTTCCTTCCATGGGTCATTTTTCTGGTTTTTAGATGTGCAGGTTTGTTCTCTGAGAGTTATGATTGATTTCTTGGGTATTCAGAATGATTTGATATTTATCTAGCTGTGTTCCAGGGAGGATGCATGCTTAGGGCCTCCCCACGCCTCCACCATTTTACTCCATCAGTTTCTGTATTTTCTTAAGACAATAGATTTTTGAACTCCTAAGGTATTATCATAACAGCAGTATTGGCGCAGTGATTTTTATTTATTGAAAATAAGATAATAGCAAGTACAAAATTCACATCTACTTAATTTGATCAAGGAAATTTGCTTTTCACAGAAATAACAGGCACAAAAGAAAAGTATAAATGCTGATGTATGTTTTAAAACAATTTTACGAAACCAAATTTAAAAGTTGTGTTTTTATTGAGCTCTCTAGAGAATGTTCAAGCATTTATATGTACTTGTCCGTAGCAAATGCTTTCTGGCTGAAAAGTCATCGCTATGTAATAATATTTTACTTAAGTCTTTTTGTATCCAAAAACAAAGCCCAGGAATTTCCATGGTAAAACACTTAGGAGAATCTGCTGTTGACCCAGCATTCGCTCTACAGCTGTCCCAGATAGAACTGCCTCATCATATGCACAAAGGCACCTGCACAGACTACGGACATGGGGGTCTCCAGTTTAATACTGCAGTATGGCAGGACTGTCTACAGACATGGACGGCAGATAATTCATCAGCCGGTGCCTAAGTGAGATACCTCCCCCCATCTCCCAGCCACTTTCTGAGGACCAGTTGGACACCAGCCCTGGGCCAGCCCTGTGGATCCCAGGAAGACCTTCGACCTTAAGTCTCTTCAGCTATTTCTTGTGGAGGTTGATACTTTGCAAACCAAGCTGTGAATTAGAGGAGGAAAAAACCCCCCACAAATTCCCCAAAGAGGACTTGCCATCAGCGCAGAGAGGGGGTATTCCACTGGGACGTAAGACCCCAGGATCCTGAGCCTGCGCTCTGGAGTGGAGCCTTCGTCGTCCATAAATTAGTCCCATCCCTTTGCGTTTTGTTTGAAGGCTAAAAGTGTTGTTTCTGGTAGATGGGCGGAAGGCGAGAATAGTGCCGCCAAAGCACTAAGGTTTGGTCCTGTGTTGATAGATCTAAAACAGAAGGCTTTGTTTATATGAATTGTTTTCTCACTACTTTTAACATGCATTGTATCTCTCCATATCCCATACAGTTTATGGGGACCCGGGGACAATAATGAGCCAAGCCAAGTGTTTTTGCTGTCCTCAGCTCACACAGCTCTGAGAAGGAGACAGTCAAGGTGGCAGTTGCAGGGAGGTGTCCTAAATGCCCTCCTGGGATAATGGGGAGGTTTGGCACCCACATTAGACTGAATGTTCAGGGAAGGGGATCCCATCTCCCAAAGGGAGATCTGTAATCAGATTCTTAAAGGGGAAGTTCAAGAATGCCAAGTGGGGGATGGGAAGGAAGTTCTAGTAAAAGGGCTGTGCACGGGTGAGACAGTAAAGCCAGCTGGCCTGTGGTCCATGAATGAGACAAGTGCCTGTGAGGCAGATGATTTCAGTTCAACCAGGGATGAGTGAGTGATGAATCTGGCCGTGTCTGATGGTGACCTGAATCCATATTAAGAATCTGTCTTTAGCTTATTGGCCACTGTGTCACATTTTCAGGGTTCTACTCCTGCATCAGGATCCCTGGTGTACTTGTCAAAGTGCAGACTCCCAGTGTCCACCCCAGACCAAAGGGAAGACTGTGACTGGTGTTAGTCAGGAGCCCCATAAGTTTGGTGCTGATGTCGAGCTATTGTCTTCCTCACTGCTGCACTGTGGCTATTTAATGTTTTTTAATTGTGCTCAGAAAGTGGTATCATGGCATTGTCAGCACTTTGTAGAATATAAGGTAGCTTGTTTCTTTACTGCTTCCTCTGTGTTAACAGTTCGCTGTTATTTACTGGGCTCTATGTCTATAGAAGATCAGTCTATCTGGAAGACCATGAAAAAAGACAAATACACGTGGGAGACGCCAGATGTAAAAACATGAGTTCAGGAAGCTGTGGAGAGTGGTTCACATTTGGATCCAAAACCCTCCGCGCCCCGCACTCCTGCCTACTTAGCTGCAGCTGGCCTTTACTGCTCCCGATACAAGTAATTACAGCAGTGACTCAGTGTGAAAACGTTACACTCAGCCCATTTTTACCTCTCAATAGTCCTATGAGGGAGTAAAGGCTATCTCAATTTAACCATCACCCAGCATGTGGGGGAGCCTGGCTGGGGCCCCAGCGGGCTGAGACCAGAGCCTTGGCCCTTGACCTCTGAACAGTTTGGCTCCAGCAGGACTTGGTTCGATGTCCTTTTGGCCTTAGGACACTAGCTTTTGATGGTGATGATAATGCCAGTGATACTGATGACAAGGATGAAAACGACAATTTTTTCTAAATCAAATGCTTGTATTTAAAATGTACATTGAATGATTTTTCTTCAAAAACAATCTGTTCTTTTGGATCTCGAAATTTCCGTGTATCTTAAGATATGTCCTACTTCTTTGAAACTTATTTTCAAAAACAAAGCACATCCTATTTATAGTAAAATAAGTAATGAAGCTACGTTATTTATTCTAGAAAGCCTTAATACTTTGAAGCTTGTAGGGTTTTACAGTTGTTAGGCATCAATCAACTAAATCTGATGAAGAGACCGATGCTGATTTGTTTTTCTATTTCCTGACAGTAAAATATACACACTCTAGATAGCCAAATAGGGGCGCCTGGGTGGCGCAGTCGGTTAAGCGTCCGACTTCAGCCAGGTCACGATCTCGCGGTCCGGGAGTTCGAGCCCCGCGTCGGGCTCTGGGCTGATGTCTCAGAGCCTGGAGCCTGTTTCCGATTCTGTGTCTCCCTCTCTCTCTGCCCCTCCCCCGTTCATGCTCTGTCTCTCTCTGTCCCAAAAATAAATAAACGTTGAAAAAAAAAAAAATTTTAGATAGCCAAATATATATTTTAAGCTCAAATGTTTCATTTATCTGGAGTCACCAGGATGCTCACAGCCTGAGAGATGTCACATGATGAGTCCTCTTGAAAATAAAGAGCAGCATACAGCTCTCGCTTTAGCTTCTCTCCAGTGTTGCCTGTAACAACCCAAATCCACAAGATGGATGAAGATTGCTTTTGAGACCTTTAGAAGGATGACGAATTAAACTATGTAATCTGTTGGTGAAACAAGACAACTATATCAGTGAAACACAACAGGGAGCCCAGAAGTATACCCACACAAATAAAGTCAACTGATATTTGACAAAGAAATATAATGGAGAAAAAAAGCATTTTCAACAGTGAGAGGGCAGGTAATAACTGAAATTCATATACCAAAAAAAAAAAAAAAAATCTAGACACAGACATTATACTTCTAAAAAAGTATCTCAAAATATATAACAGATCTAAATATAAAACACAAGACTATACAACTCCCAAAGGAAAAAATCAAGGTGACCTTGAGTTTGGCAATGACATTTTGGCTACAACATCAAAGGCATGATCCATGAAAGAACTGATAAGTTGAACTTGATTAAAATTAAATACTTCTGCTTCAATACTGAAGAAAATGAGAAGACAGAGCCACAAGCTGGGAGAAAATATTTGCAAAACACACATCTGATAAAGGACTTAACCATAATATAAGATATTCCTAAAACTCAACAATAAGAAAATGACCAACTCCGTTCAAAAATTGGCAAAAGTGGGGTGCCTGGGTGGCTCAGTCAGTTAAGCATCCGATTTCAGCTCGGTTCATGATCTCGCAGTTCTTGAGTTTGAGTCCCATATCAGGCTCTGTGCTGACAGCTCAGATCCTGGAGCTGCTTCAGATTCTGTGTCTCCCTCTCTCTCTGACCCTCCCCCCCCCCAGTTGCTATCTTTCTCTCAAAATAAATAAACGTTAAAAGGGGGGGGGGGACCAAAAGATCTGAACAGCCATCTCACCAAAGAAGATAGAAAATAAGCATATGAAAGTATGCTGAACATCATGTCATTAGGGAAATACAAATTAAAATAAAAACGAGAGTACCACTGCATGCCATTAGAATTCTAGGAGAAAATCCAAAATACCAACACCACCTAATGCTGGTAAAGATACACAGCAACAGGAACTCTCCTTCATTGCTGGTAGGAATGCAAACTGGTACAGCTGCTTTGGAAGATAGTGGGAGGTTTTTTTTACAAAACTAAACAGACTCTTACCATGTGATCCAGCAGTCATGTTTCTTGTTTATCCAAATGAGTTGGAATACGTAGGTCCACACAAAAACCTACACGTGGTTGTTTTAGAACGGCTTGATTTGTAATTGCCAAAACTTGGAAGGAACCAAGTTCCTTCCTTCAGTAGGTGATGGATAACTAAACCGTAGTATAGCCAAACTGTAGAAATTATTCAGTGGTAAAAAGAAATGAGCTTTTAAGCCAGTGAAAATGGAGGAGGTTTAAATGCCTGTTACTAAGTAAAAGAAACCAATCTGAAAAAGACATACTGTATGATCCCAACTATATGACATTCTGGAAAAGGTAAAACTATGAAGACAGTAAAACAATCAGTGGTGGCCAGGGATTGGGCGGTGGGCAGGGATGAATAGGCAGAGTGCAGGATTTTTAGGCCAGTGAAAATCTTCTGATGATACTGTAGCAGTGGATACATGTCATTGTATATTTTTCAAAACCAATAGAATTTACAACACCAAGAGTGAACGCTAGTATAAAACTAAGGACTTTGGGTGATAATGATGTATCACTGTAGGTTCATCAGTTGTGACAAATGTAGCACTCTGGTGGTATATTGATAGTGGGGGAGGCCGTTCTTTTGTGGGGACAGGAGGTATATGGGAACTGTATTTTATGCTCAGTTTGCAGTGAACCTAACATGAGTCTAAAAAGTATTGTTAGAAACAAAAAAAGCATCATCTTTTTTTCCTTAACGGCATCTATATGATTTACCTAATTAGAAAAAAAAGCCATGCCTCAATTAGATTTATATTGACTGTCATCCAGACTGGCCACGGTATGTCTTTTGGTTGACGTTACTGATGACGTTGTCAACTGCTTATAAAGACAGGTCACCATCGAAAGAGTGATCTGTCTAGAACTAGAAAGAAACTCTGAGGGTCTTTGTGTGGTGGCTGCATCCTCAAAGAGTTGGCTTTGTTAGCTTTTCCATCTGTTTGGGTCTGGGGAAGTACTGGAGAGAATTTATACCAGAAAAGACTGACTCCTGTATTTCAGAGGGGAATTTATAATCAGAAAACGATGGTTTATCTGACCACAGGCATTTGGAGGGAGGTTTCCTTACTGTGGGCATAGAATTTCTCTGTCTTCATAATTCAGATGTAACGATCAGAGGGGGACTTGCCTAACTCTACCATTCATAGGTGCATTTTTCCGCATTTAGACCATCGAGAGGACAGCATAAGTAAATATATAACAACAATTTCATGAGTGACCTGAAAGGGCAGTAGTTCTGTTTAAGTCAAGGCGGAGGGCAAGGGAGAGGCTTACTCCGGTTGGAGTTTAGTGAAAGTGTCTCTGTATAATTGAGATGCAGACTGAAACTGGAGGAGGAGGAGTATGGGGCAGGACGTTCGTTGTTGGAGGTGGAAATGAAGAATGACACCAGTGGCCAGTTTAGAAATAATAGCAGTGTGTTTGTCGGATGGATGAAGGCATTTACAATACCAACACTCAGATGGAGCCATTAGCTAAGATTCAGACAGAGGAGGAATACATTTGATGTTTCGAGCGGTGGAGTTACTGTCCTGGGAAATATTTCATTTTAGGTGTATGTACGTTTGCAGGCAGAGGTGATCATTCAGAAATGGAATCCAGACAAGAAATTGGTTACTTTCAATTTAGGGACAGCAACAGAAAAAATGTGGAGCAGTTGAAGAAATGCGTGAGCCTACCAGGACGTGGTATAAAAGGAGAGCAGGAGCTCACGTGAAGTGTCGAGACATTCCGACAGGATTGAGGAATTCTTTGCAGAGGACGTGGGAGAAGGACCGATTGTAGAGGAGACTTAAAGTGTCAGGTAACGGCAGCAAGAGGTTCAGAAAAGGAGGTCAGGGTTTAACTCCTCCTCATTTCCATGTAAGGATTTATTTATGGAGACAGTGATATTAACAACGTGTACTTACAAAGTAATCATTGGTGGTCTTTGTAAGTCGGAGGGAGGAGACGACGTGAGTGAGGGACACCAGCACTTCTGGTTCGGCTCTGAAGGGAGGATGGAAGGCCAGGGGCTGGAGAGAAAATCCGTCCAGAGGAGATTTTTGCTTCAAGTTACGAGAGAGATAATGAGCGTCAATGAGGAGATAGGTGATTGTGGAGAGATGGACATGTTTTGGGGAAAGGAGAGTTCATACTATAGTTCTGAACAAAACAGGAGAAAGGAATTCAGTTGGACACACTGGACTTAGAGGCAACAGGACTTCAATTTGATAGAAAAAAATAACCAGTGGACATGAATGTAGGACTTGTGGGGAAAACTGAGGCAGAATGTCACTGTATGTAAATTCATCTCTGTTATAGGTTGAATTTTGTGTTCCCAAAAGTCAAATGTTGAAGTCCCAACCCTAAGAATGTATTTGGAGATTGGGCCTCACAAGTGGTAACTAAGGGAAAATGAGGTCAGTGGGGCGGGCTCGGAGTCTGTTTGACTGGTGTCTTTGCAAGAAGAGGGACTGATGTCACCAATGTGTGCCAAGCAAGAGTGTGGAGACACAGGGAGAGGATGGCTGTGAGCACGCTGGGTGGGGAGGCCTTGGTCTCGTGCAGCGGCCAGATTCATGAGAAAATACACTTCTGTTGTTTAAGCCCCTCGGTTGGCGGTACTGTGTTACAGCAGCCTGAGCAAACCAACACAGTATTGTAGTAGGGACAAATCCTGTCTTTTGAAAGGGGAGAACGTGTAGATTTGAAGTATTTATGGAGTGTGGAAGAATGATTCACTTCTCCAAGGTAGAGATGCCGACACATTTGAAAAGCCCTAGGAGTGGTGGTGCTGGTGTTAGGCAGGGATCGGCTTCTTTGCCACGCGGGTCACATTTGGCCACAGAAAAGGCAGGCGCACGGAAGTCACCTGCTGTCGGTTCCCACGCACACAGACCTGAGTGTGGGGTGTGTTTCTTGAAAAAGTAGGAAGAGGACGTTGTAGTAACAGCGGAGGGCTTCTCATTAAGTCAGAACCGACATGATTTTCCAGGTTAAACCCTGGCATGGGGTGTGATTCTTAAGGAATTTGAGCATGGGAGACAGGCAGAGCAAGATTAAAATACAGAAGGTGTTTTGAACCTCTTCTCTTCAGGTCTTGTGTTAAATTAGTAAATCAATTAAAACCACCAGTTTATTGTGAGGATTAAATAAGTGGATCATGTAAATATCCAAGCAGAGTCACATTTGATACAAATTTCCTTTTTTTCCCTCTTTTTCTGGACCCCAGGTACAAATGGGTGAGTTATCCTATTTTTGCTTACGACACATTGTCGTCATTTTCCCATGAAATACATTTAATTATTATTGGTATTTTAGGGGCGAATTTACAGTGTATAAATGGCTTCCTCTGTCTTTCACACACATTTGTGTATATACGTAAATGTGCATGTACGTATGCGTGTATGTGTGTGTGTGATGCAGGATAGTACAGCTAATGAAGGTTCATATAGAATCGGATTTCAGGGCCTTGTGCTACCACTTAGCTACAATAATCAAAGAGTAGCTAGGTATCCTCCTGAACCCCAGCCATTCCAAGTTACCTGAAGCCCTTGACCTGGAACAGGAACGCTCTGACTCCTATACTCCTCCTTTCTGATGCAGGGGAGCAGAATGAGTGCCACTGATCTCTCCAAATGGAGTAAGTCCTTGAATTGAGTAATCCTATCATAAACTTAGTTTTTTGACATCCACATCTGGGGGCGGGGGGGCAGATCGCAGAGGTGGAGTTGAGGGAGAGCAGAAAGGCAGTGTGGCTCCAGAAGGTTGCCATGGATGCTGGACAACCACTGCTTGTGTAGCAGAATAAGGAAATCTGAGAAAGTCGAGTATTTACCTCCAGATGGAAATCAAACTCGACATGGGGCCGAAGTCCAGGATCCCCACGCTCTGGAGTCACAGAGGGAACTGAAGAACTCTGGATGCCGTGGGCTGATTGCCATATACACTCAATACTTTCAGTGGTCTTATCCCGAGACATCTATATTTGTATTTTTTTTTTTGGGGGGGGGGGGGTTGTTTTTTTGTTTTTTTAGCAACTGTAGTCCGTCTTCCTAACTCTAGACCACGGGAGAGGAGGCGAGTCCTCTGCATTTCTTGTAGAGCGCGCTGCAGGTTGGTGGGGCTGGGCGGGGAGTGTCACATCCAGGTGAAGGTTTGGGGCTTCATGACAGTTTAGACTGGACATTATGTGCAGGACTGCATCTCATGGCTTCTTTCTTCCATCCTCAGCTTTGCCTGCTTAGTGCTTGGACTGCCAGTGAGTGAGGACCCAGAGAAAGACACCTGCATCTGGGTTATTGACAATGCAGCCGCTGGTGAGTGGGGATCGCCTCTTTCCGCTTACACCCTTGTGCCATCTGAGGGGCGGGATCCTCCCATTGGCACGGATATGCCAGGGGCAGTCAGGAAGTATTCAGGGATTCGAGCTCCAGTGAAATCTCCCCAGGACTCTGGGATGGTTCTAATGGGTCAGGAACTCCTCAGTAACTAATAACCTTTCTACCTCACACTAGTTTACTCTCGCCTCCATTAAGCTTATGTATTTACAGAAAAGAAGAACGAAGTTTTCTTTCTCTAACTTAGTCCATATCCTTACCGGGAAATGATTCACTCACTCATCCCGCTGTTGGCTATAGTGGTCCTTTGTAAAGGGTTGTGATGAAGAGATGAGCCAGGAGGGCAACACTGTAGTCCAATAGGGAGGTGGGTTCTGACAGTCGTGTTACAGGTCCTGGTTGGGGTCTTCGGGTGTGAAAGGAGCACGAGAAAAGTTTAGGCCAGAAAAGGCATGAAGGGTCACTCATTCTGTCCCGTTTTAAAGTTTTGATAGAGTGTATTTGTACTTTTGGAAACTTCTTAAAAAGAGAACTAACTTTTCACTATCATTCATGTTCCCAGTCACACATTTTGCCTTACTGTAATTAACCTTTTAAGAAAATATTTCTTAGCTGCAATTAGTGTATAGCGAGTATTATTTCCATAACTGTGGCTATATACTCAGGACAAGGGAGTAGAGTACAATTTAAGATCCTGCAGAAACTTTTTAAGAATTAAATAAACCAAAACCAGTCAAGAGGCTTCTGTTATCCTTTAGCAGAAGGACCAGATAGGAGACGGTGATAACTGGTGTCTGAGGTCCCAGAGAAGATTGGGATTGGGAGTCCTCATGGCACAGGACCGGTCAGGCCAGGACTGTCCCCCAGCACAGCCGTCTCAGAGGTCCCTGGCTTTGCTGCTGAGCCTTCTGACCTTGTCCTTTATTATGAACATCTGTGTCCCATAGAGATGAGCGAGACGACACTATTTTTACCAAGTTCTTTATGAAACCTGTTCATTTTTGAAGAATGCTAGAGATGGTTTCAAGGTTCTTGGGACAATGTAAGGAGTAATAGGCAAATGGCTTATATTTAATACACGTTTGCTTAGGAAGAACTTCGTACATTAGTTTATCAAGTCTTTCAGTACTCGTAACAGTTTATTAAATGTTTACCTATGGGAATGACGTCATGGTTTAAAGAGACAAGTCACGGTTGTTTGCCTTACAGTGAGTCGGTAAAGTTACTTGAAATTACCAGAAAGTGAGTTTTAGTTATTAATTTTCAAGTGCCACATATCAGAAACCATCATTACCAGTTTTTATTTTAGACTTTGTCTTTATTGTACGTATTTACTTTTGTAAGTAGGCTTCACACCCAGTGTGGGGCTTGAACTCACAATCCAGAGGTCAAGAGTCACCTGCTGTACTGACTGAGCCAGCCAGGAGCCCCTAGAAATACCAGTTGTTGTTTTTTTTAAAGTTCCAGGTAATATTATGTCACGCTTCACGTGATACCCCCTTATAAAGAAGTTTTATTGCTTCAGACTGGATGTATCTCTGTGATGAATCTGAAAGGCAGCTGCCAATTCGGTACTGAGAATGAGCTGACGGAACCCCGCGTTCAGTTTGCTCTTCCGACACACCCGGCGCCTCCGCCCCCTTCCTCAGAGCTGTCAGCTCAACCCTCCTACTCTGGACGCCTGTTGGGAGTGCTCGGTCTAAACCGGAATATCCATGGTGTTTCAGGAATCGGTGACATTTGAAGATGTAGCTGTAGACTTCACCCAGGAAGAGTGGGCCCTACTGGATGCATCCCAGCGAAAGCTGTTCAGAGATGTGATGCTGGAAAATATACGTCATCTGGTCTCCCTGGGTGAGTCTGCCAGTACGTGTGTATCTGTATGCATGTATATGTATACAGATGGGTGGGTCGGGAGGTAGTCAGTCCATCCGTCCACAGGAATCTGGAATAGCTTCGACATACCCACTCCATACTCTTCCCTGAATCTTTCACAGACCTTCCTGGAAAAATAAGTTATTTCTTTGTATTTTGCTCCATCTAGTTTGTCACCCCACTAGAATGTAATCTTAGCCACAATTTAATGTCTTTGTTGCTACTCAGTCTCTAACACAAAGAGAACTGGGAACTCAGTATTTCTGAATGTAGAAATAAGCTGATTAAACATTTTCTAAATAATTATTCTGCTCTAGTCACTGTGGCAAGAGTTGAAAGCAGACTAATGAAAACAATAGAACTTGGTTATTCTTATAGAGCTTATGTTTGTTGGTGTCTGTTTGAAAATAATATTCAACCCACTCTGGAGATATTCAGCATGAATGCAGACTGTTTGGCGTTCTTTGAGCTTGGGCACGGACATCAGCATCCAGAGGTCTTCGCTGTTGTGAACACACTGTCTGGATGTCAGTGTTCTTTTCTATTCACGTGGTGCCTGGGGTGAACTTCAGTGTTGTCCTTGTCCTTCCTCAGTAGCCTGTCGTGGACTTGATGCTAATTACTAGCTTCGGGGAAGGAGAGGACTTTTATCAGCACAGAATTCAAAATCCATGTACTTTTCAATGACCAGGGTACCAACATTGCCAGTCAGATGTGATTTTCCAGCTGGAGCAGGGAGAAGAGCTGTGGGCTGAAGGAAGCGGATCTCTCCAAAGCCAGGGTCCAGGTGAGCCGCAGGGACCTGTGCTTAGTAGGCGACGTGCCTACTCAGTAGGGAGCATGCTCCTGGAAGTGCCGGCTGAAGGTCTTGTCCAGTGAGGGATGCTTCCTAAAATGCGAGGAAGGACACTGGGGCAGAATTCTTCAGTTACCATTATTCCTCGCATGTGACAGGCACGGTTCATGTTTCCTCCTGCCACTGTCTTTTTTTGGCTTTAGGGAGAGCATATTCATGTGCTTATCGCAGTTAAATTTTCACGCAGTAACTCACACTGCCTACCCAACTTCTCTCCTTAGAATTTTTTTATAATTCAATTTGAAGTCTTCACTTGCCAATTACTTAGTATTCCTGGAGTATTCCTTCCCTTGATTTATTTGCCCCCATCAAAGTCCCATGGGTCTTGGTGCTTTTCAACATTTTCATTCCCCTAATGCCATTCGAAATATTTGTGTTTTTTTCAATTGTTTTAGGTGGGGAAAGTGCCCTTAAAGAACAAGACATGATAGCCCCACAGCGTATCAGCAGCAAGGCCACATCTACGGTCACGCCAGAGGTGAGTTCCAGGGGTAGTCACCCAGCTCACTCAAAGACCTGGAAATAGGATGTTAGTAATTGAGCACAATAGCCTAATTTACATTAAATTGGGATTAAGCCTTTTTTTTTTTTTAGCAAAAGGTTTAATGAATCTGAGCTCAAATCCATAACCTGAGATGTTTAAGAAAAGGTTTTTAAACATTGATCCAAAGTTCATAAACACTGATCGTATGCCTAGTCTTTGAAACATGTTAAGGTCTCCAAAATCAGGTAATAAGCTCTGCGGTTGGGATGCTACAAAAGGGAAAATCTTCATGTATGCAGGGGAGTAAGCCATCACGTGTATGCAAGTAATACTGAATTCTGATTGGAGACCATCACTGAACGACTTCTATTCCTATAGAGAAGGGAACGTATGGACATAGACAAAGCTTTACCAACCTTCCACCTCTTTCCCCAAAGCAGAAGTCGCCTTCGCCAGAGGATCCCTTTGAATGCAGTGACTTGGAAGAAGATTTCACTCGCAGCTTCATGGTGACTCGGCGTCTGTTGACTCCCACAAAAAAGACCCCCTGTGTCAGTAAACAGTGTCAAAAATCCGTTAGTGAGTCGTACCTTAATCAACACAAGCACCTTCACGCTAGAGGTAAATCATGTGAGTGCCATCTGTGTGGGAAAGCCTTTAGCAACTGCTCCAGCCTGAGGCGACACGAGATGACTCACACCGGAGAGAAGCCCTACGAATGCCGTCTCTGTGGGAATGCCTTCATTCAAAGCTCTGACCTTAGAAAACACAATCTGACTCACACTGGAGAGAAACCGTACGAGTGTCACCTGTGTGGGAAAGCCTTCAGCCAGTCCTCCAACCTCAGACAGCACGAGAGAACGCACACGGGGGAGCAACCGTACGAGTGCCACCTCTGTGGGAAAGCCTTCAGTAAATGCTCTGCCCTCAGACGGCACGAGAGAACGCACACGGGGGAGAAACCGTACGAGTGCCACCTCTGTGGGAAAGCCTTCAGTCAGTGTTCCGCCCTGAGACGACACGAGGGCACCCACAACGGAGAGAAAATTAGGAATGCCTTCAGCAAATGTCCTGACCTCATGTGACCCGTGTGGCACGACTGTCACGAAGGCGGGCACCACGTCCACCACAGCGGTTAACACTGAAACGCGCCACAGGACCCGCACGTCATTCGGTCTCATTCGTTGGACTCACGCGAACTTCTCTGGGAGAAATCCGCTGTGTGCCGTCCACGCGGCAAGACCTTCGGTCAGTGCTCCGACCACAGGCGACACCAGCGCACTCACTCTGTAAATGCGAGGAAGGCACAGGTTTGCGGCCACGGCTCTCGGCACCTCCGCGCGGGAGAAGCCCGAGGTCGGTAATCACCGTGCACGCCGCTCAGCGGGCACCGGGCCTGCGCCCAAGAAAGCTCAGTGAGGTCTGAGTAGACGCTCGCCCCAGATGGAAGAGGAGAATGCTCTTGAGGAACACCAAAAGTCACACCGCGGTGAAGACTCACGGGAACCCCTTGGCTCACAGAGAAGCCCCGTGGCGTGTGTGAGGACACAGACCCTACAGTGTCACCAGCAGAGGAGAATCCAGTGGTCACTCACTTCTTAGCCAACATTAAAGTTCTTACCCTAAGGAGACCTCAGTCTTGAAACCAAAGTGGAGGTAACTTCAGCTAGATTTCGCATCAGAAAACTAAGTCGGGGGACAAAAACCCCTAAAAGAGCCTTTTGACGTAGAATTTAGCAAATATTTCAGGATTTTGAGAAAATAACTATTCATGGGGAAAATGTGTCACGTAAGTGCAAAATAGGTGATCCGGGAATACTGAATGCAGAAGTTTGTAAGAAATTAAATTTTTTCAATAGATTATTACTTGTAAATATTTAAACAATAAACCCTGTTGCCAAAAAATCTAATGTTGGTGAAGTTCTAGTTTTCTCTGCGCGGTTGTAAACAGGGGCTCGAGCCTGCGCTCCTCGGTACGTGGGTGAGACTCAGCAGGACTCCGTGTCTCCCCCTTTCTCCAGCAGTTTCTTCCACACAGATCAGGTCCACTCTTTCCAACGTGTCACCGTCCGCTGCCTCCTGCGCCCTGGTGGCACACAGCAGGGACGCTCAGCCCAGCCCGGCAGGACCCTACTGGACATTAGTGTAAGCTGCAGGGTTGTCTCCTGCCTGTGCCCCTAGGTGACCACATGGGGCCAGGGAAACAGGCAGTGGTCTTTCCAGACCAACGACATTCCTTGGAGTTTTTCCACGAAGCTTCTTTGGGGGTAGGAGTTCATCCCACAACCATACCTAACATCTGTTCAAGTGAGTCCTGAGTTATGTGCCTACCTGCGCTCCAGAGCCACGGCCGTGCACCCCCAAGCAGTCCTGCAAAGAAAACTAGTACCATAAAATCCCCTAACCTGTCAGACATCACAGAAGACTGGCATAAATGTAACGTACTCTTCTCCAAACAAAATGAAAGTTCTCACAGGGGCTGTCTCCCCAGCTTTGGTCCCAGGCCCTGGAAATGCTCTGCCCTTCAACAAACCCTAATACTGGACCTAAACCTCAAGGGGGGATGTTCTCTTCCCAAGCTGCCACAATCCTAAAATCTTAGCCTGGGACCAATTAAATGAGCACAACTCTGGGTGGAACTGATGGTTAAAAAAAATTTTTTGAGAGACAGGGAGAGAGGCCGCATGAGCGGGGGAAGAGCAGAGAGAGAGGGAGGGAGACACAGAATCCAAAGCAGGCTCCAGGCTCCGGGCTGTCAGAATAGAACCTGATGCAGGGCTCAAACTCACAAACCATGAGATCGTGACTTGAGCCAAAGTCAGACACCCAACCAGTGGAGCCACCCGGGCGCCCCAGATCATTTTTAAAAATTACCCACCAGTGATTTTACCCTGCAGCCAGGGGGAGTCATGTGCGAGGACAATAAGCAATCAATGTCCAACATCTTGGCACCCAGGCTGGAGAGGCAGGTCTGTGATCAGGCAGGGACACAGGGAGGTATGAAGGGGACAAATTAGTGATTAGAAATTCAGACCCTGGAGACAAACCTCATGGGTTTTAATTTCCACGGTCACAGCCAGTGAGATCTTGTTACTGAACCTTTCTGTGACTCACCAGTTCTAAGGCAGAACTAAGCTTACTGCTTTCATCTTCAGACTTAACTGAAAAGACTGAGAACTCGGTTCTACATACACCAAGTTGTTACTACAGGTAATGGGTATTTTGTATTTGCCAGTGACATTGCATAAGCAGAGATGTGAATTTACCCCTCTGCCCTATTTTTATATTGAAATCTTTCATAACCATTCTTAAAAATATAAACAGGTGGTATTATATTTCATCTGTTTATAACAATATGTACCTTATCCCCATGCTACAGTTGATTTTAGCTATAATCCTGAGCCCCAACTAAATTTGAGACCATTTCTGGTGGCTCGGCTGGGAGTCACACACCCTCTGCCTGTGTGTCTCCAGGAAGGAAGGAAGGGATCCATCCTGGTGCCTCCTGGGGGTGGCGCCTGTGCTAGAGTTGGGACCCCTAAGATTGACGCACACACCCCCTTCTGAGAGGATCTCATGTTCCAAGGGGCTTTATCTCTACCGACCTATGGATGGAAGTGTGCTGGGCCGCTGTACTGAGATCAAGGGACTTCAGGGCAGATAAAGGAAAATCTATGACTACAAGGTGATGGAGTGACACAACTAGCTTTGTCTGGGTGGCATGTTGACAACTTGCTGTAAGGGGAAGTCCCTCACAAGTTGACTCCTTCCAGAGGAAAACTGTGGGGCCACCACCCAGAAGGGGAGGCTGGCAACAGAGCTCCGGGCAGGGCGGGGGGAGAGCCATCTTCGCGTCCAGATAAAGTCTCGTTCGCACACGGGGAGTCCCCAGGTCACATCTACGGGGGGCTGGCAGCACTGAGAGGATTGGACGGTCCACGTTTTACCTTTATGGCTAGTGGCTAGCAGGTGCAATGTCAGTATGCACAGCACGCAGGCTCGAATGGTTACAAATCTGCTAATCCGAGCTGTTTACAACAATTGGGTATAAAAATGCGAGTTTGGCACTGGTGGGTTTTTAAGCTCATGGGCCTGGTCTGCTGCGAAGAAGTAAAAAATACGGAGACCGTCTTTGGCTCATTTATAAACGAGGTGATAATTTCAATTGATTTTTCTTCGTGTTCACTGGTTATTTCTTTTGCCTGCTCAAATCCAGGGTTGGAGCCTTTTGTCATTGTACTCTTCGGAATTGTGCTCTTCAGCTCCACAACTTCTATTTGATTCCGTCCTATAACTTCTGTCTCCTTATTGAAACTCCCAACTTGGTGAAATAACGTTCTTCTGGTTTCCTTCAATCCTTTGAGCCTCACGGAGACACCTGTTCTGAAGCTTCTGTCCAGCACGTGCACGGTCTGTGCTTCCTCAGAGACCGCATCTGTCCAATCTTCTTTTCCCGAGGGTGGGGTATACCTTCTGATTTCTTCACGGGACTCATAATTTTTGGCCAAATACTGGATATTTTGAATATTAGAAGCGGTCCTCAGAAATCAGATTCTCCTACCGTCCCAGGGTCTGTTGTTATTACGCTTGTTCAGTGATTTTCTCAACTCTTTGTAACAGCTGTTCGGCGCGTGTGGCCCTGAAGTCTGTTCCGTCAGCTCAGGGGTCACCTCGTGACTTGAGACCGATCTCCTTCAACAACCGCAGCCAAAACACCCCGGTGCAGCGCCAGTCACGGCAGACTGACTCTGTAGGCGCTCTCCTCCAGGGCTCGGGCAGGACGTCGGCCCTGGCCCACCCTTCCCTGCACCTGCTCCAGCGCTGACGGTGGACTCGCGTGGTGCCCTCACACGTTTTCCCAGCACGTGTCCAACCGCAGGCATCAGCGTGGCCTTCAGGTGTCTCGGCGCTCGGCAGGCTTCTCTCCCGGCGTCCTCCCTCGGGGGCTCCCTGGTCCGCCTGCCTCCCGCCCCTGTGCTCAATCCCTGCAAGTGCAGCTAGTAGATTTCACTGAGATGCTCTTGACTTTGCCAGCCAGGAGGGTCCTTCAGCCCCCAGAAAGTTCTAAGGCCGTCGCAAAAGGAGAGCCCGTCCCTCCTGGAGCCCCCAGACGGGTCCGAACGCACAACTACGATTCCCTGAGAAGGACGTTTGCGTTGCCCTGGCACCAGAAGGCTGCGTCGGGAACGTGGGCCACTCACGGCTGCCACAAAGCTGGGGAGTGCGGCACAGTGGGTGGGCAAGTTAGAACATCACACTGCTGTTTTACTGAAATCAAATAGCTTTTGTTCTTCACGAAGCATCCCCCCAATTATTTGAACTATCAATAGCTCATTCTCCAACTTAATTTTGCAATTTTTGTTTTCCTAGTCCAGTTCTGTCTCCCCTGGCATTTGAAGATTTTAACTTACCTCTACTCTCTAAAAAATCTTACTAACATTAGGTAAATATGTAGAAGGAATGCTATCTGTTGTGTCCAAATTCCGAATAACCAACAATTTATCCTCAAGGATTCAGTTTCATTTTATTACTTCCTGAAGACCCTAACTAACTGCCTTGTGTTTAGAGACAACACACATCATCATGGTATAACATATTTAAATACCCCTACCTTTATTTTCTAGACACACTACAACATAAAAAGTTATGAGCGTGCATTTCTCTGGGGAAAACTTAATCTATGGCCTATAAGAAAGAATTATGGGAAATACCCTGCTGCCACGGTTTTGGATTTTTGTTTTTTGTTTTCCCAGGACAAAAATTTAGTAGAACCCTAAACCTACTCCATATTTTAGTTACCTCCATTTCCAAAACTAGAATACAAACTCCCAGAGGAACTTAACATTGTTTTCTCCTGGTATATTTTACTAACACCCAGAAGGAGAACTCAATTCAAGACTCAGAGCTTTGGCAAGGCTGTTTTCCACATTACACAAATATTCTTGTGGTTAATACCTTTCAAACACTGCTCACATGTCACTCCATAAAGCCGGTCTTAATTCTATCAGCCCAAGTTAGGTCCTGGACCCTGAGACCTTTCACAATACTTGGCTTTCATGTCTCTAGTACAGGTTTTATTTCAGTGTATCACTTCTCTGGAGAATTCTCCTTGAGTGTTCATTTATTCATCAAAACCGTGTACATGAAACATACCAGGCATTGGTCTGAGAGCTCAGGATGCAGAGATGAACACAGAATTATTTCTGACTTCAGAGTCTGGTGGGTGTTATATCCAGATCTTAGCTTGAGAAGCAGCAGTACAAGGCAGAGGTTACAGGAACATATTTAGAACCAGACATTGTCTGAAGACCACGTCTACCATTTAGGAGCTGTGGGGCTTTGAGTAAATCATTTAACCATTTACTAATTGTGGATAATATTTCATAGGCTTTTTTGAGAACAGAATGAGTTAAATCATGTAACGCATTTACAAACATGGCTGGTCTAGAAGAACTCCATGAATATATATTTTTAAAAATTGAGATGTTTCCTTGGAAAGCTTTCTTAAATGTCTCCACATTGTTCAAAATACCACGCTAATACCATGCTAAAGCAACACATTATGCTAATTATAAATTTCTATGCAACTAATCACTGTAGTATGGTATTCTGAACATACACATTTGATACATGTCACTAATTTGATCGATACCATTAATGTGTGAAGGAAGCACCCTGACTGCATTTGGCTTGATCCCCAATCTTGTGTGTTTGTCAAGTAGTCTTCAAACCCATGAGAACATCCCACCTGCTCACCGATTTCACACACAAAAAATGGGGACCTTTTGTTTGTACACTATTTAAAAAGACTACCCTACTTAAATGCACAGAATAAATTTTGCATACAAATAATGAGCTGAGCAGAGCACAGATCTCCCATAACCATGGGGTGTGGGGAGACAGGGTGGTAACAGCTTCCACCCTTTCATACAACTGCCAGAGTTACTCCGTTGTCATGGCTCATGCCAGGTAGGCTTTTATATCAAAACCATCTTTCATTAACTTCTTCATAATAAGAACATTTCCAGCTTTTCTTTCATATCAGTAAAGTCAAACTATTTTGACTGTTGATATTTTATGATTATAGGAATATACCTTATAATCTAGTATATTGTTCATAATGAATGACTTCTGTTGCAGAATGGAAAAGCATGAAATGTATTTTGCTTCCTGTGTCCTTTTTTTTATATCTTTCTAATGTTTGATTATTTTTGAGAGAGAGAGAGAGAGAGAGACAGACAGACAGACAGTGTGAGTGGAGGAGGGGCAGAATTGGAAGCAGGCTCCAGCCTCTGAGCTGGCAGCACAGAGCCTGAGGCGGGGCTCCAACCCATGCACTTTGAGATCATGACCTGAGCTGAAGTCGGACACTCAACTGACTGAGTCACCCAGGTGCCCGTGCTTCACATGTTCTTAACAGTATTTGAGGCCTACTGTGATTTCCTCATTAGAAATTCCATTTGAATTTTGTTAAACATAACAGGCAAATCTTTTTGCCTACTTACTAGGCAAATCTTTTTGCCTACTTAATAGTAGCTTGTAAGGCCAACTATAGTTACAACCATTTCTAGGGTTGGGCCTCCAATAACGATATGAGGTATTTCTTTCCCCCCCAAAAATAACAGCATCTGAAAGCTTTTACAAAATAGTCTGCCATTTTTACTTTTTGTTACTCTACAAACCACCATCTACGAAACTCAGATGAAATGTTTTTAAAACTCTCCTGTTTGGGTAAGCACTACGAAAAGCTATCAGATCTTCATGGTGCTACATTCTGTTTCCACTCTTACAAACCTTAACAAGTTTCTTAGTTGGATAGTTGGATAGATTTGACTGTGCTAAAAGTGTGTATGGAAACACACAAGAACAAGAATCCTTTGGAGTAAGGAAGCCAATTACAGTGAATCAATTCACCATTAGAAGTGCTATGAAATCAGCCTTTGGAAATGTTGAGACAAGATATGACAGAGAATTTTAAAATCTGAATGCTGACCCTCTTAGAAAAGCTATTTTTAGAGAGTAAGACACATAAACTCAACTATACCAGAACCACACACACACACACACAAACATATGCAATACACAATCATATATTAGTTCTATTTACCCATCTATGTCAAAATTCTTCCAAATTAAAAAAATAGAGAATATGACTAGTACACTGTCAATTGCGAGTTATTAATAGTAGGAATAATCAAACATGTAAGTAAGTGTTAGAAAATTATAATGGTGTTTTTAATAAACTTTTAATTTTGGAATAGATTGTATTCAGAATAAATTTACAGAAAATTGCAAAAATATAAAGATATTTCCCATATACCTAAGACCCAGTTCCCTCTCTTATCATCTTGCACCACTATGCCATTTTTGACTCAATTTATGAATATGTCATCAACTAAACTCGATACGTCATTCCGACTTCTGTAGGTTTATCTTTACTGTTCAGACTCCCATCTAGTATATCACATCATATTTATTCATCATGTCTCCTTAGGATCCTCTTGGCTATGACATTTTCTTAGATTTTGGTTTTTGATGACTTTGACAGTCTTTAGAACTACCATTCAGGTTTATCTGATTTTTCCCCCATGATTAGAATGTCTGTGGTTTTTGGTATTGAGAGGAAGATAACAGAGGTAAATAGCCATTTTGATTACTTCTTTATCAAGGCTCTATGCTTTCAAAATGACTTAATAGTGCTGTCAGATTTCTCCACTGGGAATTTACTTGTTTTCCCGTCCTTACTATTCATACTCTTTGGAAGGAAGTCACTGTATACAGCCCACATTTAAGGAATGGGAGTTATGTTCCATCTCCTCGAAGAACAAAGTTATGAATCAGTTACTTTGTTTTTTTTCTCTTGGTATGAGTACTATCTATTCTTTCCCATTCGTGTATACACATCAATTCATATCTATAGATTTTAAACTTTGAATCAGAATTCAATTCTACTTTATTTTGTTGTCCAAAGTATTTCAACTTTGGCATTAGGAGATCTTTAATTTGGCTGTTTTCCTTTCGCTTAACCTCATCTTTATTTTTCGTTTTCTTAACTAACTTCCTTTTTAGAAACTCAAGGTTCTTCAGGATTGTCTGTACATTTCCTGCCCAGTCCTAATATCAGCCATTTCTCTGAGGAGCCCTGGTTCATCCTATTGGAGACCAGTATTAAACCCAGGTTCTAGAGCTAAATGTGCTTGTTGCTACGAAGTGCCATTGCTTCTTGACCCTCTCAGTGGACAGTGCAAGGAACTGTGTGTGTGCACGCGCTAACCTACGAATATACACCCAACTATAAATATTTATGAAAGCCATCTGTATCTGTGCTAAGCTAAGCACTAGTTCATAGTGATGTATCCAACATGGATTATTCTAACCTCCTTTCCATGCTTATCTCTAACTTCCTACCCTAAAAGTGAGGTACCTGGCTCCTGCTATCCGCCATCCTTTTTTAATTGTTAAATTCCAGTTCACGTGTATAGTAGTTTCAGAATTGTTAACTAGTACCTCCCTGGGAAAGAACTTTATCAAGTTGCGTACGCTGTTTATGTAACAATTCCTTTTGGTTTTGGTCTTACAGACTCCACTCATTCCAAGTTACTTAGGCCAGCCCCATCCTTCCTCCACCTACAGTTTCTTTGTTTCATACTTTTTAGTAAATTCATTGTGTAACATTCTTATTCCATTTTAGGATTAAGCTAGTTCCCAAAGGATTATTTTCAAATTTAAACTCATTTAAGATTCACCATTTTTGCTGTAAAATTGTAAGGGATTTGACAAATGCATAGGGGCAGGTAACCACCATTAAAGAGTCATTTAGAACGTTTCACTTATTCAATCTTCTCCTTTCACAGATGCCGGGAATCTACTCATCTATTTAGCATTTCTATAGTTTTGCATCTTCTCCAAAATCATACATAAAGAGATAATACAGTAATGGTCATTTTCAGACTGGCTTCTTCTACTGACAAATATGCATGTAACCTTCATCCATGTCTTCATGTGGCTTCATACTTCATTGTTTTTTCATCACTGGATACTATTCCATTTCACGGTTGTACGTTTTGGTTATATATTCACCCACTGAAGGACGTGTCGGCTCCTTCCAGTTTGGGGCCATCATGATAAAGTTGCTATAAATATTGGTGTGCTGTTATGGTGTGGGTATAAGTTTTCAGTCCAGATGGATAAATATCTAGAAATACAATTATTATGAGACGAGACCATGTTTGCATTGTAAGAAACCTGCCAGACTGTCTTCTAAGGTATCTGTGTCACATTCCTTCCCACCACAGGTCCTCGTGGTTCCTCAGGCTGGTCAGCAGAATGTTTTGTGAATTTTTCTAAATTTTAGCATCATCTTAATGTGCAGTAGTAAGTGGTAACTCACTTAATTTGCTTTTCCCTAAAAGTGAGTGGTGTTGAGGATGTTTCTGTATATTAATTTGCTATCTAAGTTCTGTATTGGTATCTCTCCTCAGAACTCTACTCATTTTTACTTTTTTTTAAATTTTCTTCTTTTTAGGTGTTATGAGTCTTTACCATATTTTCCATACAAATCCTTTCTTCTGGTATCTGTTATGCAAAGATCTCCTTGTCTGCAGAAGCCTTTCCATTCTTTTAGCAGAATCTTCTGCAGAGTAACATTATAACTTTGATGAAACTCGCCATTATCGATGTTTCTCTTTCATGGATCATGCTTTTGGTGTTGTATACAAAACTTACCTCTATGCCCAAGTTCAAGTAGGTATTTTCTTATTCCAGAATTTTTTAAGTTTGCATTTTGCTTTTAAATTTATGTAAGTTCTAGCGTGTGGTGGGTTTTCTGTTCATTTCTCCACGCAGGGGAACAGTCGCTGCAGCTGTTACTGAAAAGAATCCCTCCCCCCACCCCCCCCCCCACCCCCCGCACCGCTGTGCTCCGAAGGCCAAGCTTGGGTGACTATATTTGAATGGGTCTATTTTCAGGCCCTCAATTCTGTCCCATTTACCTATGGGTCTGTTCTGTCGCCAATGTCGTTCTCTAATCGCGATGGCCCTTTGGGTTAATTTTTGGAATGAGCGGAAGGGGGTGAGGAATCTTCGACTTTTTCTCCCTAAGCGTGCAAGCTATTCTAACGTTGGAAACGGTTTTAAAAATCTACAACTTACCGGGATTCTGATTCAGATGGCATTGAATCTACTGACACATTTGGGGAGATGTGTCATGTTAACAATACTGTATTTGCCTATCATGAACATGATTTGTGAAAACTCTCTCTGAGGGGCACCTGGGTGGCTTGGCCAGTTAAGTGACGCTTGATTTCGGCTCAGGTCATCGAGGTCACAGCCTGCTAGGGATTCTCAGCCTCCCTCTCCGCCCCTCCCCCGCCCGTGCTGTTTCTCTCTCAAAATAAATAGATAAAAAAAATTTTTTTTAACACTCTCTTTTATATCCTTTCATGGTGTTTCCGTTTTAGGCATGCAAATTTGTATTCATTTTGTTATATTTGAGATCTAAGCATTTCACTTATTTGTGCCGTAGAGTCTGAATACACAATTGTCAGCAAATTTAAAATTCCTTGACAAAATAAAAGACGTTGCACCCGCCTGAGGAAAATTTTCTCCACGACCCACAAGAACCCGGAGGGCAAAACGACCAAAACTGCGTCATTACTGGGCACGCGGTCACCACACTGGGGGGAACCCAGAGCCTCCTTCCGTCTCTTCCAACAGGAGCTGACTTACTCCCTTGTTACGTAGCTGATAACCTCATGTACTTAATAATCCAAAGGCAGGCCCTGCTTACACTGGAGGCCAATCAAGATGAATGTCATCATGGCTCCCTTCTTTAACAAGGGCTCTTCCATCCAATTAAGCAAATCATTTAGATACGGCCTTTATCTCAGCACAGATTTAAGCCATTATTTACACTGAAAACCGTGGTATCAGGTTTAAGGCACCTACTTTGTAAACTCCCCGTATCTTTCCCCTGTGCTTTAATGTGTAGGACACACGAGGGGTTAAAACGTTTACACCTTGCACCAAGCACCTCGGGCGCTCACCCCCAGCGAAGGCGGCAGGGTCCTCGTCCCGCCTGGGGGGTCCCGGGGCTGCGCACCCTCTCCCCACCGTGCATGTGTGCACCCCGGAGCCGCACCAGGGCCCCTACTTCCCCCGAAACAATCCCGAATCCCTGCACCTGCCCACAGCATGCTGTGACTTCCACCCAAAGGCCCTGGATGAACGGGCACGCCCGGAAAATACGTCCTGGGAAAAGCCTCCACGCCGGACGGTGCGGATAAACAACGAGCTTCTCTCTCGCTATTTAAGAGAAACATCCCGCAACAGCCCCCTCCCACCAGTGCGGCCGCACAGAGACGTCACTCACGGCAGATACCGTCCCTCGTAGTCCTTGGTGTCGCCTAGTCCATAGCCCCCGGGAGGGAACGCGTCCCCGGGCTAGCGTCTAGGGCAGGGGCGCGATGCGCAGATGCGCATGCGTTCCACGCGAGCCAGAGGCAGCGGGTCGGCGCGCCCCCTGCCGGCCTTCAGGGCGCAGCGCAGGAAGCTCTGCGCTCATGGGATGGACAACAGCACCCCTGGTGATCGTTGGTTATTGGTTACCTAAACGCAATCGGCTATTCCCTGTCACTTATGCAGGTGTTCACACTAGAGCCCAGATGCTGAAGAATAAACCGGCACTGCTTTCCCAGTAGAGAAGCTGCCTTATCACAGCATACACACCTGACTCGCATCAATGCTACATTGCGGCGCCACAGGGGTCAGAAGCTGCCTTTTTTGTGTGTCCAGAAGCAACTTTGACGAAGTAGAATGGAGTGATTCATTGGCTTGACTTCTATTATTGTTGCACTTGTGGCATATTTATGTTATTATTATACACTATATATTACATCTGATTTTTTTCATGTCCTCCTATGCCACAAATTGAATAAACTGCTATGGACTGTATTACTGAGAATGTCTACAATTTATGATAAACCCTCTTCCTCTCCTGCTTGTCCTGATTTTTATTCCACCACCATTAGCCCCTAAATCATAAAAGATTCGAGGGAGCTCCAAAGCGTCACACACATTCTCTGCCTGTCCTCACTCAAGTTCCCCTCCCCACAACGCGCTGTCTCCTTCACTGAGTCCCTGGGCCGGGCCTGCGGCTCCCCTGTGCTCTGAGGGGTCCTAGTTGCCCCCAGGACCTCAGGTTGACAGCCTCAGCCCCTGACAGCCAAACTCTCAGCTCCCTGGAGCCCAAACGCAAGGGTTTTGGCGCCACCTGCTGGCCATCGCGTATGCAACAGGTGCGGATGCTAGTGTGGTCTTCCTAATATGGAAAATAATCACGGTATTAGTAAAGCCTGTTAAAAACCCAAAACAAATGGGCAACAGCCTTGAAAAGTCCATAAGCAGACAACACCACGTTAGTGAAGCATGCTGAACTTAATTTATCTAATTTTTAATTTCAATTTGGCCTGGTTGTATCTTGTTTCTGACTATGGAAATCATAAGCAAGACCTAAACCATTCCCACAAGTTCATTTGTGGTAACGAGCAACCAGTTCCCATTATTTTTAAAAATGTAGTAGCACAACGTATCGCTATGAATCATAAACAGCCAGTGTCTCCCCACTACACAGTGTGCTTTATAACAACATATCCCTGTACCTCCTCCTAGGTTGCATGTAGCACTCTTGGATCACAGAGTGAATATTTAGTGTGTGCGCAGCAAATTTGCTTATTGCAACTCAAGGATTCATTGATTCTAGTTCTATTATTACTTCGTTATTCATATATCTATGCATTACTTTATATGTTATATTAAAGGTATACGACCTAAGTCCTTTCTATCACTCTGTCTCCTGTTATGATGCACTCATATCGGCAATAATTTTTACAGAATCTCTGTAACTCAATCCAGATACTTTCTCCCTCTCCTCTCTGTCCTTGTATTTATTCCTCTACGCCTAGCCCATGAAACACTACTCCCCTCCAAAGCACCATGCTCATCATCCTGTCACTTTCTTCACATAACCCCCCCTCCCCAGAATGTGGTGACTCCTTCAGCGAGTCCCTGGGAGGGGCCAGCATGTCGCCTGGACTCTGTAGGGTCCTGGGTCCCCTCAGATCCCCAGGCACTCTGAAATCCACAATCTGGAGCCAAAGGGAAAGATCTTAGCGCCACCTGCTGGCTGTGGGGGGTGCATCAGGCGTTAATGCATCCATTTCTCCCAACAGTGATAATAATGACGGTAGGAGTAACATCTGTTACAACGTCAAAAGCAAACGGACACCACCGTTGAATGTTCCCAAGCAACAGCACCAGTTTAGTCAAATTAGCAAAGCTTATTTGCCATATTTTCCAATACCAACTGACCCTGGGTCTTGGCTTTTTCTGCTTCTGGAAATAGTGAAGAAATCTTAGTGTTTCTCAAGGTCCAAAGGAGGGATCCAGTAACTAATTCCATATCGCTGAAGAATGTTCTTATAACCAGTCACTAAAATGGTCATCCTTCTCCCTGAATATAAGATGGTTTATAACAATATATCCTTGTACCCATCCCATGTTTGGAGTACTCTGGGGTCAGAAAGATTTGGGGGGTGGGGGGGGGGGGTGGGGACATAAATTTTCACCAGGTTCTTTTTCAACGATTTATCAGTGGTACTTCTGTATGGCTTAACTTTTCACATATAGATTATTTTTACTGTATACTCTATTAAAGTTACATAACATGGGTTCTTTTTATTACTCACTCCTTTGTCATCTGCTCAGATGCATTGGTATGTGCCCTTATTTTTATAGAGTGTTTGCAGCTTATGATGAATCCTTTTCCCCCTCCTCGTCTTGGTTTTCATTCCTTCACCACTGGTCCATGAGCCCATGGGAACTGCTATTTGATTCCTAAGAATCATGCTTCTTCTGTGCCTTTCCTCATGCAACCTCTTCTCTCCAACGTGGTGTCTCCTTCACTGAGTCTCGGTGGGGTGGGGGGAGGGGAAGGCAGCGGCTCCCCTGTGGTCTGAGGAGTCCTAGATCCCCCCAAGGCCTCAGGTTGACAGCCTCAGCCCCTGACAGCCAAACTATCAGCTCCCTGGAGCCCAAACGCAAGGGTTTTGGCGTCACCTGCTGGCCATCGCGTATGCAACAGGTGCGGATGCTAGTGTGGTCTTCCTAAAACTGAAAATAATCACGGTATTAGCAAAGCCTGTTAAAAATCCAAAACAAATGGGCAACAGCCTTGAAAAGTCCATGAGCAGACGACACCACGTTAGCGAAGCATGCTGAACTTACTTTACCTGATTTTTAATTTGGTCTGGTTATATCTTGTTTTTGCCTATGGAAATCACAAGCAAGATCTAAACTATTTCCTCAAGTTGATATGTGGTAACGAGCAACCAATTCCCATTATTTTAAAAAATGTAGTAGCACAATGTATCGCTGTGAACCATAAACAGCCAGTGTCTCCCCACTACATAGTGTGCTTTATAGCAACATCCCCTGTGCCTCCTCCTAGGTTGCATGCATGTAGTGCTCTTGGATCACAGAGTGAATATTTAGTGTGTGCGCAGAAAACTTGCTTATTACAACTCAAGGATTCATTGACTCTAGTTCTATTATTACTTCATTATGCATATATCTATGCATTATTTTATATATTATTATATTAAAGTCACATGACATAAGACCTTTTTATCACTCTCTCCTTTGTCTCCTGATAGGATGCACTGACATTGGCGATAATTTTTACAGAATGTTTGTAATTAAATCCAGATCTTCTCTCCCTCTCCTCTCTGTCCTTGTATTTTCCCCTCTCCCCCTAGCCAATGAGCCCATGAAACGCTATTCCCCTCCAAAGCACCATGCTCATCATCCTGTCACTTTCTTCACTCAACACCCCCTCCCCAGAATGTGGTGACTCCTTCAGTGAGTCCCTGGGAGGGGCCAACATGTCCCCTGGGCTCTATAGGGTCCTGGTTCCCCACAGATCCCCAGGCACTCTGAAATCAGCAATCCGGAGCCAAAACGGAGGGTCTTGGGGCCACCTGCTGGCCCTGGTGGGTGCATCAGGTGTGAATGCATCCATTTCTCCCAACAGTGATAACAACCACGGTAGGAGTAATGTCTGTTACAGTCAAAAGCAACCGAAGACTAGTGTTGAAAGTTCCCGAGCAACAGCACCAGTTTAGTCAAATAAGCAAAGCTCATTTGCCATATTTTCCAATACCAACCGACCCTGGGTCTTGGCTTTTTCTGCTTCTGGAAATTGTAATGAAAACATAGTGTTTCTCAAGGTTCAAATGAAGGATCGAGTAACCAGTTCCACATCGCTGAACATTCTTATAACCAGTCACTGTGCAGAAGAAACAGTCATTCTTCTCCCTGAATATAAGCTGGTTTGTGACAATATATCCCTGAACCCATCCCATGTTTGGAGTACTTCAGGCTCAGAAAGTTTTTGCGTGTGTCCTGAATTTTCACCAAGTACTATTCAACAGTTTATTGGTGGTACTGAAGTATTGCTTAACTTTTCACATATATATAATTTTTACTGTATACTCTATTAAAGCTACATAACATGGGTTCTTTTTATTACTCCTTTGTCACCTGCTCAGATGCATTGTTATGTGCCCTTATTTTTATAGAGTCTTTGCAGCTTATGATAAATCCTTTTTTCACCTCCTCCTTGTCTTGGTTTTTATTCCTACACGACTGGTTGAGCTCATGGGAAATGCTATTTGATTCCTAAGAATCATGCATCTTCTGAGCCTTTCCTCACACAACCTCTTCTCCCCAATGTAGTGCCTCCTTCACGGAGTCCTTGAGAGAGGCCAGGGGGTCTGACAGCGGCTGTGATCAGCTTCCTGGAACCAAAACCCCGGGACAGGTACTTAGCGCCACCTGGTGTCCGTGGGAGATGTAGCCGGTCATCCTTTTCATATGATAATAATGACAGTAGTATTAAAGTCTGTTAAAATCTAAAAGAAATGGAGCCCAGCTTTGAAAATTCTCTGAGCAGGGAAAACAAATTTAGCAAAACAAGCACATCTCAAATTTGGTTATTTTCTGAGACTCACTGGTTCTGTGTCATATTTTGCGTGTCCTCTGTAAATCACAAGCAAAACTTGAACTGGTTCCCAAGGTTAACTGGCTTCCAAATAGCCAGGAAGCAATTCTTTATGATTAGAGAGTTATAATATTATTACCAATCACTGTGAAGAATAAATTTTCACTGCTTTCCTGGTATACAAGCTACTTTTTTTCTTTCTTACAAGCTACTTTATAACAATACAGTCCTGAGCCTCATCCTATATGTGGTGTGAGTCTTCCTGGGTCGTAAGTCATGCACTGTTTTTAGTGTGTGCACAATAAACTTTTACTAAGTACTATTCAGTTATTCATTGCATTTACTTCTGTTACTGATACACTTGACATATACACATATTATTTAATATACTAGTATATTAAAGGTATATAACATGGTTTTTTTAATAACTCTAATTTGTCACCTAAGATGCATTTTATTTTTATAGAATCTATTTTATAGAATTTATTTTATTTTTATAGAATCTCTGCAATTTAATAAACATAAATCCACCACCCCTCCTCTAGCCCATGAACCTATGGGAAATTGTATTCCACTCCAAAGAATCATGCTCTTTCTGTGCTTTTTTTTTACTCAGTCTCCCCTCCCAGAATGTGGTGACTCCTTCACTGAGTCCGTGTGAGGGGCCAGCAGCCCCTGTTTTATCGTGGGGTCCTAGCTCCTCCCAGGCCCTCAGGGACCAGTGTCTGATGGCAGTTCTGATTCCTCTGCGTTTTGGAGAGGAAACGACGGGGTTATAGCACCACCTAGTGGACATTGGGGGAGGCGAGCAGCGGATGTGAAGGCTTCTTTGTTCACTTACTTGTTCATTCTTTTGTTTATTATAATAATGATGACACTATTAAAGCCTGTTAAGGTCAAGACAAATGGAGGCAGCGTAAAAAATTCCCTAAGCCGAGAAATTCATTTAGTGGGATAAGCAAACCATCATTTAGCTTAGTTTGTAAGACAGATTCGGACTGAGTCATTTTCTTTTTCATGTCTCTGGAAATCAAAAAGCAAAACTAAAACGGTTTCCCAAAGTTGATATGAGATAACCGGAAAGAAATTCCCTACCATTAAAAAAAATTTTAATAGTATACCTAGTCACTGTGAAGAATGAGCAGTCACTCTCTTCTCATTATATAACCTGGTCTGTAACAATCTATTCCCAAGCCTCATTCCCTATTTGGTTTCTATGCTCTTGGGTCCCAAACTGTCTTTTTGGCGTCTGCACAATGAACTTTGTCAAATTACTACACTGATTCGTTGACTTTCCTTTTCTTTGTCTTATTTATTGCTGAACTTTTGATAAAGTAATAAAATGTAATAGAATTATATGGAAGGTACATAATATGGCTTCTTATCACTATCTTTTGTCACCTAAGATGCATAGTTACAGGCTGTTCTTTTAATAGAATCTTTACAATTTATGATAAATCCTTTCCCCTCTCCTTGTCCTGATCTGCATTCCCCCACTCCTAGCTCACGGGCCCATCAGAAATGCTTTTCCACTTCAAAACATCATGCTCCTTCTGTGTCTTTCCTCACGCGACCTCCCTTCACCAGAATGTGGTGCGTCCTTCAATGAGACCCTGGGCGGGGCCAACGGTTCCCCTGTGCTCTGAGGGGTCCTAGTTCCTCCCAGAGCCTCAGGTCTCTGATCAGAAACTTGGAGCCCAAACCACAGGGTCTTAGCGCCACCTGGTGGCCATGGGGGATGCATCAAGTGGGGATGCTTGTGTCCACGTTCCTCTTGGTTAAAGAAATGGGGGCGAGAGAGAAGGGAGGGCACAGCAGAGACCTAAATGAAGTGTGGAGACTAGAAGCAGAGCGGGGAGACCACAGGAACCTTCCCGCGGCCGTGTGTGGGGTCTCCAGTTACTGAGAGATTACTGAAAGAACTCGGAAACGTTCCTTATTTCAGGAAACCTAAACAAAACCAACAAAACAGAAAATACTAACCTTTTCCACATCAAAAACCTTCTACAAATTACTAAAATAACTCGATAATAAATTTTTTCAAATCACCTAAAACGGCCTTTACCAGAGTGCACTTTTATCCAACATTAACACTCACCGCTCTCAAGGAGAGGAGGAGGCAGCCAGAACAAGCCCTTGGCCCACCAAGCGGAGGAAAATTGGGTCTGAGTCTTCTTCATTGCTGGGCCATTTGTTAAAATAGATGTGAATTTGGAGACACCGTGGCCAGTTCTGTGGGTCTTCCTGTGCCTTGACAATCTTTGCTGTCATCATGGTGCACGTCTGGCTAGATCTGGTTTATATCCAGACACTATAACCTTCTCTCCAACGTCACGTCACTATTGAATTCCTTAAAGCATTTTGAAAGCCTGCTTTCCACTTTTTCAGAAATTGTTATTGGAACTGAAACACTTGATATATTTTCACAAACTGAATCCACTGCACTGGCAGCCAGACTAAGTGGGAGTCATGACCAGTACCTGCCACTCAACCCCTGCGCACGTGGTCAGTCTTCATCATCCCAAAGGTAGCCTTTCCCACCACTTCTGACGGCATGGATTCATTTTTGTCCTTAAAAGCTTGAACTTACAGATCATGTGTCCTTTTGTGTCTGGCTAAGTCTGTTAAATTTGTTCTAATCATTGGCCGATTTGTAGGTCACTAATTCACATTGCTGATTATTCTGTTTAATGGCTATTCAATATTTACTTACCTATTCTGTGTTAACGGGCATGATGTGAATATTGTAGGGGTTAACTAATGAAGGTGCTGCTGTGAGCATTCTTGTCCGTGACTTTTGGAGACCATATATGGAAGACTTTTTGTTGCAGCTGAACCACGAATAGATACGTTAAATCGTAGGACGCGCTTATGTGGATCTTTAAACTTCCAAACCACTTGCCTAGATTGTCCCAAGGCACACATCCTGGGTCATTAGAGAGCTCCAACACTTAAGCCAAACAAAATTGACCGAATTTTCTGTTTTCTGTCGCTTGAGTTAGCAGAATACACACCCTTCCCAGCTGTCTGGAGACAGACATAAACCATGACGTTGGAGCTGGGCTGTGAGTCGGGGCTGCAGTAGCGGGGTTTCTGACCTTGACCGTGGAAAGGGGAGCTCACACTTTCTCAGATTGCCCCACACCTTTGTCACAAACAATAGACATCCTGTGTCCATTTGTCCTTCAACTTGTAGGTCAGTCTTTTCTTTTTTTCTTTAAAGAATTGTGGTAAAATACGTATAAAGATTTACCATTTTAATGATTTTTGAGTATATAATTCAGTGGCATTAAGTACATTCACATTGTTGGACAACCATCACCACTATCCAAAATTCAGAATGTTTTCAGCATCCGAAACTCCCCGATAACTCCTTCCCCAGCCCCCAGTTACTTCTACTTTCTGTCTCTTTGGATTTGATCACTACATGTACCTCATGTAAGTGGAATCCCACGGTATTTGTCCTTCTGGGTTGGCTGAAATCACTTGGCACAGTGATTTCAAGGTCTATCCCTGTTGTAATTTAATCTATGTCAGAATTGCATTTTTTTCAGGCTGCACCTCTATACCATGTTTTGTCTATCCATTCATCTGTTGATGGACATTTGGGGTTGTTTCTATCTTTTGATTGCAAATGATGCTGAGTATCTCACCCCCCCCCCCCCCCCCCCCCGCTTTCAACGATTTGGGCTATATACCTAGTAGAGGGTTTGCTGGCTTGTATGGTTAATTCTGTGTTTAACCTTTTGAGGACCTGCTGAGCTGTTTTCCACTGTGGAAATTTTATACCATTTACACCCCTATGGGCAATGCACAGGGATTGTGGCTTCTTCATATCCTTGATAACATTATTACTTTGTAAACAGCCATCCTAACAGGGGTCACGTGACATCTCATGGTCATTTCCATTTCATCAGTCCTGCCTGCCTAGTGATGTTGAACATTTTTCACAGGCTTATTGGCCAACTGAAGGTCTTCTTTGGAGAAATGTCTATTCAATCCTTTGCCCAATGACTAGTGGGGGTCATTTGTTTCCGTCTGTTACTTTTTAAATTTGAGAAATAATCCACGGTGACTTTCACGCAGGATTTTAAACGGTACGTATCTACGGCATCCTTCCCCGTGTCCAGCCCTCACAAGGCCTCTGGGGTGAAGCCCTTGCTCCGGAAGCCGCGCTCAGGCTGCAGCACTTCCCTCCTCCCGCAGACACCAGGCCTGCGTCCGCGCTCCCCTTGCCCAGATGTCCTTCCCTTCTCGTCCTTCTCCTTGCTCATCTTCACCCAAGTAATTCTAGTCATGCTTTAAGATTCAGCTCAGGGCCATTTCTCCAATCCTCCTCCCAAGCAGGCCAGGCTGACCCTGGTGGCGCTCCCGCATTTACCCCACTTGGCCGAGGTCTCTGCATCTGCCCCTTGAGACAGAGCTCCCGGGGTCTGTCTCCCTCCCCGGACACCATCTGTCATGGAAAGGGTGCACCTTTGTCATCCGCCTGCGGCAACACCTGGCACGGAAGAAGAGCTCAGTGTTTGCCTAACAGAACTCGACTCTTGATTCATAGAAACTGCTACCAGAAAGGCTATTTTGTCAGGAACGCATGGCAGTACCTGTTTCGCTGCGCCCTCGCCTGCGCTGGGAATTACAGTATTTGCGGCCAGGCCTGGGGGCGGGGCTCGGGGCAGCAGAGCCCAGGGAGCGATGGCCCAAGTGGGACTTGGGAACCAGGGCTGGGTCGCAGGACAGAGGAGGATGCTTTGGTGCTGGGGGGACAAAGCTGCGCCCCGGCTGAGGGTGGAACTCAGAGCAGGCGCAGCTCCGGGCCCCGTACGTGGTGAGGCACTGTGGCGACCCAAGCGTCCCCGTCCTGGGGGACGGAGCACAGCAATGACCAGAGCCCCCGGGGGCAGGTCTGTGCAGCGACCACTCTGTCAGCTGGCTCAGCTTTGCTGCAGACTGTGGGAGACCTCGACAGCAAAGGCTAATAATGCTCCCCGAGGTGAGGTTGTCCTCCTTTCCCTTTCCAGTGGGCTGAGGCTCATCTGACGGACCGGACCCCGAGCTGCTCTGGACCGGGGACGGGGCTACACTGGTAAAATGCTTCCCGGATCTTCTTATGGCCGTCCTTGGGTTTTGAACTCTGCAACGTTGTTGCTGCTGCTCTGTCATAATCCAAAGCTTTCCCAGAGCTATTTTTGCCAGTTTGTAGTTGTTTATTGTTTTTGTGGGAGAGATGAGCATTGGGCCCTCCTACCCCTCCACCTTGCAGATGTCACCCCTCAGGTTTTCCTTTCTAGAGTTATTTTTTCTCACACTCAGAGATGGGCATGCTCATGTAAGAAGTTAAATCTAGTCTTCTCATCTCCAAAAGGAAAACAGAATTTCAAAGAAAACAGTTCCCCAATCTTGCCATCTATAATGTTACAATGATTTTCAGAGGCAGCTGAAATTTTCAGGGCCCATCACGATGAACTTGTGTCTTGGGTTCAGTGCGTGTTACCGGGGGACTGTCCACAGGAAGGGAAAACCACCCTTGGAGCTGTCGCCACTTTAAACATCTCTGTAAAATGTGCTTAGTTTACCAAGAAAAGGTCCAAGCCGACCGACCAGCTTCAGAGCCGTGGCCACCTTGGGAGCCCCGACCGCCTGAGAGGTGCCTGTCTCCTCTCCCAGAGGTCAGCCCCTCTTCCATCAGCACTGTAGCTAAGGCCTTGGGGGAACAGGCGGTAGGACACCCTTGAAGACACGAGCTCATCTGTCACAGGTTAGGAATATTAACTGAACAGATCATCTGCACTCTTGTATGCTCATTACTGTGCATCTGTGACCATCCCTGTCACCTCGCTCCGGGTCCTCAGATGACCCACGGGAACCAAGTTTCTTTACCCCACTGGTGTCTCGTGACACTATAGTTGCACACGGACCAAACCTCCCAAATAAGAAAACAGGTGCTCAAATCCTTTGAGGACTTCCTCTGCAGGACAAGTGTAAGACCTGGAGACTCTGAAGCACAGAAGATGTTGAATGTGGAACCATCTCCAGAACTGGTTCCGGAGTTCCCAGCTCCAAGAGAAAGCCATTTGAGGACATGAGTTTCCCTTACCCACTGCTCACTGACCCTCCCTGTCACCATACCCAGCCCAGTCCTAGTTCTCTGAGTACATCAGCCTGAACTACGGCAAGGAGAATGATCACCAAGTTTCTAGTCTTTTCCGCGGAGGAAAGCAATCTCTGGGTGATCACTGTGCTGAACTGATTAATATCACTACATTTAAAATGCAAAGGTAGGGGCGCCTGGGTGGCGCAGTCGGTTAAGCGTCCGACTTCAGCCAGGTCACGATCTCGCGGTCCGTGAGTTCGAGCCCCGCGTCAGGCTCTGGGCTGATGGCTCAGAGCCTGGAGCCTGTTTCCGATTCTGTGTCTCCCTCTCTCTCTGCCCCTCCCCCATTCATGCTCTGTCTCTCTCTGTCCCAAAAATAAATAAACATTGAAAAAAAAATTTTTTTTTTAAATAAATAAATAAATAAATAAATAAATAAAATGCAAAGGTAGCTCTAACTCAGTTTATTAGTTCCTAAAGCCAAACTGTGCAGCTCTTCTTTGGGGAAAACTGCAGCCCAGAGAAAGGTCACCAACTGTTGACTCATGACCACATATAGACGGAAGAGTTCTGAAAACTCTGGATTAAACGAAAAGAACTGTAGTTGATCTGTACCAATCTGCACTGCATTTAGTGAAAATTTAGGGATTTTCACATTTTAAAAATTATTTTAATTAAAACATTAGAAATCAAATTATCAAATTATGACTGAGGTGAAAAAGTTACATTTCTTCCTGCAGCACCCAGGCAGTGAGAACCCTTAGATTTCAGAACAGCGGGATTCAATGATAGGCTGACCGCAATCATGTCTGAAATTCAAAAGAGAAACCAATGAGAAGACTTTGATAGAAGTAACTGTGATACAACATCCAATATTAAAATGGAAAAGCTACTTTAAATAATAAAATAATAACTGCAACATTAATGATAAATTAATGAAAACATTATGTTTAAATTATAATGAAATAGTCTAAGGGTATAAGTATCAATATCAATAGAATTATTTATATAATCTGTGCTTAGACTACTAATACTGAATTATGCAGTAATTCCTGAAAGTAATTATACCTTATTAATACCAAATTATGAAGTACTACTAATATATTCTACATTACTAACTTATTAGTCTGATATAATACTTAATGTCAATAAAATTTTAACGGAATGTTTTCTAAGTTTCCCAGAAATATTTATATAGAAGTTGTGTGAGGTATTGTTTGGCCAACAAAGAAAACAATGTTTAAAGTGTTGGCATTTTCCAGTTAATGATTTTTTTTTTAAGTATTTGTTTAGAGAAGTTTTAGGTTTACCACAAAACTGAGAGAAAGGTACAGATATTTTTCATCTATTGCCTGACTCTATACATGCACAGCACCCGCCCCCCCCCCCCCCCCCCTTATCAACACCATTTGCCAGAGGGGTATGTCTTTTGTTTTTTACCAAGGATAGCCCTACAGTGACACATCATCACCCAGAGTCCACAGTTTACCTCACGGTCACTCTTGGTTGTACATTCTATGGGTTTGGACAAGTGTATAATGACATAGATCCATCATACAACATCATTCAGAATATTTTCACTGCCCTAAAAATCCTCTGTGCTGATCAAATTTTTAAAAATTGTGTATTTTCAAAAAAAAAAAAAAAAGGAATACCAGGAAGTTATATTTTAATGTCCTTTCATTTTCCACATAATAAAATCATTATTATTCACTTTACATTAATGAAGAATCCCTAATATTGATTCATGTTCTCACATGAAGTGTTAAGTGGTTTGCACTATGGCATACTGTAAATATATCATTTTCTGCTAAAGAGCAGTTTATTTGAATATTCAAGTAACTACCCACTAAACTATTTTAATCGAAAACATTCAGCCTATGCCAAAAAATATTTGCTGTGTTTATACTAATTTCATATTTCATAATTGCTTGCATCTCAATGTAATTTATACAATTATGCCATTTTAATTGTTTTAGAAAAGTTTCCTCTGAACATTCACAGTTCTGCAGTGTGTGAGTGAGCCCAGCATGAAATGTGGCTAGATGACAGACCCTAAGATAGAGCTTAAAACAGAATTATTTCACTCTCTGCATGACTGGAACACAAGAATCTCCATATTTCATATGAACCAGCAATATACATCACGCATAAGTTAAGAGACTCGTCTATATTTTTACATTACCCTAGTTCTCTAAAAACCAAGATGTAATAGATTTCCAACATCAAGTTTTAATATGTTTTTAAAATATGGTAATTCCTATACAATAGTGGCAATAACAAAATACCATTGTGTTCCTGTATTATGCTAGAGTGATCATTCAACAGGATTTAGTACTTACTCATATCTTCCCCTTGTTATTCTCCTGAATCAAATTAAAAAGCCAGAGGAGTCTGGGAAATAGAAAGGAGGTCTGTCTAGAGGAGAAAATTGCCACTGAGCCCCAAAATGCAGGAGAAAAACTAGTTTCGTGGAGATAAATGTAAATCCTAGAGACTTTTCTGTAGGAGACTCAGCCCAGCAAGCTCAGAGGAGAGTGACTCCCAAGTCAACCTAGCATCCCAGGTACGTGACGTGGACATGCCCACGAGCACAGCGGCTCCTCTGCCCTCTCCAGTCAGGGCCGACATGCAGTGTCCTTTCATTCTGTTACATCATGTATAGTTTACCCATCAATTTTCAGAGTAAAAGCCAAGGTTTTTAGTTTTTATTTTGACTACTTTTCACTGTCATGAATGTTCCATACAAAATGATTTTCATGGAAGAAATCTTTATCAATTCACTTACTATTTGGAATATTCTCAAATGTGACATGGGGGGGGGCACTGTGACACACTGAGTGTGGCTCACTGCTCAGCCTTTCTACTTCCCACCCTCTCCAAGCTGGCATCTGGCAGTGACAAAGTCGTAACACCAGCCTTAAATCCCACAGCACCGGCATTTCAGGCAGTTGTTCGGGACTGAGCTGGTGCACAGAGCTGGCAGAGCAGAGCTGGAAGGCAGGAGCAAACATGTGCTCTTTTTTAAAACAATTTTTAATGTTTTTATTTATTTTTGAGAGAAAGAGAGACAGAGCACGAGTGGGGGAGGGGCAGAGAGAGGACACACAGAACCCGAAGCAGGCTCCAGGCTCTGAGCTGTCAGCACACAGCCGGACGCAGGGCTAGAACTAACGCACCAGGAGATGATGACCTGAGCCGCAGTCGGACGTTTAACAGGCTGAGCCCCCCAGGCACCTCTCAAACATGTGTTCTTGACGCAAGGGAAGTTGAGGGCCACCAGGGAGGGATCATCCCTAAGGAGAACAGACCACGGCTCACTGGCTGCCTGGACACTGGCTCATCCCTTTGCTGAAGGTCACTGTTACCCCAAGGCCAGCTCCCCTACCCTTCAGTCAAGCTTACATGGCTCCATCATCTTCTGTCAGGTTTTATTCCACTTGTTTTTACCAGAGACCTAGAGTCCAGAACGAATAGCCTGAATGTTCCAGCTCACCTCTGCCCCTGCTTCTCTCTAAATTGTGCGAGCAGGAAGCAAACCATGCCATCCCCAGACTGGTCTGGACCCTCAGCCAGGTCGTGGTGTGCTCCTGGTGAACATAACCAATTGCGCAGAACAGCAACATCATTTCAGGCCGTTGTGTGACAAACCTTGATGACAGATCAAGAGGAAGACAATTCCACCCAGCTGTCATGTCCAGACACAAACTAGAGACATCATCCAAGCCACAAAATACCAACTCCTTCCCTCTCTCAGCCTATATAAGTGATCGCTGCTTCTTTACAAGATACAGCTGTAGTCTTATTCTATTCATACCTCCAGAGAGAGAAGGTTTCATAAGACACCAGTTAAACAATTATCCCTGCTGACAGAAAATATCTAGATCTTCTTCTAACTTTTAACTGCCCCCTGAAATCAACTAACACAAGTGAAAATCAGCTCGTTCTAAGACCTTCTTATTGAGAATTTCCAAAGTTCCATTTTGAAACTTGTCTCTAAATGAAAGGAGTAACAAATCCAATTTTTGTTCAATCGCAGGCACGTTTCGGGCAGTCTTTAGCTGGAGGTCACTGACAGCTGTGTATAAAGTATGAACATCTGCATGTGCGTAAAGGCATACACACTTTATTTTACAAACCCGGATCTGTGTTCTCAATGTTTAAACACACTACCACAATGCACGGTCAGTAAGCTGAGCGGAATGCCCCCCATGAGGACTGGCACAAAGACTGCCAGCCGTCGTGGGGCCACGATAAGCTGCTGGTTGTGGGCGTGTGCGTGAGCAGCGGCGCAAAAACGTGGAATGGAGAATTTGCCATCATTAGTTGGAGCCCTGGAGCGACAGGAGCAAAGAAAAGGTGTTCACGGCCGTGTGTGTGCCACAGGTCCCCATCCATCAAGGCACTACTCAGTGAGGCAGATGAAGGGGTATCACGGTGTCAGGAGACCCGGAAGAAACTGAGCTCTTGCAAGGCTGTGGCCTCTGCCCGTGGGTCTTCACTCCCCACCCATGGTCCTCTGTTAGGTTTCCTGCCTGACCTCAAGTGTGCGACAACCCCATCTGCAGCTGTGGAGTCTGGGATGGGATTCTCACAGAGCCAAGAATGGGAACCGCGAGGCAGATGCTCTTGGCTGAGGTGACGGATGGGTCAGTGAGTCAAATTTCTATCAGGCTGTTCCACAGGCTCCGCTTTCACCCGCATCACATCTCTGCAGAATTCAAGGTGCACCTTCCACGAGAGAACAGCCGAAAGGTGTGTCATGACTGCCGCTACATTTGGTAGCCATGCACACAAAAGATGCCAGTCTCTTAAGCATCTTCCCGCCAAATCCCACACATCCTGGTATTACGACCTTGCTCTCTGGTGCTGAGTCCCCCTCTGGCCAACACCTAAAGGAAACAGGCCAGCGAAAGGAGTTCAGGGTTGCTCCTGTTTTACTCACCCCTCTCATTCCTGAGGAGGAGCCCCAAAGGAAAGTCCGATGCGATGACTTCAAGGAGAGAAGGAACTCTTCCGGGAGCGCTGGAGCAAACTCCCAAGATGGGGAGGGCAAGGCCAGGTGCACAGGGGCCAAGCCTGCTGCCCTCAGGTTCCTCAGCGCCCACTGCTTTGTCGGCAGCCGCGGGGATGCTCTGGGTCCTGCTGAGCTCTCTCGTCTCCCAGGTCACAGGTCACCCCAGGATTCGGGTTCTGTAACTGGTGTCATCCTTTTCAACTGGGATACGATTCACGTTCCATATAATTCACCCTTTAAACTGTGACTTTCTTTTAGCATATTCACTAAGCTGTGAAGCCATCACCACTAATTACAAAACATTTTTATCATCTGCCAAGAATCCCCATCCTCACTAGCAGACTCTCTCCATCCCCCCTCCTCCCTGTCACTGGCAACCACTACTCCACTTTGTTTCCGTGGACCTGCCTCCTCTGGGTATTTCACATAAACAGATTTAAATGAGAAGTATCTTTCCTGTCTGTCCTCTTTCACTTAATAGAAAGCTTTCAAGGTTCATCAGTGTAAATGTATTTAGCATTTCATCCTTTCTCAAATAGCTGAGCAACATTCCACTGTTCAAGTATGGCACGTTTTGCTTTTTCATTCAACTTATGGGCATTTAGGTTGTTTCCACTTTTCAGCTATTATGAAAACTGCTAAGAACACTCACACGTACATTTTTGCACGAACCTATGTTCTCATTTATGGATAGGTCAGCAGAAGCTGAAATGCTGAGTATATGGTAGCTCTATCTTCTCGAAGGACAGCCAGGCTGCATTCCAAATCAGCTGCACCATGTGACATTCCCATTTGGAAAGGATGAGAGTTCAATGTTCCATATCCTCTCACTTTCCACCGTCTTTGCATGAACCATCCTAGTGGCAGTGCGGTGCTATCCCTTTACAGTTTTGATTTGCATTTCCCTAATGACCATTGACTTTGAGGATCTTGTTATTCCTACTGGTTGCTTTTATATCTTCCTTGCAAAAGATCTATTCAAGTTTTTTGCCCATTTTTAATTTTTATTTCTAGACAATTTTTGAGTTGTATAAATTCTTTATGCATTCTGGATACTACTCCCTCTTCAGATCTCTGATTTGCAACTAATTTTCTCCCCTTGTGTGGGATGTCTTTCAACTTTATTAGCGTCCTTTGAAGCACATTTTCATTTTGATGAAGTCCAATTTATCAGTTTTATTTGGTTGCACATGCTTATGATACTGCCTAATCTGAGAACACAAATATATGTATTTT